>NC_133753.1:39685771-40287959 GCF_036562045.2 Rhinolophus sinicus
GGCTATTTGGGGTCTTTTGTGGTTCCATGTAAATTTTAGGGGTGTTTTTTCTGCTTCTGTAAAAAATACCACTAAAATCTTGATAGGGATTGCATTGAATCTCTAGATGGCTTTTGGTAGTACTGAAATTGTAATAATATTAATTCTTCCAACCCATGAACATGAGACGCCTTTCCGTTTGTGTCTTCTTCAATTTCTTTCACCACTGTCTTGTAGTTTTCAGAGTGGAGGTCTTTCATCTCCTTAGTAAATTTATTCCCAACTATCTTTTTTTTTATATTATTGTATTGGGATTGATTTCTTTCTTTCTTTTTCAGAAAGTTTGTCATTAGTATATAGAGATGCTACTAATTTTTATAATATGTTAATACTGTATCTTGCAACTTAACTGAATTCATTAATAATGTGCTGCTGAACTCAGTTTCCCAGTATTTTATTGAGAATTTTTGTACCTATATTCATCATGGTTATTGGTCTGTAGTTTTCTTTTCTAGTAGTGCCCTTTTCTGGTTTTGGTATCAGGAGAATGCTGGACTTGCAAAGCAAGGCTGGGAGTACCACCTTCTCTTTCATTTTCTGAAAGAGTTTGAAAAGGCCAGTGGCTTTGCTTTGCAAATTATCAACTCTTCCTGCCCCTTCCTGGACTCAAGCACAACTGGGCTGCACAGCTTCCAGGAGTTGTCACCAGTCCTTCTGGTGAGTTGGGTCCAGAAGATACTCTCCACAGTTTGGAGCTGTGACTCCATTTTTTGCCTGGCTGTGGACAAACCGGGCCCTTGGACCAGTAGAACTACTCTTTTGAGGATCAGAACCAGGTAGATCTGCACCCACCAAGCTCCCTAGTCAGAACAAAGCCCAGCTTGGTTCTGCAGATGAGTAAAGCTGCTGGTTTGGCTTACCACTTGGGTACTGCAGGTATAAATTTGGTCTGCCGAGATCATATGCTGGTTATTGCAAGCCCCTCCTCCCTTCTCCATCATAGTCAGATTCCCAGTGGTTGAGCCCTGCAAATTTTCCTGGAATCTGTATGATGCCAGATCAGAAGAGGGGCTCCCACAAAGCAACCTCAATACTTTGGGGGTTGCTGGTTGTCGCCTCTGGGTTCTCCTTTTCTTCTGGAGGAGCCAGAAGCTCAAGGGAGACCTCTCCATGTGGAGCTGTGCTGGCCTGGAGGAGAGGTAATGCAGTCAATGTGTAGCCACTTCTCTTACCCTTCTAATGCAGTCTGTCTTGGTCTCTGTGGTTCAGGGGGTGCTTCCGCCTCACCTCTGTATGCTAGGATTCTCTCAGAGGTGTCTTATTCTTGAGTAGTTAATTTTTCTTGTGAGGGAGAGAAAAGTCAGGAATACCTAGAATGATCTATTTTGCCATCTTGGTGATATATGGTTTTGGTTGTTTTTTGTTTGTTTGCTGTTTAATCTTCATCCTTTAACAAGAAATCACAAAGCCTCACAACATAACAGGCTACTTTAAATGTGAAAGCAACCAGAGTAAAGCTCAATGACCAGGCATTCATAAAACATGAAGTATGTCACATAGTTGGCTTTGCCAGACAATTTATTCTATTCTATTAAGCATCATATCTTTTTAAAAATTTTCATGCTTTTTGGGTAAATCTTATTAAAATATACTAACCAACTCTCTACTTGCGGAATTATATTAGGGACAGCAATGACAGTCTAGACTACATAGTATAATGATATCCTTTCAAGGACTAGCAAAATGAATATGAATATTTGCTACTACACAAGATAATCCCAGGTGACCAGAGGTTTTTAATTTGTTTCTTCCTCATTTTAAGATTATCAGATATTCCTCATAGTCACAGACGTGAGCGAACACTTGGCCCAGAGAATCTTATCTTGGCTGTATAATCAAATTACAGAGGGTGGGGGATAAAAGTACTAGTGCCAAGACACCAGAGATTCTGATCTAATTAGTGTGGGGTGGGGCCTGGGCATTAGAGAGTGTTAAGTTCTGCTGGTGATTCTAATGTGCTAGTAGGGATGAGCACCATTGATACGGCCCAAACTCTTCCATTTAAGATGAGGAAACATGGATTCACAGAGGTTAGATGAACTAAAATCACTTAATTTCCAGGAGTCAGTTTACTGTGCCTGTTTAAAAGACCCCAGTCCCCAAATTTCCCAGGCTGGGAAATTACTTCATTCACTGGAACATTTGTTGGGTTCCTGGTATGTGCTAGAATCTGGTTAAGGCACCTCAGCGACAAAGGTGAACAAAACATGGTATTTAGTGGTGGGCAGTTCGGAGTCTACAGGGTTAAAACAGCAAAATAAAATTACAGTTAAATATGTGATGATAATTATTTATACAGTGGGGTACAGAGAAGAGAGTGACTAAAGACTGTCTAAAATAAAAGAAAATTAGTTCTGGGAGAGAGCCTGAATAAAGAGGATGAGCTTTAGTGGGAACACATAATTCCCAGAGAAACCACAACTTAATACACACTCATCAGCCTGTTTCTTTGTAGACTAACCAATCCTGAACTAGACTTGCCTGAATCAGCTGCTGCCTTTTTCTTGTGAAATGATCAGTGTTTGGCTTTTTATAAACCCTGTCCTTGCCTTTGCTCAAGGAGACAGCATTCGCAGAGGCTGTTCCCTCTTGTACATACCAACAAATCCTCAGTGCTTTAAGCGGTTGTCTCAAATATTCTTTGACTATCTATTTTACATGCTGGTGTATTTCTCGTTTCAAGGTCTTCACTTATGTTCTACATACTTATAGCCACTACATAAGTAACTTCTGGACGAAAGCTGCAGCTACGAAAAGAGCACTTAACTTGAAATTTATAGTGTACTTAATGTGTTAAGTGCTTCTAATGTTATATATTCATTTATTTCTTAAGCACCTTTATGAGGTATTATTATTATTATTATTATTATTATATCATTCCCCTTTTACAGAAGAGAAAACTGAGGCAAGCAAGGGTAAGCAACTTTTCCAAAGCCTCATAGGTGGTAAGAGGAGTCAGGCTTCAAACCCAGGCATCTGACTTCAGAGCCCACATGCTTTACCATGCACTTGTGCTACTTCTATAATGAATTCTTGACAAGAAATGCACAGGTCCTATAGGAAGACAATAACAAAGCTTAACTGAGGGACATAAGAGAAGGTTGATTATACTGAAAACCACACTATACTCCCGGAAGGGAGTACTCAATACTCAATGCTAATTTTTCTTCCTTCCTACCTCTACCAGATTAATTTGTAAATTGAATCAAACCCAATTAAGATGTCACAGAGTTCTCTAGAAGCAAGCAAAAATTATTATTTTCAATATAGAAGTCAACATATAAAAAAAATATTCAAAGAAAAGAATAATAGAAGACAATCTGCTCTACCAGATAATGAACTGTGCTATAAAGGTATCATAATTAAGAAAGAATGATAGCAGGAAAAGAATAGAAGCTACATCAAGGGAATAAGACACCCAGAAATAGACCCAGAAAAGTGTGTGGTATATTACAAAGGCTGCATTTCAAATCTGTGGGAAAATAGACAGACTTTGCAATAAATATTGCTAACTTTATTAGTAAATTATTTAGGATAAGAATTAAGGTGGAACCTTACCTTACACCTAATACAAAAACAAAACAAAACAAAAAAATCCTAGACATACTTTTAAGTATAAAAAAAGGAAGCCATAACAAAGCTAGAAAAGAGTGTAAGTGAATTTTTGTGGAAAGCTTATTGCTTGTTGCTTTTTTATTTTTGGAATCATGGGTTGGGGAAGGACTTTCAAATGATGATACAAAGGGGATGGTTGGTAGATTGGAATCTGTAGATGTGGGTAGACAGATTTCCTCAAATAAAATTTTGCCAGATGCCTAATTATAAAACAGATAAAAGCAGAGATATTTTGATTGACAACAAATGGACCCTGGAGCCCTCTCCGAGTGTAGTGCCTGAAACATCTCCACAGAACCTCTGGGACAGAACAAAATCATCCAAGATGATTAAAATGCAGATTCCTGGGCTCCATCCCATACCTTCAGAAGTAGAATCACTGGAGCTAGGCTCTGAAGTCTGCATTTTAACAACGTCCCAATTAATATCCATGCACACTAAAGTTTGAGAATTACAACACTGTCTTGAGCTCTGAGAAGCACCATCTGTAAAGGAGAGCAGCAATCTAGAATCAAGGAATTAACCATAGCTTCACAAGAAAGGAGTTCCTTACAACCCTTTAAAGTCCTCTCAAAACTGTCCTGAGGGAGAGGAGAGCCCAGAGATGAGAAGTAGATGGCTTAAGAGGAAATTAAGTGCTAACTTGAGAGCACCCATGTGGAGAATGAGTAGCCAAAAGAGCAATAATGTGGTATTTAACAATTGTGTTCTAGAAACTAAGGATAAACTGAAACAGAAAAGCTGGTAATAAGCAATAAAAATTGCCTGAGGCAGCCAAAATATTGGAAACACTAAGCCTAGAGGTAGAAGAGATAACTTAAGTCAGTAACAAAAACGCCCTATTTATGTTGAATCATCTTATACACTTTATAAGATTTGCTTCAAATAGATTGTTTTGTATGTTTTTCACTTACTTTTTAATATTTGTCATTTTTATAATTTCAAAAACATCTTCTCATTGCAAAAATTAAATCATATTCACTATTTTAATACAAAGTGGAAGTCTTTCATAATGCCCTCAGAGAAAACTACCATGAAGTTTGAGTATTTTTCTACAGTACACAAACAATGTATTTTATTATACTTATTACAATTTCATAAAAATGGGAACATACTATAAAACTGTTAGGTAATTTGCTTTTTAACTTAACAATACTTCATGGACATCTTTCCATGTCAATACATAGCAGTTACACCTTGAAAGGAATCAGAATTTGCCACCCCAAAATATGCCACTTTGAAATAAGAATAATTATGAGCCCAAGGCAACTTAGAAATAGCAGGCAAAGAAGGCTTTCTGCCCTCCCCCTATCTGCCTAAAATCAGGGCATAAATTTCCCGTTGTAAAGGTGATGTAAATTTCCTTGTGAAGATGTCCTCCTCTCCCATACCAAAAGGATGGAGATAGCACTGAGAAGAGTCTGTATAAACAAATGTTATTTAAAAACCCTTATCCACCACTAGTTTTTCCCATATATTTACCTTGCCCCTAGAAGCCCAAATCCCTTTTCCTTTGCCTAGTCACTTTTCCACAATGTATTGTTCTTTGTTAAAATAAACCCTCAAGTTGAACTACCTCTTTGGGTTTCACTTCTTTTCTGTGGAGACCCTGTACATGTAAATTAAAAAAAAAAAATCTTTGTGTAACTTTTCTCCTGTTAATCTGTCTTTTGTGAATTTAATTCACAGGCTTCAGTTATTAAACCTACAAGGGTAGAGGAAAATATATTTTCCCTCCCCTACAACTTCATTCCTTTGAATGGCCACATGATATTATGCATTTTGCAATTTCAAAATAGAAAGTGAGATTGACTTACGCCCACTTAATTTTTTTGATAAAACATATAAGTGTGTTTATCCCCAGTTGTATTCAAGTTGGCACATACTCCCTATACTTAAAGTAATTTGATGAGGCATCACTAATCATCTAGTGGAAGCTTCCAGCAGTAAAGGCAAAGCACCTAAGGGCAACTTAAAAGCTTTGGGAATGCTCAGCTTCCTTTGGTTATTGGATTTGGATATTGAATATTTACATCTCAATGATAGAAATTATATTATACTTTTCATGGTAGAAATTGACCAGATAAAACAACGAAAACAGAAAAACCAAACTATTCAAGGATAAATGTGTTCAAAATTTCAAGACTTTTGATCCCACAAAGAATAATAACCACCATTATGCATTAATATCTATTAAATGCCAGGTGTATTATACGGTTTGCTTCATTAATCACAACAACCCCATGGGACTACTCTTACTATCCCTAAAATGTGGAATTTCTTAAACTGATACCTTTCCCAATCAACATTCCACATTCTTAAAATTCTAAAACGCTGACTGACTCTGCTTTCCCTCTTAGGATTTCTTCATACATAACAGAGGTCTGGAATTTATATCTAAATCTACTCTGAAGTCAATAAATACATGCAAAATCGACAAAGACCATCTTCAACTAAACTAAAGAACAACTTTTACAGACCTCTTACAGAACTGCTATAACTTTCAAAGGCAGACTCTTTAATAAATAGTTTTCTTCATGACACAAAGGAATTTGATTTCTGAAAAATAGGAATGCCTGTCTGTGGGAACTGCACATATCATTAGAAGTGCCCAACTTCCCCTCCAAACTAATACTGCCCTTCCTTTGGCCTGTTCTCAGGGAAATAGCAGTCGGGATGGGGGAGAAAGCACAAGCCAGGTGATCCCTGATGCAGTGCAGTTAATCCATCAGGGTGTTATGTTTCCTGCCTTAGTCTGGCACACAAAGATGAGCTAATTTCCCTCTCTTAAGATTTTGAACTTATTCAAACACTAAAAGATTTGGGCTTTTAGGAAGAGAAGATGAAGCTAAATATTAATGAGCAACAGCCTAGAGGATCCAGTAGGATCATGAAAAAGCCTAAGAAATTAGCGGGATGATGTTAAGAAGAAGAAGAGGGCTTCATCACAAAGGACAAACTCAAAGTCCTGAGCTCCCATCCATCTCCTGCCCCCTGGCATATGCCACCCCAAGATGTGTCACTCTGGCACGGGAATTATACTGAGCTGAGAGCAATTGAGAAATGGCATACATGCATACACACACACACATACAAACACCCTGTCCTCCCCTCCTTGCACTCTTACTCACAGGAGATCCTAGGCTCTTATCCTCCCAGAGACAGCACCGAGAGGAATCTACACAACAAAACGTACGAAACAACCCTTATTTTCGATTTGTTTCCCCCACATATTTACCTTCCCATATTTGCCTCCCATGAGAGCCTAAACCCCCTTTCCTTTGTCTTATCACTTCTCTACAATTTTATTTCTCTGTGTTAAAATGGTATATAAACCCCCACTGGGGTATAACCACCCCACTGAATTACTCATCACTGAGTTTCTCCCATGTATATGTGTACTGCACATGTAAATAAACTCTTTTCTTTTCTCTTATGGATCTGTCTTGTGTCCATTTAAGTTCCAGGACCTCAGTCACTGAACCTAAAAGGATAGAGTAAAAAGATTTTTTCCTCTCCCACAGCTGCAGTCTGAGGCACCTTGCATCTCAGTACAGTGAAATAGTAGTGGAGCCCTAACACTGAATTCTCTGAGAGGGACTAAGGAGCTCTGTGGGGTTTCTTTTATAAGGGCACTAATCCCATCCACAAGGGCGCCACCCTCATGACCTGAGCAACTCCCAAAGGCCCAACCTCTTAATATCATCACCTCGGGCTTTAGGTTTCAACATATATTCATATGGGGTGGCACATAAATATTAAGTCTATAGCCACAAGGGAATCAGCAGGTCTGGGCAGAGGGAGATGTTAAATTGTAATGCAGTCATAGCAGAGACCTCAGCCAATCCCACAGAGAGCTCTAAAGCTGGGAAGGCCTTTCTGAATTGGCCCTAAATTGAAACAAGGGGCCAGAATTTTGTACCATAGACCTGTTATAGGATGCAGGCTGCCTCTGGTTAGGGAGTTTAATCTTGGGTAAGTGGCTCCCTTAGGGCAGCATTTCTTAACCTGAACACTACTGACATTCTGGGTTAGTTGATTCTTTATTGTAGGACACTTTCCTGTGCACTGTAGGATGTTTAGCAGCATCCATAGCACCCCACCCCTCAGCTGTGACAGTCAAAAATGTCTCCAGATGCTTCCGGTCAACACGACAGAGTACGTAAATGCTAGGCATACCTCCTCTCATGACCACATCAAAATTACAACTAAACTACAAAATAACCATCATTGAGAATCACCTGATGTTTAGCTAGACAGAAGTCCTACGGACATATAGAAGAAGCCACTTTGAGACTGGTAAGGGGGCAGAGATATGGAATGAGCTCATCCCACACCCACATGTCACAATTAAAAATTGGAAGGGATAGCTCAGATGCAGAGGTCCCCACAGAGGAGCAAGGAGCCCCAGCCCTCCACCAGATGCCCCAGATGAGGGTTCCCATGCTGGGAAGAGAAATCCCCATAGTTTCCAGCTGTGGAAACCAGCAGAGATTGTGCTTGAGTGAGACAAAGGGCTGCTGGAACCCTAGGTGTTCCTCTTACACAACCCATGCAGGGACTTACTCACAAATTGACTCACTCGCTCTGAGCTCTAGCTCTGGTGCTGCAGCTCAAAAAGTGCCAGGGATATACAGGGAGGAACTGAATTGTCCAGCTTCAGGGCAAGAACTTGAGGGGCAGCTTTCTCCCAGACAGAACTGCTGGAAGAATCCATCATTCCTTTGTTGAGCCTTCCCCGCTTCCCCTGCAGATGCAGGTAGCCACCGTATCTGAGTCTCCATCAATCTGGCTAACACTATTTGTCCCACCCTGGAGGTTCCCTGAGACCCCACCCCACAACTTGTGGGCTCACCCAAGCTTCTTCCAGTGGCTTTTCCATACAAATGGCTGGTCTTGGCTCATGCTGCGGACTTTCCAAAAATTTCTCAAAGGTTCACAAAACTCAAACAAGTAGCATCTGGCCTTGATGAGCCCCGTAACTCTTCTGAGCAGCCTCAAGCCCAGAATTAGTGGCAGCCCACCTTGGTTCTCTGCTTGGTCACTCCCAGGTACCTCCAAGCCCAGCGCAGTGGCTGCCATCTGCAGATTGCTTTGTGGATCATGCCAGGTGGCCCTGGGCAGGGCACAGGCTGTGGCTGAACTTGGCCTGGGGCTGACCCCTCACAGAAGATCCTGGGACTGGCATGCTTGATGCCCAACTGCAGATCAAGCTGGAGCACCACCTAGTTGCCTCTGAGGATGACACACCCAAAGGGCAGACTGGGCAGAGCCCTGCTAAACTGGTCCTGCTCTTTAGAGTCAGCCCTTGCACCACAGCTCCTCTACTATAGTCACAGCCAATCCTCACAACCAATCAACCTCAGGGTCAATCCCTCTTACTGATGTGCAAACAGCAATCAAGCCCCAGCTATAATAGGAGGTCACACACAACTCAAAAAAGCGACACACCTGGAGCTCCTGGCTCAGGTGATTAGGAAGACTGCACCACTGAGCTCCATAGGACACTTATTACACAAGGCCAACTCTACTAAGACAGGACAACACAGCAGCCCTACCTAATACATAGGGCTAATATACTCTACTAAGACAGGACGACACAGCAGCCCTACCTAATACATAGCCCTACCTAATACAAGGAGGCAGCCAAAATGGGGGAGACAAAGAAACATGTCCCAAATGAAAGAACGAATAAAGCTCCAGAAAAAGAAGTAAACAAAATGGAGACAACCAATCTACCAGATGCAAAGTTCAAAACACTGGTTATAAGGATGCTCTGTGAACTTAGGGGAAGAGTAGATGAACTCAGTGAGAACTTTAACAAATAGATAGGAAACATAAAAGTGGAGATACAAAACATAAAAAAGAACTAGTTAGAAATGAAGACTACAATAACGGAAATGAAGAATGTATTAGAGTAAATCAACAGATTATGTAAAGCAGAGGATTGAATCTGTGGTTTGGTAGATAAGGTCACAGAAAATACCCAATCAGAACAGCAAAAAGAAAAAGAATCCCAAAAAATGAGGATAGTTTAAAGGGCCTCTGGAACAACATTAAGCATACCAACATTTGCATCATAAAGGTACCAGAAGGAGAAAAGAGAGAGCAAGGAATGAAAAAGCTATTTGAAGAAATAATAGAAAACATTCCTAACCTGGTAAATGAAATCAACATACAAGTCCAGGAAGTGCAGAAAGTCCCAAACAAGATGAACTCAAAGAGTCCCACACCAAGATATGTCATAATTAAAATGCCAAAGGTTAAAGACAAAGAGAATCTTAAAAGCAACAAGAAAAAAGTAGTTACCTGTAAGGAAGCTTCCATAAGACTGTCAGTTGATTTCTCAACAGAAACTTTACAGGTCAGAAAGGATTGGCATGAAATACACAGTAATAAAAAGCATGGACCTACAACAAAGATTACTCTACCCAGCAAAGCTATCATTCAGAATTGAAGGACAGATAAAGAGTTTCCCAGACAAGAAAAAGCTAAAGGAGTTCATTAACACCAAACTAGTATTACAAATGATGTTAGAGGCACTTCTTTAAGATGGAAAATAAATAAGATCAAAATATGAATAATAAAAGTGAAATAACTACGTATCTCTCAACAATTACTTTCAATGTTAATGAATTAAATGCTCCAATCAAAAGATAGGGAGGCTGAATAAGGATAAGAAAACAAGACCCTTACATATGTTGCCTATAAGAGAATCACTTCAGATTGAAAGACACACACAGACTGAAAGTAAAGGGATGGAAAAAGATATTTTATGAAAATAGAATGAAAAAAGAAAACAATTTGGGTAGCAATATCTATACCAGAGAAAATAGACTTTAAAAAAAAAAGGCTATAACAAAAGACAAAGAAGGACCCAGTAATCCCACTTATCCTACTTCTGGGTATTTATCCAAAGAACACAAAAACACTACTTCAAAGGGACATGTGCATCCATATGTTCATTGTAGCATTATGTACAATAGCTAAGATATGGAGGCAGCCTGGTTTTCCATTAGTGGATGAATTAATAAAGAAGAGGTGGTACATATATATAATGGAATATTACCCAGCCATATAAAAGAATGAAATCTTGCCATTTGCAACAACATGAAGGGACCTAAAGGTTATTGTGCTGAGTGGATTAAGACAAACAGAGAAAGACAAATGACATATGATTTCACTTATATGTGGAATCTAAAGAACGAAGTAAACAAAACAGAAACAAAATCAAAGATACAGAACATTTTGATAGTTGCCATCTGGGATTGGGGTTGAGGGGGTCGAAAAAGGGGAAGGGATTAAGAAGTAAAAATTGGTAATTACAAAATAGTCATGGGGGTGTAGGGTATAGCATCAGGAATAGTCAATAATATTGTAATAACTATGTATGGTATCACGTGGGTACTAGATTTATCAGGGTGATCACTTCATAAGTTATATAAATGTCTAATCACTATGTTGTATACCTGAAACTAACACAATATTGTATCTCAACTCTACCTGAAAAATAAAACAATTATAAACAATTATTTAAAAATCTATCTATTTATCTATCTATGTAAATGTCTGCAGACATTGCCAATTGTTCCCTGTGGGGTAAAATCGCCCCCATTGAGTATCACTACCTTAGGCCAAGGGCAATTCTGATAGATGGATTCAGCTATAAGCCATCAGCATCCAATACTCCCAACAGTTGAGGCAATGGGGTCTCAGTTGGGAGGTGGTCTGGGTGACATACTACAGCTTCCACTACAGGGATGACAAGATCACACAACTGGAGACAATGCCAGAGCTCCTGCCTCCCAGCCCAATGCTCTGTTCTCAGGAAGGCTATTTATAATTTACACACTTGAAAAGCAAGAATAACAGACCGAGTCAGACCACAATGATGAGCTCAGAAAGAAGCCAGAGAAGAGGGCTCAGAGACTCTAAACTTCTATTAAAATTCATCAGCCAAGGGGAAATTGAAGGAAGGCACAAGGATTTGCATTTCCAGAAATAGATGTGGGAAGGGGAACAGGGAAAAGAGAAGACCTGTTGGGATTCAGCTGCATTCCTGCCTAGTAAAGCTCCAGTGCTGACTTTTCACCATGTTACTCTTGCCAGTTCTTTCCGAGAAGAAATGCTCTCCTAGGCCCATCAGTAGCTTAGCATTTCACCCACCTCTCAGACAAAACCGTTTGGCCTCATCACTCACTTGCCTCCACCCACCTTCTCTCACCAGCCTTCTCAGCCTTGTCTGACCTATTAGTTCCTGCCTTCAGCCTGTCAGGCCCCCTGAGCACCCTGATTCCTAGAGACTCTCAGTGCCTACAGCCACATTCCTCCAGGGCAGTCATGGGATAAAGGACCACATAATTGGGGGGAGAGGGAGGTGCACACAGAGCCTTGAGAAGGCACCCCTTCCCTAGAGAAGCAGCTGGCTTCTCACCAGTAACAATATTGAATGAACTAGCTTGACAACCCCACCCAAAAATAATGTGGTGAAATCAAAATAACTGCAGCATGGTTTTTTTTTGTTGTTTGTATGTTTTCTTGTTTGTTTGTTTTTAATTCTGAGCAGAAAAACCTGAGAGTGAGGAGAAACAAGAAAGAAAGAAAGAAAGAAAGAAAGAAAGAAAGAAAGAAAGAAAGAAAGAAAGAAAGAAAGAAAGAAAGAAAGAAAGAAAGAAAGAAAGAAAGAACAACTTGGTGTGAAACATTCCCCAAGAACCACCTGTGGCTTTTTCCAACAATGGGGGGGGGGGGGGGAATGATTGTAACTACACTTTTAATGAGCTGTCCCATCCAAGGATTCTGCTGCTTCCCAGGAAATCTGGAGCCAAAGTCTGCATCTTAGACTTGGACCTATTTCTTCAAAACCTTATTGCTGACTAGTTTCTTCAAGCCATTGTTGCTAGGCCAAATTGAGTGTTAGCAGGCACTGATGAAAATATGACTAAATAATTCACAACAAACAAGACTGTGTTTCTTTTCTTTGCTTAGACACTCCGTCCTTCAGACATTTTCTTTAATAACGATAGCTAAATTCTATCAAGCACTTAAGTTTGAAGTTCTAAGGCTATGCACTTGACATGCATTATCTTGTCAATCCACATAAAAGCAAAACCCTTTTGCCCCATTGCAATGGACTGACTTTTTGCATCCCCCAAAAATTTGTATGTTGAAATCCAAATCCCTAACTGTGGTGGTATTAGGAGGCAGAGTCTTGGGGAAGTAAATAGGTCAGGAGGGTGGAGTCTTCATGACAGGGGCTTGTGCCTTTATAAAAGAGACTCCTGAGGACTCTCTCACCCTCTTTCAATCATGTGAGGGTACAACAGAAAGATGGCAATCTGCAACCCGAAAGATGGTCCTCACCCGTACCTGACCATGGTAGCATCCTGATCTTAAGGCTTCTATCCTCCAGAACGGTGAGAAATAAATTTCTGTTGCTTCTAAGTTACCCAGTCTCTGGTACTATGTTACAGCAGCCCAAACTTAAGACATCCATTTTACAGAGGAGGAAAGTAAGCATGGAGTCCAAAGTCACTTACCAGAGCATGATGTAGATGGCACTTGAACCTGGAACTCTTCTAATTGTACAGTCCAACTCACCTTGCTTCCTCTCCTCCTGGCTGCATTTCCTGTTGCACCAGGGACAATGGAGGTGAATGAGCTACAGGGGTGCAGACGTAAAAACTGGCCTTAACCTCCCAGCAAGGGTCAGACACAAAAGCTAACCACACAGATGCTTTTTTGCCAGTCAAGTCTTGCCAAACACCAAGCAATTTTGTGCCTCCAACTCAAGGCAACAAGCCCAGTGAGATAATCTATAAAATTTGCTTTTAAAAGGGCTGGAACTGGAGCAGAAGGGGCTTGTTCTCCCTGAATATCCCACAGAGTGATCCAGCACCATGGGAATTTTCCCAATTTGAATGATTCCTTTTGAAATAGGAATGTAAAACTACCTTCAGTTTGCTCTTTTGCCAGGCCAAAATTACTTCCTTTCTATAAACACTCTAAAAATATTGACTGTCTGCCCCATAACCAAGTTAGTGTTTGCTTTAATTTATGGTATTTCAAGTTGAAAGAGTACTGAAGTCAGAGTCAGAAAATCTGACTTTGACAAACCCTGGCAGTTTGAACCTGAGCTACTCATTTCATCACTGAGCCCTGAAAGCTTCATCCACAAGTGGCGACGATGCCATGCGTGAAACAAAAGGCCACATGGCACGGCAGGAAGAGCCATGAGCTTAACAGCCTCAGGTGTGATTCCTGACTTTACCACTTACTAGAGTGCAGCTTTAACTGTTCTGTAAATTCCCTAGGTCTCAAAGTCCTCATTTTTAAAATAGGAATAATTATTGTGCCAACCTCTGGGACTTTGCTGTCATAATTAAATAAGATACATGTAAAGCTCTTAACCCAGAGCCAGGAACACAGCATTCAACAACCTTTACTGATATTTTTTACAAATATTATTATGTCATGTGACTCTCCAGAATTATTGTGAAGATTATAAAAATTGAGGAACAGAAAAACTATAAAGCACTATGGAAATGAAAATTATTTTTGTCCATTGGTTTTCAGTCTCAAATTGTGTTACTCCATACTATACTGTTTTTCTTTGAAATGATTAAATATTTAAATACTGGTTTTCCAAGGGAAAAAAATGAAGATTATTGTTGGGTTTTTGATTGTTTGCTGTGATTTCTAAAATTTGCCTTATATTCATCGAAAAAGGAACTCTTTCCAACTTGTCTCTTTTGCAACCAAATTTTCTGTTGTTTAGGAAACTAACATAAACCTTTATAATTTCAACAGTGCAAGGTAGTCTTGCTTATTAGTGAGAGTAGCTGCTGTAACAGGCAAACCCAAATCTCAGGGGCTTCATAAATTTTATCTATGTGAGTTTATTTCATGTATAAAACAAATCACCTGCTCCTATTCAGTGTCCAAGGGCATATGAAGTGGGAAAAGGGGGAAGAGGGGTCTCTGCTCTACAGTTTTTTGGGAACGTGGGCTCCAGAATATCTGCCATTTTCAACACAGGGCCCCAAAGTGAGTCTGGGCATCAAAATCCAGTTGGCAAATAGGGAGAAAAAGGGCAGATAGGAAGAGAGAGGATAAAGAAAATACACATGCTTTTTAACCACATCAATCTGAAAGTGACACATGTCACTTACACTGATGTTCCATTGGACACATGGCCCCACCCAGATGCATAGTGGCCTAGGAAGTCTAGGTGGACTCTGGCTGAACAGCTGCTTCTAGCAACTGCGGACAGCTAGCCATCTCTGCCCCACCTTCCCAAAAGTGTTGTGGCCATATATTCAGATGTTTCATTTCTTTGCCCTCTGTCCAATGACTTTACCACACAAATAAGTAGTAAGCCCTTGAATTCAAGTCCCTTAGGAAATAAAGTTGATTAACAACTTCAGATTTAAACAATTCAAGATCTGAAGCTTACTCTCATTGATCATCCCATTTTCTTCATGCAATAACCAATAGAGAAAAGACCCTACACGATTTCAAAGTTTGTCTTCAATTACTATTTAACATGTCCATATCTTAGTAGCCTAATATCTTATTAAAGAAAAACATGTGAAACACTTAGAACAGTGTGTCTGATGGGTATTAAATGCTCAACAAAAAGTAGTGATTATTTTTCTTTAGTGACGGGTGAAAATCTGAGGTGAAAGAGCAGCTACAGGACAGTGAAGAGTAGGAGCCAAGAACCATAACCCTCTGAGACTACATTGTTTCCACTTTTTCACTCTATTGCAGAGAGAATCAAACTCCTTCCAGCTAAGCATGACCTTGTCCACCATAGACTAGCACATACCATTCCTTCCTCACAGACCTGGACACGGAGACACATGGAAGCCCTCACTCTGCATTCTCCTCTATGGATTTAATGGTATGTAATAAAATTCAGAAATTTTCATACCTTCTGTTTTTTTTTCCATTGAGCTATATAATAGATTCTGATCTTACTCTGTCTGCCTCTTGAACTTTTCCAAGGGAAAGTTTAGTTGATTCTTTTTTTCTTCTTTTTCTTTTATGGCTTAAACCATGACTACGTGGAACAGCCTTTGGGGTACAAATCATTACTTGTTTTATTGCCGCGGTGTTTATCATTCCTTCATAAACACTCTTAACAATGTCTGCTCCAGGGAAATGAAGCTTCTCCCCCTCCCTCTTAAAGCCTTCACAATCTTTTTTTTATCCAATACTTGCTTTATCTTCTTCAAGGTGATTTCAGCTATGAAAATTAAAGACTTTAAGGAAAATATCAGAAAGAAAAATGAGCTCATAGTCATTGAAACTGGATTGGTAAGAGGGCTTGGACTTGTCGAGAAACAAACACAACAGAAGTTAATAGATCTATTTCCTCCCCTTTTTTTTTCCTCACAGATACAATTTAAGTTTCAGGTGATGTACCTACTAAGACATCTCCCAGTAACAGTGCCTATTTTATTAAGACATTAAACTGACAGCATTTTAGTGGTTAATTCAAAAACAAATTCCAAAGAAGCATTTCCATTATAGGTCTGGGAGAGAAGCACTCCATAACAATTTTCCTCTTCGATTTTTCTACATCTTCCATTTAGACTTTGGCAGTGAATTTGGTGGGGTAGCAGAACTGAGTTTTCTTAAGTATTGGGCAATGTTCACCTGTCTCATTGTTTTTTCTTATTATTAGGCATTCCTAATGTACTAGGGACTTTCAGTTATTAAAAGGTCCCTGCTCTCTGTGGCTTTGGGAATGGTAAGGAAATATCCATGGAATTGATCTAGATGCCCATGGTAAGGATCACATTCTTCACAAACCATCACAAGATACGGGCAGATGCTTGAAGTACCACCTCTAGAGGGATACTTCAGATTTTATGCTTGTAAACTGCCATTGTAGGAACAACCAGGAAGTAACCAAAACTTTCATCTATATTAGGAAAAGTTTCCTGGTATATAAAGCAGATTTACTAGTAACCCCACAATATCAAGTTCATCTTGAAAACTACGAAGCAATATAGCACAAAACACCCGCCAGTGCCACAGGAATATGTAGCACACTGTTAGAATTAGATCAGTTTATTTGGATGTCAAGAACCACACATCATCATCACATAGAACTGCAAGAAATTTTCTTAAATTGGAAAAAGATACAGAATCCTCATTACCACAGGTACCGCAACAATCTGCAAATTGAGGGCTATGTTTGCCAGACATGCATTCCCTACAAGAATCATCTCTTTGACAATGGATCATCTTCTCCTAAATAATTTGCTGAATCAACAAAAGCCAGGCCAAAAGAATTCCAATTGGTGCGCTTAAGTGTGTGTTTCCAGCACAGAACAACATGGTGTCCATATGGCTTTCACTCCCCGAGGCAGGGCCTGGGGTATGCAGCTGTTCAGCAATGTATTGTGGTCCAAATGTACACACAACTAAAGCGTACCTTCTTTTATTTTCTGTTACCAATCTCAAAGTGCTCCAGCAAATCCATTCCCTGATTTCTTACGATGGGGGTGGAGTGGTGCTGGTGTTAAGGAAAGGAGGTAGCAACAGGAGATTTTAAAATTACCCATTAAAGGTAACTTAATCATCTTCTCTCATATAAAAGACTCTTTAGTCAATTCAATCCCTTTTAGCCCATGGCTTTTCCATGCCTAAACCCCCTAACAGACTAGATTCCCTGAGCCTTAAAGGATTTCCCTCACCCTGTCCCAATCACACCAAGATGACATCTTAGAGCAGAGCTAAGCTTAACTATCCTCATGATGCTGGCTAAAGGATACCCTGATGTACCCCCTGCCCTCTCAGTGTTCAAGGTCTCTGGGTCTGGGACTCTGTCTGCACTCTTGCCCCTGTGCAGACACCCTCAGCTGGTGTCACTCAGGCCCTGGACTCTCAGCACAGGCAGTGGGTGGGGATTGCTCCTCGAGTGCTCACAGGCCCCCTCTCCACTCTTTCTGGCACATGGCATCCTTATGGTGTGGCTGTCACTCACACGCAGTCCCCACCCTGGGAAGGCCACCTGCTGTCCTCTTCTACACATTCCCTTCTTCCTTTGCTTCAGCCATCTATTTGGCAAGGTTACCAGCAAGCACTTTTAGTTGCTTCCTGCATGCCTCATAGAGGGGGTAGGGGACACAGTGAGGGAACATAAGAACATCTGTATCCTTATGTGCCACACACAAGCCAGAGAACATGGGGCTCAGTCTCAGGCCTCCTTCTGCTTAAGCATGCCATGCTGCCATTATTGCTCTACTGCATTTGCCCATTAAGAGCCAGGGGGAACCCCAAAATGAAATCTCCTCTTAAAGTTATAAATGGGAAACAGGGCACAGTTAACTTCTGCTTCTAGCTATTCCCTCAACTATCTGATGGTTCTGCTTTCTTTCCAGCAACTCCCCGCCCCTCCCAGCCTGAGGCCCAAGGCAGCATCTTCACCCCACTCTCCATTCTTTTACAACTCCTGCCTTCCCATAGAAGAGGGCTTTCCACTTTCTCTTTCTGCTGGACAGGAGCACCCCTTATGTGATCTCAACTGTCTCCTCCACACGTTAACATAGTCCACCAAGCTGGGCTCTTACTATTTTAAGAATATTTGGAATTTAGAAAACACTGCTCTAGGTTTTTAAAGCCAAAGTGTAAAGACTTGTTGTGTTACTGAGAACTTTTTGTGTTGGAAGTCAAAAGCAGAATATGGACTTGCTTTTTCCCTCTGCAATCCTGCTTTATCTAAAGTCTCCCTGAGGTAATGGATGCCTCTGATTGAATAAGGGTGAGATCAAACACAAGGAAGTGTGAAAAAGAAAATACATTTAAAATATTTTTAAAGTAATATCCTTACATCCCTCCCCATTCTCCCTTCCCTTCGTATCCTTCCTTCCCATGACATCTTTCATTTCTTCTCCTTCCTTTCTGTGTGCAAAGATCTCAGCATCCAAGGAAGAGGCATTGAAGAGTGCAGCCTAGGAAGCAAGACAGTGAGGAGAGGCAAGTGGAAATGAATGAAGTGTGTGTGCAGAGGTTATATTGAGAGTCCTCTGTAAAGGAATTTTTCAAATGTGATTAAAGTCCCTAATCAGTTGACTTTAAGTTCATCAAAAAGGAGATTATTCTGGGAGGGCCTGACTTAATCAACTGGACAGCTTTTAAGTGAGGGCTTAAGATATTACTAAGTGAAAGAAGCCAATGTGAAAAGGCTACATGCTGTATGATTCCAATGACAGTCATGCACCACTTACTGACAGGGATGTTTCTGAGAAATGCATCATCAGGCAATTTTGTCATTGTGTGAATGCCACAGAGGGCACTTACACAAACCTAGATGATATAGCCAACTACACACCTAGGCTATATCATATAACCTAACCTATTGCTCCTAGTCTACAAGTCTGTACAGCATGTTACCATACAACACGAGATTAAATCAAGCACAAGGGAAAATGAGGTAATCAAAAGGCCCAGTAAACACAAGATGTATGAGGCAACTCCTAGTGTAACACAGCCTACTGTTTTACAGCAAATTTTTTTTTAACAAACAGAAAGAGCACACTTTAAAGTAATGATAAAAAGTTTAGTATAGTAAATACACAAACCAGTAACATAGTTGTTTACTATCAAGTCTTACGTACTGTACAAATTGTACGTGCTATACTTTTATACGACTGACAGCGCAGCAGGTTTGTTTACATCAGTATCAACACAAACATGAGAGTAATGTGCTGTGTTATGATGTCATGATGGTTATGACATCATTGGGCAATAGAAATTTTTCAGCACCATATAATCTTATGAGACCACCATAGCACATATGGTCCATTGTTGACCAAAACGTCACTATGTGGTGCATGACTGCACATGACATTCTGGAACAGGCAAAACTATGGAGACAGTAAAACTATAGAGACAGGATCAGTGGTTGCTATGGGTAGGGAGCATGGAGAGTGATGAATATGCAAAGCACAGGATTTTTAGGGCAATAAAACTATTCTGTATAATATTACAGTGATGGATACATGTCATTATACATTTGTCCAAACCCATAGAATGTACAACAACCAGAGTGAACCCTAATGTAAATTATGAACTTGGGATTATAATGATGCATGAATATAGGTTCATCAGTTGTAACAGATGAATCACTCTAGTGTTGGATGTTGATGGTGGGAAAGGCTGTCTATGTGTGGGGACAGGGACATATGGGGACTGTCTCCACTTTCTGCACAATTTTGCTGTGAACCTAAATATGCTATGAAAAACAAAGTTTATTAATTAAAATAATAATAATAATAATAAGGCAGCTCAGGCCTGTCCTGATAAAAGCAGGATCTGCCTTTCAATTGTTTCCCTTCCCCCTGGACCTGCCTTCCTGGCTACAGCCTATGGACACAAAGCTTCAGCCCATGCCCACTGGTGTCCAGCCTGCTTGTCTCACTCCCTCCCCGACTGAGTGCCCTTCAGACTTGCTTAGCCAGCTCTCAGAAGTTGCATAAGGCAATTCCTTGTGTTTGTATGTGTATAATTAAATAAGACATGCAGAACTTTGGTGAGTTCTTCAGAGATAAACAAGTTAGTATTCTTTTTTTAAGTGTATTATTCTTTTTGTGATGTCCCACAGTGTAGTCTTGGCAGTGAAATGACTTATAGCCCTATATAAATCAAATGCTGACTTTCCAAATTAAAAAATATATACATGCTGATCACAGAGTGTGCTAGTTTTCTATCTTTCTATTGCTGTATAACAAATTACCACAAATTCATTGGCTTAAAACAGTACTTATTATCTCACAGTTTCTACAAATCCAAGGTCTGGACATAGTGTAACTGGGTTCTCTGCTCAGGATTCACAAGGCTGAATTCAAGGTGTGACTGTGTCCACATAATCATCTAGAGTTCAAAGTCTTCTTCCAAGCTCATCCAATTTGTTGGCAGGAAGTTCCCCATTTTCTTGCTGGCTGTTGGCCAGGGGTCACCCTCAGGTCCTAGAGGCTGCTGTCTGTGAGGTCTTTTGGATCCTTACCCTGTGGCCCTCCACAGGTAGTTCACAACCTGCTTCTTCCCAGCCATCAGGAGAAGCTTTTTGATGCTTCATCTTCTTTTAGGTGTGCATCTGATTAGGTCAGACCCACACAGGATAATCTCCCTTTTGATGAACTCAAAGCTGATTAGAAACCTAATCACAAGGGTGATATCCCATCACATTCACAGGTCGATCCCACACTCAAGGAGAGGGCATTATACAAGGTGGGGGTCATTAACGGTCATCTTGAAATTCTGCCTTCCACATAGAATCAGCTACCTTGACTGCTTGGACCTGCCAGGCTGTGAGTCTCACCCTGAATCAATATGACTGACTAGAAGGAAGAAATCCAAAGCAGTACCATCTTGTTGTTATTCCACCATGATATACAACAGTATTCAAGTATCATGCACTTCTGGTTATTTCCCAAATAGCCCCCAGTACTTTTTACTTTTTTCCAAGTCACGTAAATCAAAAGAGCTGACAATAATTGTTTTCTAAAAGCACTAAAAGGGGTTTTCTCCCTCACCATCTTCACTCAGAGTCCATAAGCAAAGTCTGCATTAGCAGTGACCTCACGAAAAGATGCTAAATACGTCTGAAGTTTTTTTCTACCAGACACCTCAAATCGCTGACTCCCAACTAAAAGCCCAGTTAAAGGTTCAGGTTCTGGTGAAGACTGTGGTGCAGCACTCACAGCTGTAAAAATACCTCTTGCCTCCGGGTTAGATCAAAGAATAGAGTTGGCTTTTCTGATGTTCAGGCCTCTGGAGTCTTGAGTCAGGGCATCACAGGCTCACTTCCTGATTCATCGATCTTCCAAGATCCTGACCACCACTCTTGGGACACTCTGCCCCCTTCTAACTGACTAAGTTTAGACCCAGCTAGTGGGAGCCCTTGCCCAAGATGCCCATGCCATTGCTTCCCTCCCTCCCACCTCTACTTCTTTGCCATTGAGACCAGCATTACACAAGCCCAAGGAGAAAACAAAAAGGTGGAGTAGATTTGGGTGAGAGTGACGGGAAGATGAGAAACAAGTAACAATGGACTCGGAAAACACGCCAAGACTTCCAGCCATGACACAATTCTTTGGCACAGTTTCAGGCATTCCATGTCTTACCACCCACTCCCCACATCCTCACCACCATTTCCCAAATGAAGGCTAGGGAATGCCACCTACTCCCACCTAGAGAACAATTTCAAATTGTTCTGCTACATAGTTCAGACTATACAAGAGGGTAATTGGGCACTTGACTCTGTGAAGTGACCTATACTTTTGGTGGTTTTTTCCGACTTTTTCTCAGAATGTAATGAGGAGAGAATAGCTGTTAGAAATAACAAGAGAAAAAAAAAGCAATACAATACTTTGAATGGCTCAGTCTTCCCAGCCACTATGTTTTCCTTGAGATAATCTGACCTAGCTAGATCCTGGATATAGAATCTGCACACTCAACAACTTTTAAAAGTTGCTTAATTTTTGAGAGAAGCTGAACCTTCAGCAGAGTAGCAGAAAGACTTGCAGTGCCCTGGGATTAAACCAGCCAAAGAGAAATCCAGAAACCAAAGTCTCTCCGGCATTAGTCACTAATAATCTGTGCTCCAACACCTAAGGAAATTGGGCTTTCTCCTGCAAAGGCCATGGCCTTTCCTCTCACTATCCTCTGCAAGTGGGGGGTAAGGGGTGGTGGGTTGTCTGTAGTGACAGATCAACCAGACAAATGTCCCGTCAGCAGTTTAGGACAAAGTGTAAATATATTTCATGATGAAACACTGAATGTGATGAGTAATTTACACGTACACAAATCAGCCATAGTTTATCTTTCCAACTGAGCCGCAGCCCCTTCTTTGCCATCCCAGCCATGGTTATGGTAGGATTCTTCCCAGTCTGTTTCTCTAAGATTTGACCAGTTTACTGGAATCCTGAGCCACATGATGGCATTTGTGTTGCTAAGGTAATGCTAACTGCTATAATAGATAAACCCTGAAATCTTTGTTCCACATAGTCATTCAGGAACCAAATGAAAAAAGGCTCTGCCATCTTCAGCACATGGTTTCCAAGGTCACTCTGGCCACTGACAGACAGACAACAGAGGGGGAAGAGTGAAGGCAAATCGCCTAGGAAGTGTTTATGCGCCAAGCCTGTCATTCCATTGACCAAAACTCAGTCATATCGCTCCCACTTGAATGCAAGAGTGGTTGAGAAATATAGTCCCAAGGAGAAAACAAGTGATTGGGTAGCCACTTCCCAGAAACAGTTGTCTATGGAAGAGAAGCATGAATCATTTGTTGACAGCAACCCAGCTCTGCTACAAGGAAGATGATAGCGGTGGTGATGGTAGTGGTGGCTGCAGCTGCTACCATTTACACCAAGCCCCTGCTAAATGCTTAACAAATAGTTTCTCATTGAATCCTCAGACAAACCCTATGAAATATATTTTATTAATCCACTTTTAAAGATAAGAAAGCTGAGGCTCAGCAAAAATAAGTTACTTTTCTAAAAATACATGACTAACCAGGGAGAAACAAGGACTAAAATCCCAGAACATCTGACCATAAAGTGTGTGATCTTAAGCACCATCTTCATACTGTTTCCCATAAGTTTGGCTCTAGTTATTTGATTAGCTTTTTCCTCTTTGAGTTGTTTATCTTATTGCCAGAGAAGTTCCTACTCACCACAAAACTTGGAACTCCTCATGAGTTAGGGAATTGTCTAGGATCTATAAAATTCCTTTGCTCTTTGAAGCTAATTCTTCCTTTCTATTTAATGACCCCTGGATCTCCCACTCACCAAAATCTCCATGAACTGGGCTCTCTCATTTCTTGGATGCACATTCCTAGGTCAGCTCCCTGGGGCTATTTCTCACACCCAAGTTTTTCCTAATGAATTTGCTTCAAGTCATTGAATGTACTTTTTGTTGCCCTTGGAGCTCTTCCAACAAGAAGGTTTCTCCAAAAATGTCCTGTTGCTTTTCATACTCCTCTCCTCAACCCTCAGATGTCACAAATCTCTCCTTTCACTTTTTCCCTCAAACTCTGTTTTCAGGCTTTGTTTTGCAATCTGTTACTTTTGTTCCCCCCTTGAGAAATGACACCTTCGAAACTTAATACTTAGGTTTAAAATTGTTCTAGTCCAAGTAAGGGCTAGACAGCTTCCATGTTGGAGACAAGACTGAGTCAAATCAGGGAAAAATTAATAACAATGGGGCTGCAAGTGTCTTCATTTTGGCAGATTTGTTTTTTAATCTGGGGTAATTCAACCAGGCAATGTCAAGTACTTTCTGACATAAATTCAATGGAAGATTCAGTCTCGCTTTTTGAAGTTAAAAGGGCGGGGTGCTTGAGAGGGGACTAATTTTAGATCTTTAGTTGTTCATTACAATAACAAAAGCCTGATTCATTCTTTTTCTCTCAGAACTCTAACCCATATTGTCAGAGAATTTCTTATATCCTCACCTGAGAACTTGGAAATCTCCAGGTGACAGAGTCTTTGTTTTAAGATTTTCTATGATCTGAAAATCCCATTTTAATTTCGTTTGTCTTTTTCCCCCTCTTTTAACTGAGAATGGCTTTTCTTCTTTCCTACAGAAATATTTCATATGCCATGTCACCCTCCCCTTTTAGTGAGCTGACTTATGAAAGGTAAGTGATCTTCATACTGGAAAAATCTCATCATACAGCTTTCTTCTTCAAGAATCTTCATGAAATTACCCAATGCAAAAGCATAATGGAGCGTGTGTGTGTGTGTGTGTGTGTGTGTGTGTGTGTGTGTCTCCTTTCTCTCCTTGACAACCAAGAATCTATTTCCCAGAGCCATCTGTAGCACCTACTATGTTCCCATAATAATAATTTCTGACCAGAATCAGAATCAGGCTGAATCAGCCTTACTGAGTTCCCACCTTTGTGGAGGAATTTGCCTGGGCCAAGAAAATTCACAAAAACTATTACTTCTCTGTTCCCAAAGCCCCAAATTACCATTGTCATTCTAAGTAGTCAACAAAACTTTTAAGAGACATTTAGTTATACATGGCAGATTAAATGGGTTTATTTATCTCCAGTCCTTGCCAAATGCTACAAAAATTATAGTAAGGAGAGAATAAAATACATAAACCCATAAGGAAGAGGACAATAAGAGAAATTAATTAAATTTGGTAGCTAAAATGGACTGATGATAACTGACTTAGCAGACCTGATGAAAATAAAACCTAAGCAGGCAGTGGGGAAAAGCCAGAAGCAAGCTGATCTGGACTATAGAGAGTTCAAGAACTAGAGATACCCGGCCCCTCTTAAAGAAGGTATCTGCACATGCCTGAAAACTAAAGGATTTTTGCAAAGTCTATATAACATGGTGTTTCTATTATCTACTGCTCCATAAAAACCTACTCCAAATATTGGTGGTTTAAAATAGCCATGTTGTTTTGGTCACGGTTTTATGGGTCAGAAATTAAGGAAGGGCTCAGCTGGTCACACCACCTCCGATTCTTGGAGCACCAGCTAGAACAGTTGAAGCAGGAAGATCCACTTCCAAGATGGCTTCATCACTCACATTCTGGCTCTTAAATGACCTTTAGCCTCACTCTCACTCTCGCCCTTGCTCTTATTCTCTCTTTCTCTTCAAGGATTCTCCATTCTCCAGAGCTTCTCAGTGTGACTTGGGTTTCTCATAGAAGAGTGGTCTCAGGATAGATGAACTTCTTACATGGAGACTGGCTTCTAAGATGTAGGAAGCAGAAGCTACCAGACTAAAGACCATTCCCAGAACTGGCCCAGCACCACTTCCACTGCATGCTGTTGGTCAAAGCAACCCCAGGACCCGTCAGATTCAGGGAGTGGAGAAATAACAGACTCACCTCCTGATGAGAGAGGGCAAGGTCACATTAGAAGAAGAGCAGGTGGGATGAGGAATATAATTGTGGCCATCTTTGGAAAACGCAATGTACCATGGTTTCCCCTTTAGCCACAATAGTTCACATACTTCCCACATACAAAATACATTCACCCCATGCAAAAGATATAAAGTCACATCCCATTATAGCATCAGCTCAAATCTAGGATCTCATCATCTAAATGAGGTCCAGGTGCAGATGTTCTTTGGACACAATTCCTCATATATAGCTCCTCAAGTTCAGTTCCTCTTAACCTGAAGATTTGTGAACTAAAGAGATAAGAATTCTTCCCCCACAAATGCCCAACATGCAATGCACAGTATGTAGAATGAGAAATATAGTTGGATGATCTTTGGAAAAGACCATATGCCACAGGCAGTTAGAGCCCTCCCCTGTAGTGAGGAAATTACCTCTCATTCATCCAAGGAAAGGATGGGAGATACTCTCTGGAAAGAGTCTTTGCATTTGGGACAGTGGACTCAGCTGAAGACAGAACTGCAATGATGAAGACAAAAATTAAACAAAGTTTATATACTGAACAGGAGAACCCATAGCCCCTTTTTCTTCTCAGTTCCCAGAATACTAGCAGTTAGGCTTACATCCCTCAGGAGAGACAGTAGAGAAAAACCTCTCTGAAAAACAAGTGACAAGCCCAAAGGGAAAGAAAATTTACAGATACTATCATTTTGAGGAACCTAATGAAGAAGCCCACTCCAGTGACACAATAATTCAGGCTACCTTTCAGTAGATATCCAACAGGGCAGAGTAGATAAACACTGTGCCTACTTTCTTCCATGAATACATTAAAATTACAACTAAATTATAGAACAATCAACCTGGAGAACCATCTAAAGTCTAGCTGAACAGAAGTGTTATAATTAAGGATATAAAGAAGAAGCCACATCAAGACTGGTAAGAGGGGTGGAGATGCAAAATGGGCCCTACACCTGAGTGTGGCAGTTGAGACTTCGGAGGGCTATTACGACCATGGAGATTCCCCGGGAGGAGCAAAAGACGCCAGCCCCACACCTAGCTTCCCAGCCTGGAATACAAGTGTCAGGAAGAGGAGCCCCCACAACATCTGGCTGTGAAAAACAGTGGGGATTCCAACAATGTGGGTGGGATGGAAGGCTGCAAGAAATCCACATGTCCTCTTAAAGGCATGGTGCACAGACTCACTTGTTCACAGGAACTCACCTGTGGCTCTGGCAGAGGGACAGTGACTCAGGGGGCATAGGAGGCATAGAGGGGTCAGACAGGCTTTCAGGTAAGGCCTGAAAGTTGCCATTTTCCCCTGTGTGTGGTCCTTCTCTTGTGCAGCCAAAAGACAGACACCATCTTTCCTGTGTTAAGCCCACCCCCACATGGACAAATATAAATATGATTGGTATGGTGAGCTCCACTGCTCCACCCTGCTGACTTCCTGGGACCCCATACCATCTGACTCCCCCAAAGCCAGAAACACTTTCTCCACCAGCAACCAGCCCTGTCTGCATTGCACTCTTTCTTGAAAAACTATAAGAGTCCACAGGCCCCAGATGAGTGGCAGCTGGCCTCAGTGTACTCAGAGCATTTTGCTGAGTAGCTCTAGGCTCAGCACTGGCCCCTAACCAGAATCTACATTAACCTGGCGACCATAGTTCTTCCTACTCTAGAGACCGCCTGAGACCCTGCCTCACCCAACTTGCCTACCACACAAGTCTTTATCAGTGACTGAACCTTAAGGGAGCAGCAGGCAGCAGTAAGCATCAGGGTGTCCTGGTCTTTTGTGAAGCTACCCCAGGTCCAGTCCTTGTTGCAGCCATCCTCAGTTCACAGCATAGCTTCTCCCACACATCTCCAGGTTTAGCACAGGCAGCAAACAAATGTGGATTGCTTTCTAACTCCTACAAGGTAATCCCCAGACAGTCACAGGCAGTGGGTGACCTGGGCCTGCAACAGAACCCCTCCCAACAGGCCTCAGAACCAACATACTTGGACATTGACTTCAGATCACAGCAGAGCACCACCCAACTAGCCCTACAAGCAGCATACCCAAAGGGAAGTTTCAACAGGCACCAGAGCCACTTGGGTGAATCCCACTCCATGGAGTAAGCTCTCCACATAGCAGTCCATAAGCATTGGATGTGGCCAAACCCCACAACCAATCAGCCAGAGAGTCAATTCCACCTCCTGATGTGCCAATAACAATCAAGGCTCAACTATAACAGGAGAGCACACACAACCCACTCAAGGAACAGTCCTGGAGCAGGTGACCTGGGAGACTGTGCCAGAGCTTTACAAGTCACCAATTACATAAGACCACCCAGCCAAGACTAGAAGACATAGCAGATCTACCTAATACATAGAAATAAACATAGAGAGGCAGCCAAAATGAGGACACTTAGAAATGCATCCCAAACGAAGAACAGGAGAAATTTTCAGAAAAAGATCTAAAATAAATGGAGGCAAAAAATCTACCAGAGAAAGAGTTCAAAACAATGGTTACAAGGATATTCAAGGACCTTAGTAAGAACTTCAACAAAGAGATAGCAAGTACAAAAAAGGACATAGAAACCATAAAAAAGAACCAGTCAGAAGTGAAGACTACAATAACTGAAATGAAGAATGCACTAGAAGGAATACCCAGCAGACTAGATGAAGCAGAGGATCAAATCAGAGATTTGGAAGACAAGGTAGCAGAAAACACCCAATTGGAACAGCAAAAAGAAAAAAGAATCTTAAAAAAAAAGAGAGAATAGTTTAAGAGACCTCTGGGACATCAAGTGTAACAACATTTGCATCATAGGGGTACCAGAAGGAAAAGAGAGAAAGCAAGAGATTGAGAACCTATCTGAAGAAATATTGACTGAAATTTCTTTAATCTGCAAAGGAAATAGACATACAAGTCCAGGAAGTGCAGAGTCCCAAACAGAAAGAACCCAAACAGGCCCACACCAAGACACATTATCATTAAATTGGCAAAGGTTATAGACAAAGAGAATTCTAAAAGCAGCAAGATACAGGCAGTTAGTTACCTACAAGGGAGCTCCCATAAGATTGTCAACTTATTTTTCAACAGAAACTTTGCAGGCCAGAAGGGACTAGCACAAAATATTCAAAGTGATGAAAAGCAAGGACCTACAACCAGGGTACTCTACCCAGCAGCGTTATCATTGAAAATCAAAGGACAGATAAAGAGCTTCCCAGACAAGAAATACCTAAGGTGTTCATCAGTACCAAACCAGTATTACAAGGACTGTTAGAGGGACTTCTTCAAGATTAAAAAAAAAAAATCAAAATTATGAATAATAAAATGGCAACAGCTACATATCTATCAACAATTACTTTCTATGTAAATGGATTAAATGGCCCAATCAAAAGACATAGGAGGGCTAAATGGATAAGGAAACAAAACCCTTCCATATGCTACCTACAGGAGACTCACTTTGGATTGAAAGACACACACAGACGGAAAGTAAAGGGATGGAAAAAGGTATTTCATGAAAATGGAAACAAACAAATAAACAAAGAGTTACAGTAGCAATACAGACAGACAAAATAGGCTTTAAAACAAAGGCTATATAATAAGAGACAAAGAAGGACCCAGTATTCCCACTTCTGAGTATTTATCTGAAGAAACCCAAAATGCTATTTGAGGGGACGTATGCATCCATATGTTCATTGCAGCATTGTTTACAATGGCTAAGATGTGGAGGCAGCCTGGGTGTCCATCAATGGATAAATGGATAGAGGAGATGGTGCACATATACAATTGAATACTGTTTGGCCATGAATGGAAGGGGGGATGGACCTGGAGGGTATTGTGCTGAGTGGAGTGCCAGACAGAGAAAGACAGATGAAATATGATTCCACTTATATGTGGAGTCTAAAGAACAAACTAAACAAATAAAACAGAAACAAACTCATATATACAAGGTACATTTTGATGATTGCCAGACGGGAGGTGGGTTAGGGGTGGGAGAAAAGGGGAAAGGGATTAAGAAGTACAAATTGGTTGTTACAAAGTAGTCATGGGGATGTAAAGTAAAGCATGGGGAATATAGTCAATGATATGATAATAACTATGCATGGTGCCAGGTGGGTACTAGACTGACTAGTCCGAGGGATCACTTCTTAAAATCTGTAAATGTCTAACCACTATGCTGTATACCTGAAATATAAAATAATATTGAATGTCAACTGCAAATGAAAAATTAAAAAGGAGGGAGAGGTGAAAGGTAATAAGAGGTCCAAATTTCCAAGTATGAAACACATAAGTCATGGTGATGTAATACACAGCATAGGGAATATGGTCAATAATATTGTGATAGCGTGGTACGGTGCCAGGTGTTTGCTGGAGTTATCATGGTCATCATTTATTTAGGTCTATACATGTTGAATAACTATAGCATACACAACTAATATAATATTGTATGTTAGCTATATTTTTAATAAAAATCTTAAAAAACAAAAAAATAACAATTCAATAAATACCTTTCAATAAACCCTTCCCATACATTCAGCTTTATTTTTTTTTAACATTCAGTGTCATATGCTACAATAGGAGCCCAATAGCCATGGATATCATATATTTGAGGAAAGGTACTAACATGAAAGAATGAGATCAAAACAAATAAAAAGAAATTAGGACTTTAATACCACATACACAATCCTTGGAAACAAAACAAACTTTGTAGTCATCCAAGGAAGAAAAGATGTTCTTTCTTTAAAAAGTTAATTTTCCTCAAAGGTATATAGTTTAAGGTTAAAAACTAATATAATTCTATAAGACACATAAAAATAACTATTTTTATGATAGTTACCTCCATATTTCTACCTAATATGATTATACTAATATTTCTTGATATGTCAGTTTTAGATCTCATCTACTGATCTCTTTACATTAAAAAAAATAGGATTTAGCTCTTTTATGTGAGTCTAGGCATGTATGTTATAGGAAATTGTATCATTGAATTGTATAGTAAAGATTAATTTGTTCACTTAATCCTGTAAGGTGTTGGTATAAGAGGAGTTTTTGATCCAGTTTAGAGCATCAATGCTGCTGGGGTAAGTTTAACAGAGCTGCACCACCTAGGTTTTAGTTTGCATCCAAGAACTTATGTAGAATTAGAGGGACCTTTTGAAAGAGAAAGAAAACAGAGACTCCACTTCACTCTGAGGTCTAAAGTGGTTAAAATCTCTCTGGGGGACCACAGTGACCCCTTAGGGAAGCTAGATGGCAGTAAAGGACACCAAGCTTCCTGGAAAAAGAATCCTCTATGAGAGTAGGAGGTTAGAACAGATTGAACAAAGCAGCAAAGAAATGCTGCGAATAAGAAGACTCAACAGGCTGTCCGAGCTCATCCCTGCTCACCGGGTATCTAGCCTGGTAGCAGCTAGTACACTTTCATCCTGAATCCTTACCTCCTCCCTTGCGGCAGCTGATGCTCTTGCTACACATCCTGAACTTCTCAAGAACTGAGCATCAGTGGGTTACATTATGGGCATCTGAGAAACACTAGGGCAAGTTTGACATCCATCTTAAATTTGAGGAATGAGGGAAATATGAAAAAAAGGTGGGGGAGAGAAGTAAAGGGAGAATGTCTCAGAGAAAGAATCCTGCTGTTTTCCAAGGGCTCAGCATACATAGCTATGCTTTGCCCAGAAATGGTTCTTTTGGTCCCAAACTCCAGGGGCAGAATTAATGATCCCTCCAAGCATTCTGAGGGCAGAAAGCAAAGGAATCATTGATATCTTTACCATGAAACTCAAGGAGAGCAATGTGAAGAAAAGCCCAAGATCAGGATGAAGATTAGAGTTCTTTGCCTTTAACCAGCAGTAAGAAGATTTTACCAGTCCTTAATTGAGTGGGACTGGGGACAGGTAATTAAATAAGAATACTCCTAATACTATAATTTGTTACAGTACACCTAGGTTAATTAAGTAAAAGAATATAATTTACTCATTATGATTTGATATTTTTTCAATAAATTGGAACTTTTCACAGTCTCTCTTAAAAGAATCCTTTTGAATGTTGCTAAAATGGAAACTCCTGAGATAGGCAGGCTGAACTAACCATCTGAGACCATCCTCTTGTTGGTGGGTGCATAGAAGTAACTGCATGCCCCTTTAGTTCACCCATTAGCCAAATAACAAATATATAGGAAGCCTTGGGAACGGAGCCCTGAATATTGCCATAAATATAACTTAGGACATATTGTTACAAGCAGTAGGAACCAAGTGTGGCTAACTGAAGGCCAAAAGAGATGTGTGAAGGCATAGCAGAAGCTCACAGGATTGTAAGAACAGATGAACAACCAGGCCTTAGGAAGAGCAGGCACCTGGGCGCTCCTGCAGGAGCTTATGGGTGTTCTCTCTGAGGTACCGGCCCCAGATGACAGCTACATCCATTCTCTGCCTGCAGGGAAGCTTAAGATTAGAGGGTACTGGGGCCAGGAATCTGATCAGGCAGCGGAGCCAAATGGCCAAGGGTATGTGGTCAGGGAGAGTGGAAGGTGGGAGGATTGTGAGCAGAAAGGAGGGAAAGAATAAGTGTTGGGTAGGCAGAAAGATAGCTCCTGTACCATGCAACCCAAGTCTCATTCTTTCCCAAACACTGTCTGGCTTCACTTTTAAGATTCTAGATTTAGTCCCCAAGTAGAGAGTAAACCAATGTTAAATGGCTGCTGTCTGAATTATACAATGCTTTTCTTGAAGTGGAAATAGAATGTAGCAGTTCAGTGTATCGGCTTTGGAATCAGACAGCCTGGCTGCCAATCCCTGTGTCACCCTCATTAGCTGTGTGACCATGGATATTTTCTTTTTAAAGATTTTTATTAAAATATATCTAACATACATTATATTAGTTTCAGGGGTACACCATAGTTATTCAACATTTATATACCTAAAGAAGTGATCACCATGATAAGTCCAACAACCATCTAACACTGTATCACGCTATCACAATATTATTGACTATATTCCCTATGCTGTACATTACATCCCCATGACTTGTTTTATACCTGGAAATTTGAACCTCTTATTCCCCTTCACCTATTTTCCTCCCTTTAAATTTTTCAATTACAGTTAACATTCAATATATTATATTAGTTTCATGTGTACAGCATAGGGGTTAGACATTTATATAATTTAGGAAGTAATACACCTGACTAGCCATACATAAAGTGCCACCTGGCACTATACTACCATATTATTGAGTATATTCCCTGCTTTACCTCACATCCCCGTGATTATTTGTAGCTACCAATTTGTACTTCTTAATCCCTTTACCTTTTGCACCCAACCCTCCTCCCATCTGGCAACCATCAGCTTGTTCCCTGAATATATGAGTCTGTTTCTGTTTTGTTTGTTCATTTATTTTGTTCTTTAGATTCCACATATAAGTGAGATCATATGGTATTTGTCTCTCTCAGTCTGACTTATTTCATTTAACATAATACCCTCTAGGTACCCCCATGTTGTCGCAAATGATAAGATTTCATTCTTTTTTAGGACTGAGTAGTATTCCATTGCATATGAGTATATCTTCTTTATCCAAAAGTCTAATGATGGGCACTTAGGTTGTTTCCATATCTTGCTTATAGTAAGTAATGCTGCAATGAACATAGGGGTGCATGTATCTTTTTGAATTAATGTTTTGGATTTCTTCAAATACCCAGAAGTGGAATTGCTGGGTCATAAAGTAGTTTTATTTTTAACTTTTTGAGGAAATTCCATACTGTTTTTCATAATGGCTGCACCAATTTGAAATTCTACCAACAGTGCACAAAGGTGCCCTTTTCTCTACATCCTCATCAACACTTGTTTGTTGATTTATTAATGATGGCCATTCTGACAGGTATGAGGTGATATCTCACTGTGGTTTTTATTCACAGTTCTCTGTTGATTAGTGACATTGAGCATCTTTTCATATATCTATTGGCCATCTGTATGCCCTCTTTGGAGAAATGTCTATTCAGGTGCTCTCCCCATTTTTTTAGTTGAATTGTTAGGGGGGTTTTTTGGTGTTAAGTTGTGTGAGTTCTTTATAAATTTTGGATATTAACCCCTTATCAAATGTATCATTGGTGAATATCTTCTCCTATTCAGTAGGCTGCTTTTTTGTTTTGTCGGCTGTTTCCTTTGCTGAGCAAAAAATTTTTAGTTTGATGTAGTCCCATTTCTTTACTTTTTCTTATGTTTCCCTTGCCTGAGGTGACAATTCAGAAAAAATATCACTAAGAGCAATGTCAGAGAGTTTATTGCCTATGTTTTCTTCTAAGGATTTTAACCAGGTCTTACATTAAGTGTTTAATCCATTTTGAGTTTATTCTTGTATACAAGTATAGTGTAAGAAGGTGGTCTAATTTTATTGTTTTGCATGTATCCATCCAGTTTTCTCAACATCATTTATTCAATAGAATGCCTTTATCCCGTTGTATAGTCTTGCCCCCTTTGTCATAAACTAGTTTACCATATAGGTGTGGGTTTATTTCTGGACTCTCTACTCTGTTCCACTGATCTATGTGTCTGTTTTTATGCCAGCACCATGCTGTTTTGATTTCTATAGCTTTGTAGTATAGTTTGACATCAGGTATTGTGATACCTCCAACTTTCTTCTTCATCCTCAAGATTGTTGTGGCTATTCGGGGTTCAATATGGTTCCACATAAATTTTAGGATTATTTGTCCTAGTTCTATGAAAAATGCCATTGGTATTTAATAGAGATTGCATTGACTCTATAGATTGCTTTGGATAGTACAGTGTTTCCCGGAAAATAAGACCTAGCTGGACAATCATCTCCAATGCATCTTTTGGAGCAAAAATTAATATCAGACCTGTTCTTATTTTGCTATAAGACCTGGTATAATATAATATAATATAATATAATATAATATAATATAATATAATATAATATAATATAATATAATAATAGCGAGTCTTTTATTAATTTTGCTCCAAAAGACACATTAGAGCTGATTGTCTGGCTAGGTCTTATTTTCGGGGAAACAGGGTATGGACATTTTAATGATGTCAAGTCTTCCTACCTATGAACGTGGTATATGCTTCCATTTATTTGTATCTTCTTCAATTTCTTTCTTCAATGTCTTATAATTTTCCAAGTACAAGTCTTTTACCTCTTTGGTTAAATTTATTCCTACATACTTTTTTTTATGCATTCATAAATGGGATTGTTTTCTTAATTTCTTTTTCTGATAATTTGTTATTGGTGTATAGAAATACAACTGATTGCTGAATATTAACTTTGTATCCTGCTACTTTACTGAATTTATTTATTAGTTTGAATAATTTTTTGGTGGAATCTTCAAGATTCTCTATATAAGTATCATGTCATCTACAAATAATGACAGTTTTACATTTTCCTTTCCAATTTGGATGTCTTTCATTGCTTTTTCTTGTCTGGTTGCTGTGGCTAGGACTTCCAATACTATGTTGAATAAAAGTGGTGAAAGTGGACATCCTTACCATGTTCCAATCCTTAAGGAAAACACTTTAAGCTTCTCACCATCGAGTATGATGTTAGTTGTGGGTTTGTTGTATATGGTCTTTATTATGTTGAGGCATGCTCCCTCTATTTCCACTTTGCTGAGAGTTACCATAAATGGGTACCGGATTTTGTCAAATGCTTTTCTGCATTTATTGATATGATCATATGATTTTTTATCTTTCATTTTTTTTATGCGGTGTATCATGTTAATTGATGTGTGAATATAGAACCAACCTTGAACTCCAGGAATAAATCCCACTTGATCATGGTGTATGATCATTTTAATGTATTGCTAAATTCGATTTGTTAATATTTTGTTGAGGATTTTTCCATAAATGTTCATCAGGGATATTGGCCCATAATTTTCTTTTTTTATAATGTCTTCATCTGGCTTTGGAATCAGGGTAAGTGTGGCCTTGTAAAATGAGGTTTGGAGTCTTTCATCCTCCTGAATTTTTTGGAATAGTTTGAGAAGGATAGGTGTTAATTCTTCTTTGCATGTTTGGTAAAATTCACCTGCGAAGCCATCTGGTCCAGGAGTTTTATTTGTTGGGAGTTTTTGATTACTGATTCAATTTCATTAGTAGTAATCGATCTGTTCAGATTTTCTGTTACTTCTTGATTCAGTCTTGGAAGATTGTATGTTTCTAGAAATTTATCTATTTCTTCTAGATTGTTGAATTTGTTGGCATATAATTGTTCATATATTTTCTTAAAATCCTTTTTATTTCTGTGGTGTCAGTTATCATTTCTCTTTCATTTCTGATTTTACTTATTTGGGTCCTCTTTCTTTTTTTCTGATGAACCTGTTCAAGTTTTATCAATTTTGTGTATCTTTTCAAAGAGCTGGTTCTTAGTTTCATTAATCTTTTGTGTTCTTTTTTAGACTCTATTTTGTTCATTTCCACTCTAATCTGTATTATTTCCTTCCTTCTACTCACTTTGGGTTTTGTTTGCTGTTCTTTCTTCTAGTTCCTTTAGGTGTAAAGTTAGATTGTTTATTTGAGATTTTTCTTGTTTCTTGAGGTAAGCCTGTGTTGCCATGAATTTCCCTCTTAGGACTGCTTTCTCTGTGTCCCATACATTTTGGGTTGTGTTTTCATTTTTGTTGGTCTCAAGATGTCTTTTGATTTCTTCCTTGATCTCATTGTTAACCTATTCATTGTTTAGTGGCATATTATTTAGGCTCCATGTGTTTGTGTGTTTTTCAGGGTTTTTTTTTTCTTGTAATTAATTTCTAGTTTTATATCATTGTGTTTGAAGAAAATGCTTGGTATGATTTCAATCTTATTACATTTATTTAGACTTGTTTTGTGGCCTAACATGTGGTCTATCTTGGAAATTTTTCCATGTGCACTTGAAAAGAATGTATATTCTTCTGCTTTGGGGTGAAATGCTCTAAAAATATCAGTTAAATCCGTCTGATCTAAAGTGTCATTTAAGGCCAAGTTTCCTTGTTGATTTTCTGTTTGGGAGATCTATCCCTTGATGTTAATGGGGTGTTAAAGTCCCCTACTATGACTGTATTACGGTCAATCTCTCCCTTTATGTCAGTTAATATTTGCTTTATGTATTCAGGTGCTCCTATGTTGGATGCATAAATGTGTACAAGGGTTATATCTTCTTGTTGGATTGATCCCTTTATCATTAGGAAATGTTGTTCTTTGTCTCTTATTGTAGGCTGTTTTAAAGTATTTTGTCTGACATAAGTCTTGTCACCCCAGCTTTTTTTTGTTTCCATTTGCATGAAATATCTTTCAGTCAGTGTGTGTCTTTAGATCTGAAGTGGGTCTCTTATAGACAGCATACGTATGGGTCTTACTTTCTTATTCATTCAGTTACGCTATCTCTTTTGACTGGAGCATTTAGTGACCATGAATGTTTTCTGAAGGGTTGGTGTATCTAGCCATGCTCAACCTTTCTGAGCTTCAGGGTCTTCATCAGTAAAATGCGGAGAATGTTGACCTGTGTCAGTTAGGATGTCTCAAACCCAAATAAATAATGGAATTTCATGTCTTATATAACTGAAAAGGCCAGTGGTAGAGAAGGCTTCAGTGGCTCAACAAATTCACAAAATACCCAGCTTCTTCCCATTGTCTGCTCTGTGCTTTGGAGCATCCATATCATTCTAAAGTTGGGTACATTGTGATGACAACATGGCTGCGAGGAATTTCTGGAACGTTATGTTTTCTCATTCGTATTCAATAAAAAGTGATTCAATAAAAAGCCATCTAACAAAAATTTTGGACTTTCCTTTAATTGGACTGTATTTGTTCAAATGACCACAGTCATTTTAGCAAGAGTGATGGATCTGAGAATCAGAGCAAAACATAAGGGGAGAGGGGCAGAGCAGATATTGAGAAGACAACCACAATTCCCAAGGTCATCGTATTATATCCTAAAGTTAATCTGAGGACTCTGCATATGTAAAGTATGTAAAATGCTCAGTAGCTCCCTGGCAGATAAATGTCAAATAAGTGTGTGTGTGTGTGTGTGTGTGTGTGTGTGACCAGAGACCCAGAGACAGAACTCAAGATAGAGGTATTATCTCCAATTTAAGACCCATAGAAGCCCTAACAACTAGAGTTATAGGACCCCAGCCTCCAATATATACACTATTAACTAAAATAAGTATAAGGACATTTAATAAAGCTAATTTTTCTCAGGATGATCATTTTAATCAAGTTTTTCCATATATCAAATATCAAATTCTTTCTGAAACACTTTTGGTACCACTGCTCAAGAACAGATTAAGCTGTGTACTTGATAACCCAACATAATGTGTGCATAGATGGAAGAAAAGAAAGATATAAATGGATAGAGGATATATTTTAACTGCTCACATAATATTTCAAAGACTACTTAATGCAGATATATTAATATGTTAAAATGTTATGTATATGCTATAAGTGTCTCAAGAATGACTCATCTTCCTCAAAGGCAGATTATAGAATTCTAAAACTGGAAGAGACTATAGAAATCATTACACCAACCACTTTCCAGATAAGGAAATACAGGCTAAAGTGATTCCTTAGCCAGGATCATGAACTGGTGAGCAGCAAAATGAAACCAGATCTCAAACGTCCTGACATCCAGGAAAGCATCTCTCCACAATACAATCCCACCTCCCTTGATATTAAATGGTTTAACAAACAAGACCTTCACAAATGATGCAAAGATAAACTTCTTCTCAACCTACCCCAAGTAAATAATCACAATTTTGGAATTAGGAAAACCCAGATAATGTAGACATCATCATCCCTTCAAGTTGTCCTCAGTGAGACAGTCAAGTTGGAAGAAAGTTTTACTTAACACAAGTTTCCCAAGTCTGAGAAACATGGCAAGAAGTGGGGTTTATTATAGTTGTTGTTGCTTGTCAATAATAGTGAGAAATGGTATGTTAATCAGCAAGGAACAAATTATAGCTGTCATTTCTTTTTTTCCCTGAAAAGTAAATCATTAACATGAAAATCATGTCCACAAGAACTTACTGTTTTTCACAGTCACTACCCATCAGTTTGCTGTCTAAGTGAGGATTCAGCTTTAAAATAGCTCTGAAATGAATGGCTACTCTAGGTATGAAATATTCCAGGGAGCAAACTCAGTATCCCACTTTTCTTGGGTGTTCTATTATTCTCACTTCCGAGATGGCCACAAATAGCTTTTTGAAACTGGACCAGGTACAGAAATTAATCAAAGAAAACAAGAGTAGAGGATAAAATTTGGAAAAGCCTGACATAGATTTAAGCTTCCAAGCACACCACCAAGACTTTAATATTCAACAACTTAAGCAGACTTCTCAACGTCTTAAGTTGACTTAAACAAATCCTGCTTCAGCTGACTTGCCACAAAACAGTACACCAAGGGAGAAATGCTACAGAGAAAGCCTCTTCTACAGCCATACAAAACCACCTTAGGTCTGAGGTTCTGAAACCAAAAAGCTAAAAAACAACAGAAAAGAATTCATGTGCTTCTGGAGCCACTTTTTTTCAGGGTGAGGTGTTTTACTCCTATTCAAACAAAGTGACATAATCCACTGAATGTTGCTTTTGCACGCTGCTTGTCATCAGACTATCCTTTAGCCGACCATTGAACGCCCTTTTTCTGTTATGAGACAGACAATGAATCGCTACATTATACTCTCAGACCCTGCGGGGGCCACGGTACAATATAATAATGTCAAACCGGTCTCAAAAGAGCTTTGTGTGGGATGAGACAAGATTCTAAAGATAGCAGAGCTGCTGAATCACTTAGAGTATGACCACAAATAGTGCTGCACTCTGCGCTGGGTAAAGCTGGTATCAGAAGCCCCTGGTAAATCTCTGTGCTAATTATGGAGGGTGAGAGGGTGACCGTGCAAGCAAGTTGTACTTAACACAGAGATCAGGAAACCTAAGGGAAGAAACCCACATTGTAAACCTAATAAATAAAATTTTAAATTTGTCACTTAATAAAAGCATGCTGTCACATGATAAGGTAGCTTCCTTAGGAGCAGGTGCATTGCAATTTTTTTCTCTCTAATATTTAGTCTTCAGAGAGTTACACGATAGATGGCAGCCTGGAAATATACTGATGTGTCCTGGCAGAATTTCAGATATAATGATTTTTTTTTTCTTTGTAAACTTTCCATCAGTGGGAAGGCAAACCCTGCCAAAACTGAGAACCCAAGCTGGAGGCAGCGAGGCTCCACCACTCAGACCACGGCGACGTGCCAAGACGCAAGGCCAAATCGGAAACAACCACATTGAGCTCATTAAAACGACTGAATGATCAAAGGCGTGCAAGCCTTCACAAAGGCAAAAATTAATCTGTTTAATACTTGGCTAAATTCTCAGCTGTTGAAGTAAATTTAAAACGAAATTCATCAAATTCCCCCCTTCCTGTGGAAAAATCCTTTGAGTTCCTCGGAGTGTCCAGGAGGTGGCAGAAGCGTTCTTTATTTCAGTGTATGGGACACAGCTACAGCTCCACCCTCAAAATTAATGTAAGTATATCGGAGTAGAACTAGATATATGAATGTAAATATACCTTTTCAGGAGATCAGGAATTATATTCAAACATGGATAAGCCAAACCTCAATTGGCAATCACTTTTTGAAGGAAGAAATAAGAATTAAAAAACGAATCTTGGCCATCAATGAAATGGCTGATAGAACTACAGCTCAAGGAGTTGTACCCTGTTCATGTACTTGCAGAGCTTCCATGACCCTCCACTCTTGCAGCACGCCTACCCTTCCTTTTCCTTACCTTCATTACTCCTGAAACTTTTCACACTCATTCCTGAGTCATCAGTAACCTGCGGCCTCCCCACTAAGCTGAAGGAGCTGGGAGATGTACAGGGACATACTCTGCTTAAGGACTCATAACCTCTCCTCAGCCTGCCTCCTCCGTCAGGTCAACCTCCATGACCTGAGGTCTATCCACCACCCTGAACATTATGAATATTGATTCCTGTTGGACAAATTGAACCTGGTGTAGGATCTCAGATTCCTCAATTTCCTGGGAGGACATGTGAAATATTAATACAGTCCATCGTGAGAAACAAAACTCATTAAAATACACAGACATTCATAAAAAGTCACTGTTTATTTCATGAAGTGAAAACATTTATTCCAACCAGATCAAGGGAGAAAAAAATGTTTTCTATAGCTCCAATTTCACACACTCTAGTATGAAATGAATCAATAGTAGCTAGGAGGAGCGAAATCAAAGATTTCCTTTTCAGCAGTAATAAATCCAGTCAAACCCTATTTGGTATGGCACTTGACATGGCTTGTAAAATCTGAAGTTACTAAATTATGTATTGCAATAGTAATCCCTTACACAATTAATAGGAAGTGCTAAATTAGGACAAATGGCTTCCAATGGGATCCAGATGGTTAACCCTCGACTAGGTAGAAAGGGTGTAAAATTAAGAACTGTACTGATTTTTTCCCTGAGTTTCTTGAAGGAGTGAGAGTTCTTCAAACATGGAATGTAAACACTTGGGAAGGTAGCCTAAGAGAAGCATGTGTTATGTAGCAGCCTGAGTCCCAGCTGTGTTTATACTAGGATTCCAAAATATCTGGGCCTGGAAGGAGAACTGGCAGGAGGGACAGAGAAGCGTGCTGGGACAGACTGACCCCAAGGGGAAAGAAAGAAGCTGGTTCAAGACAAATGGGGAGTGTGATTGTTGACAGAGCACAGTGCCTGTCACTCAGCTTACTTTGTAGCCCCCCTCCCAAGACTCACATCTGATTCCCCAGGGGATGGAGAAGACCCTGAAACACATTGACATTATTGGTCCCCTTTGCAGTAGGGCTATGTGGATGGTGGTGGCAATAATAAGGGCAGCAGTGGCCTTAGGCAATGTCAGGGCTGACACCATCACCACAGTCTTGAGGATTGGCAGTACCCATAGAGACACAGTGCCTTAGGGGGTAGAAAGACATCTGTGGTACCACAGCTGCTTTTGTCATTGGTGGGAAAGAGGCATCAGCAGCAAGTGAAGCCACATTCCAATGGCCCAGTGTAGGAAGAAGAAAATAACAAACCTCATGTTGTAACCAAAAGACTAGTTCTCAGAGAACTGGTTGTGGGAGGCTGAACAGTGAGCCACTAAAGATGTCCGTGTCCTAATCCCCAGAACATGTGAATACATTACCTTACGTGGCAGAAGGGACCTTGCAGATGTGATTAAGTAAAGGATCTTGAGATGGGAAGATTATCCTGGATTGTTTGGGTGGGTCCATGTAACCACAGGGTACTTACAAGGGGAGGGCTTAAGAGTCATAATCAAAGAAGGAGATGTGACAACAGAAGCAGAGGTCATAAAGAGAGACCTGAAGGTGCTGCTCTTCTGGCTTTGAAGATAGAGAACAGGGCCCCCGAGCCAAGGAATGCAGGTGGCGTTTACAAACTAGGAAATGGGTTCTCCTCTAGAGCACTGCCATCCTATTTTAGACTTCTGACCTCCAGAACTATAAGATAATAAATGTATGTGGTTTTAAGCCATTAAGTGTGCGGTAATTTGTTAAAGCAGCAATGGGAAAAATAATACACTGATAATATACTCTCCTTCAAAAGCTTTCACAGTCATTTGTGAGGATAAGGAGGCTCAAATTCCCACAGAACAAGGGAAAGCAGAGCCAAAAGGTTTGGGAGTCATTCTCATTCATAGTTTGTGTGAATAGAGGGATACAGGTTAGAGTAGGGTAGACTAGAGCCACAGGTCTGCTTTACATTCCAAGTTTCCTTAGCAGAACACTTTATCTTAGATCTCACCTTGAACCTTCATTCAAACCATCAGCATCTGTTTTCTGCAACATTCTAAGATCCCAAACCAAAGCATGCATTACTTTGCTCTCCTCCTTTCCCTTCAAGAACTGAGAGGCAAGTTATGCCATGAGAACCTCAAGAATACCACAGATGTCCATAAATGAGTTCACAAGTCATTTGAAATCCGGAGAGCAAAGCCCATACATATCTTCTGGATACTGTTAACATAATATTTCTCAGGCACTCGCTCTAGATTTTAGTACAACCATTAAAAGCATTCTGCTAATGAGACATTCTAGAAATGTCTTCAGAAGTTTGCCCTATGACTATAAAAGAAATCCAAACTACCCACATGAGATTCAAGACTCTCTTTTCAGCCAGATTATCATTAAAGGTTGAGGGCTGCTTTTCAGAAAAGTATTTGAATTGGCTGTACTCATCCAATACTTTCTGCCAAATGGATCAGTTGTCACTTCTCAAAAATCAAATATGGCCCTAGATCCAAAGTACATAGTCTTCCTATTTATTAGTAGCCATTATTTTACATTTTACTTATATCCGACTCTATTATCTCTGATAAGAATAGAGATCAGGGAACACACAAAAGACCACAACGAATAAATGATTTCCAAACTTCATTTTGGCTTTTATATAATTTCTCTTAATCCTTATACGACAGCTGTCAACAAGGGGAAAATGGTAAGTTTATTCAAATTTATTTTATTGTTTTCCCTGACCACCTTTTGGCAGAGCAGTCATATAATATAAAAAGAAATAATAGTGGGGAAAAGCAAAATAAACACTTAACCATGATATTCAACAGCTAAGAACAACCTCCTCCATGGTCTATTCCAGCTGGACTTGTCCTCTGAACAAGTTAGACAACCTTGGACAAGCTTCTGTCTCTACAATTCTCCTCTATAATACTTCCACATTTTTTCTAACATTAAACACTTAATTTACCTGCCTGTTAAATTGTTTAATATTTCTTCTTCACATTTTCAAGTTGAAATTGGCACTGGAGGAAACACTCCTCATTTATACTCTGGGGTCAAGTATTCCATCAGGGAGGTGAGTGCCCTAGTGTGCAAAGCACCGACCTATATAAACTTGCTAGCATCCCTGCTATCTCAAACACCACAGGAACCCATGTGCTGTACAGTCTCATCTTCACTGCTTTGGTTCACTTCATTTTTTCATCTTCTATTTCCTTCACCATTTGGAAGTGCCTTCTTCTTCCTCCAATTTTCCCACCTTTGAAGGACAACTATGTCCCTCCTCCTCCATAAAGCCTTCCCTGACCACAGCTGTCCAAAGAAATCCTTCTTTCAAATTCATGGCACTCATCATATATCACATTCATTTGGAATATAATTATAGCTACCATGTGATACCTTTCACTGTTACTTAATTCTTATGGTATTCCTCATTTGTTTGTTTGCTTGTTTGTTATATACCTCTGGTCTTCCAAACATATCATAAACTTCCTAGAGATCAAAGGCCATGGAAGCGATTATTTTGTATCCCCCCACAGCACCTAGATCTGTGCCTTGCACGTGAGACGCACTCATTCATTTACTACTTATCCATTCAGCATTTATTTATTAAACTCTCTAGCATTTATCTGTTAAACTACATATGTGCCAATTCAAAATTGTTGTGAGAATAAGAAGCAAAATAACTCACATAATCTAAAAACTGAATAATTCAATTCTTAATAACTCAGAATTTATCCTTTTCGTTTCAGATTTACTCTTTGTTATAATTTCCCCAGGGCCAAATTTAAACCTCAAATGTTCTAAACAGGTTGCAAAAATGGGATGACCCTGCATGTTCTTGTAACTACAATTGACACAAAGTGTTCTGGGTTAATTAAGTGCATAGAACAGATTTTGTAGACTTATAAACTGCAGAAATTATCAAGACTGACAGTGAAAATACTCCCTACAAATGCTCAGTTGTAAACTGCATGTTAAATGACAACATACTTGCTTTTATTTAATCACACTTTGTCTTTATGGAACATAGGTGCGTGCCTGTTCAATTCCTTCAGGGACAATAAAATAGATGCCTTGCTCCACTTTGTAACCAGAATTAATGGCTACCTTCCATGTCTACCATAAATCTCAAGTTTCAAGTGTTATAACTAAGTACATGAAAATCATATTAAACTGAAAGTTACCATGAAAAGTATTAACCAGATGCTATTTTAATACATATCACTGTGGATTACATTCATTGAATAAATTGTGTGCCTAACGACAGAAGTCCCAATTAGTACAAAGGGTTATTCCCGTATTTTTCCACACAGACTACATAAAATAGGCTCCATTTCAAAAATAAACGTATTTACATCATTTTATGGACTGCTGCCTTTTGCTATTTCACCTACATGGAACCTGGCAAATTATTTCACTGTAGAATGTAGCTGCGTGAGGGGTTCTGAGTGGTGAATATAATTGGAGAACCTTGATCAAGCGCCACCTGGTGGTCATATAAATATATTTCCTATCATAGTTGAATCAGTTACTGAGAACTTAGTCAAACTACATCATTGGTAATTACCAAAAATAAATAATTACAATCAATACTTTATTAATACTTACTCCTGTGAAATATTGAGCTACTGGAGGAAATATTCAGATCAGATTGATACTGGTTCAAATCTCAGCTCTAGCTTTTTTTTATTATCAGTTTTTTTATCATGGGCCAGTAACTTAAACACTCTGGGGCTGTTTTCTCATCCATGTCATAAAGTTTATTAAATGAATAAGTGAAAGAAAGACATAAAGGGAATGAAATAATGCCTAAGATAGTATCTTGTGATAAATTGATAATAGTCAACTTATCAGCAAACATGCTTGTATGTATTGAATACTTATTATAGGCCAACAGCATATATTTTTTGTGACTTATATTACCTCAGTTAATCCTCACAAGAACCATATCAAGTTGGCCTTATTATATATCAGTTTAAAAATTAGGAAGCTAACAATAAGGAAGTTAAATGATTGGCTCTGGATCACACAGTAGGCAACACCTAGCTCAGAGTGGCAAAACAAGAACAGCCACAGTTTAGCAAATGTGAGATACACAGTCCTGGGGACTCTGGAAAATACAAGTAGACAGAGAGCCTGCAGGCATGCAGGTGGAGGCTAAGGAGCTTGTCCAAGCATTGCAATTTTAAATACCTGTGGCCAAACTAGTATCGTAAATGAGCAATGTGGGCTGAGCGGTACCTGAGGTGAACTGGCAATCAAGCCCATGTCCTGCCCAGCAAGGGCCACTGCTTTTCAGCCCCACCTGATGGAGGCTGGGTGAAGCCACAAACCAGCAGTGAAAAGGGGCACTGGGCTTAAGGTAAAGCATGGGCAACATGTGACACTTACCTTCACATCGTACAATATGAGGAAATAGCCAAACACCCACACTCAAAATGTCTCCCGGAGAAATCTGATATTGGGCCAGAAATTCCAAGTCTTCAAATCACTGATTAACATCTTAAGTTTGGTATTTCTAAAACTGTAGTTGACACTTAAACAACTCCAATGGTGGGGGTTGGGTTAGGAGTTCCAAGCTCTACTCAGGCAAAAATCCACATAGAACTTTTGACTCTCCAAAAACCTAACTACAATCAGTCCTTTACCATCAGCAGATTCCACCAACCACAGATGGAAAACAGTACTTTGGATGCCCGGTTAGAAATCCACGTTTGTGAATGCAAAAATACTTTTTTCGGCAATGGTTCGTTGAATCCCCCAATGCAAACCTGCAAATACAAAGGGTCAAAAGGCCCTTTGGTGGACTTGCACAGTTCAAATCCATCTCGATCAAGGGTTAACTGTATAAATATGTAATGGGATATTGGCTTCAGTCCCCACCAAAAGCTTAGTGATGCATCCTTTCCCCCAATGAACCAGAAGTGCCTATCAAGGTTCTGGGGCAAGAGGATAAGTGATGAGAAGTGGGAGGGCCTCAGCACAAGCCACCACTGCAGCATCCAGAGGGCAGCTCATTTTAGGGTGCTGCATCTGGGTTCAAGGCCTGCTGGTTAAGCTGAAGAAGGGCAGGAGAAAAAAAATGACATAGGTAGGTTGGACTTTCCAATTAAAACCAGAGAAGGTTTGAATAATTTGGCACAAGCATATACTATTAATGGAGTTGTACGTTATCCAAACTCTCCTGGAAATCATTTTGGTAAATCATGAATACCTCACTTAGAGCTCAACTGTGCAGAGCTCATGGATTAGGTCAGCAGCATAGTAGGGTGGGCACAATGAGACAAAAATTCCAAGCAGGCTATGCCACTTCCCTTTGTCCATGCCTCTGTATTAGATTTTTCTGCCATTTAATAGGATTTTGTCCTCTCAATTTTTTTGAATCCTAACAAATGATTGTTTGCCAGAGGAATAAACAAACCTATGATTATTTCAATGGTTAAAATGCACACTGAACAGTATATAACAACAACTCAAAGACCATAAATTTCAGATGAATGCAGGTTCATGCACCAGACTTAACCACAATGACCAATAGAACAACCAGAGAAAATGTCAAGTAGTTAAGACATTAGGCAAATAAACCTCTAATTAACATCAATTGTAAGCAATGAATTGATAATGTCAGGAAGGTATCTCCACAGAGATCATGCTGCGATGATGACCTCATCTGGTTCCAATTTAGTCAGCTCTCCCATTTGTAAGCATGCACCTAACATTCAACAGTCTCAGAAAGCACAGCAATGTCCGGCCCATTGGCCTAGTAATTTCCCCCCAAGGAATTTATCTTGAGAAAACAATCCAGATGAAGGAAAAAGTAATACATATGAAAATGTTCTTTGAAAATAATAAGAGAATAGATAAATAAATTATAACACAACTATTCAAATAGTCATTATGAAGATTTTATGGTATGGAAAAATTCTTATGATATAATGCTAATCTTTGAAAAGAAAGATTAATTACATATACACTAAAACTGTAACATGTAAAATGTAAAAGACATTCATAAGAACAAAGATGGGAATGTGCAAAAATAATGTGAGGTATATTATGGTGTGTTTCCACCCTTTTAAGAATGTTTCCATATTAATAATTTTTTTAAAGGTAAGAAGAAAGATAAATGGATGTGTACACTGTCCTGAGCCCAAATCAATGAGTATTTCAAATCACAATATAGTGATTTTTATTGAAAACTTTCCTGATTTTTCTGTGATGCTATATAAGTAATTTTCTCATAATAGACTTCTATCTCTTCCTTTAGTAAATTAGGAAATGAAGTAATAAGCATGCAGTATTATTCATGAAGTGATAGAGAAATGCAATATCACACAGTGGTTAAGAACTTGGAAGCTAGGTAACAGCCTGAGTTTGAAACCTGGCTAGTTGCTCTCGACAAGTATTTAATTTGTTTTAGGCTTTCATTTCCTTAAGTGTAAAAATGGAAATAATTTATAGCACCCTATGAGATTGTTATGAGGAATAAGTCAAATAATGCATTTAAAGTACTCCACACAATGCCTGGAAAATAGTAAGGGTTAGTAAGTATTAGCTGCTATGATGGTGATGATGGATAATTACAAAGAGCTCAAAATGTTTAGGAGGTGGGCCAAGGTAGAAGGAAAGAAGTTGTTCCTACAAGATGCAGGAACACTCAAAGAACCACAGGAGGAAACATCTTTTCAAGTCTATAAATGAGTCTTGTCCCAGATGATATGTAAATCCTTTTTAAAATTTTTTATTGAACTTATTGGGATAACATTGGTTAATAACATTATATAAATTTCAAGTGTACAACTTCATAATATGACATCTGTATACATTATTGTGCTCATCACCCGGTAGAGCAAGTCATAGTCATCATGCCGTGATGGATGTCCCACCACCATGGAGCATCTTTCAGATTTTGGTAATGTCTTTCAAATTAAATACCTGTATTCATATCTTTGACACAGCAGCTCCCTTCCTAGTATACACTCAAGTGCGAAACTCTTGCCATTGTATCAAAAACACATGAACAAAAGTATTCATAGCAGCATTGTTTGTGATTTAAAAAAAATTAAAAGCAGCCTACATATCTCAGGAGGAGAATTTGTGGTATATTTAAACAATGGGATACTACATAGCAGTGAATATTAGTGAAATAGAGCTACTTCTCTCCAGATGAACAAATATCACAACTGTAAATCTGAGTGGCAGAAAAACAAGATATGAACATATAATACCATTTATATTAAGTTTTCAAACATGTAAAAATAATATATTGTTTATGGATATGTACAAACCACATTGTTTTGGGGAACACATATATGTGGTACAAGATTAAAAATATGCATTGGAATGAAGAAAACTAAGTTTAATATAGCAACTGCCTGTGTGAAAAGAACAGAGGAAAGAGGATTATGCAAATGGCTTCAGTTATATCTGTAATGTTCTTTTTCACATAATAAAAGCAATCTGAAGTGAATATCATAAAATATTAAGATTTGACCAAGCTGGACAGTAGATAGCTATTTGTTATATTGTTTTGTCTGCTTTTCTGTATCCCAGTGCTGTACAAACAGTGAGCCAGTAGGAGTGGTTTCTTATGGGTATAGGCAATAAAAGAGGGTATATTTTCTGTAGAGAATTTAAAAACAATAATAAAACAAACCAGAAATTCTTCTGGTTTTTAATATCCCCTCCAGCTAGCAATTTTAACAGTATCAGTAATAAAAGACTCTTCCCAGCTAAGCAAACAGCTCTCACCCCTCCCAGTCTCTGCCCTGGGAAGCCACTTGCTGTATCCTTGATATATTTCCTAATCTGTACAGATTCAGTTTGTTAATGTAAATATTTTTTATCAATTGTGCACAATGAAACCCATAATAATCATCCTAAAATATTTTAAGATTTCAAATTGTCAAAGATCTAAAATAGTCATTTTTGCTACAGTCTACTGAATAAATCAGGAGAAAACATTTTAGGAAAATTTTCAACAATTATGGTTGACATTAAAAGCATCTTCAGTTCACTCCTCAGTTTAACTAGAAATATTTCAATGTACCAGAAAGCTTTAATCATTTAGTAAATCATGATGTTGCTTTAAGAATGATACAGATTGAGAGAGATTATAGATTAAATTAGGATTCGATTGCAAAGGCAACATAGATGGCAAAAGAAATGAACCGTTGGAGAAAATCCCTTAAATTGTCCATAAAATACAGTAAGTATGATTTCATGAATATGATCTTGTTTTCACATATATTCTTATGCTCACTCAAGCTTGAGATTCTGCAATACTATGAAATGTCTGGATTTCTGAGCCTGCAAACCAATTTTTCATAAAGATAACCATCAAACCCTATTCAAGGTGGGAAGAGGTGGATGGAGAGTGCCGCAGAATCCCAAACTTGAGCGTACATCAGAATCACCCAGAAAGCTTATTAAAACCAGATCTTTTAGGCCCTACCACAATTCTGACTCAGTAGGCTTGAGAATTTGCAGCTCTCAGGTGATGCTGATGTTGCCTGTCTGTGGGTCACATTTTGAGAACTGTTTTAAGGGATTTCTTTCAACCCCTTTTACTTTTGCCCTACATGTTGCCTTTAGAATCTAATCCTGGCATATTGGGTTCTAAAGCTGAAGTGTAAAGTAAGTGCCCAGAAGAAGCCAAGCCACAACAGGACCATTATCATATATTGGGTAATAAAATTAAATCATGCAATATATAAAAACATAGAACCATATATTATATACCCTAAATAATTGTATAGAAGTTCCCATCTTTCAGAGACCTCAGGATGTTTCCTGTGTCTTCTCACTACCGGATATATGAAAACTATAAAGATTTATTTGATAAAGAAGTAATTTACAAAACCAATTGATTTCCAATTCAACTGCCCGTGACTGCTCTACCATGAGCCTAACCATCATACTTTTTATTAGCTAGTGTACTTGAGTGGCTTAAAAGAAAAATTTAATGGTGGCATTACATTTTAAAATGCAGACAATGAAGGTTTACATTTGATAGGATATACACAAAAAAGTTTATTTTTTTTACCTTAATTATTAAAACAATTGGATCATGTCATTAAAATGAAAAAGGAAACTTACTTCAGGGAAACAGAGACATTTTAATCTTGAAACACAAAAGCACTGTTTGTCCATTATGTACTGAAAGATAGCTATCACTGTAGAATTCTATTGCCAAATAAGTGGCTTTTCTCCAAAAACAAGCATCATAAGTACAGCATTAGAAATACACATGTATATTCCATTAATGATGATGCTTGTGGGTGAGAAAAAAATGTTATTTGGCAACAGAAGCCTACTTTCTAAAATTTTATTTAATATATGAGAGTTTAGGAGATCCAAGATGGCAAAGCAGATAAACACTGTGCCTGCGTCTTTCTATGAACACATTAAAATTACAACTAAATTACAGAATAGTCAACCTGAAGAACCAGCTGAAGTCTAGCCAAACAGAAGTCCTATAACTAAAAACATAAAGAAGAAACCATGTTGAGACAGGTAGGATGGGTGGAGACGTGGAACGGGCCCCAAACCTCCCTGTGGCAGTTGAGAATCAGGAGAAATCTTTTGCCCATGGATGTTTCCGCACCCCCCCACCAGGAGCCAGGGACCCCAGCTACCCACACCAGGCTCCCCAGCCCTGATTACTGGTGCCAGGAAGAGGAACCCCCACAACATTTGACTGTGAAAACCAGTGGGGATTCCAACCATTCAGGTGGGATGAGAGGCTGAGGGAAACCCAGACCACCTATTAAACTGCCCGCGCACAGACTCACTTATTTCCAGGCATGCCCGTTGGGCTCTAGCAGATAGACGGTGGCTCCGGGGGTCTTGGAGACATATGGAGGGTAGACTGAGGTGTGTGGCTGCAGGGGGAGGACTGGAGGACAGTCCGCATTTTCCCCATGAAGGATCCTCAATTGAGCAGCCGGCAGGCAGTCGCCATCTTTCCTATGTTGATCCCGCCCCCACAGGCCAATTCTGAATCCTATTGGCCTGGTCTCTGCTGCTCCTCCCTGCTGACTCAGCTGGGACCCCGCCCCACCCAACTCGCACACAGCCGGAGGCACTTGCTCCTTGAGCAGCCAGCCCCTCCCACATTGCAGTCTTACTTAGAAAACTATCAGAGTCCATGGGTCCTAGGCAAGTGGTGGCTGGCCTCACTGTGCTCTGAGACTTTTGCTAGTCACGTCAGGCTCAATACTATTATCAAACCAGAGTCTACATTAACCTGGTGACCACAACTTTTCCCAGTCTAGTGACATCCTGAGACCCCACCTCACCGAACTCATGCACCGCACAAGGCTTTATCAATGGCTGAATGAACCTTAAGGGAGCTGGCAGGTGGCAGCAGGCCTCTGGGTGTCCTGTTTTTATGTGGAGTTACCCCAAGTGTGGAACTGGTGGCAGCTGTCCTCAGTTCATAGCATGGCCTCTCCCATGTGCCTCCAGGTTTAACACAGGCAGCAAACAACCTTGGATCACTTTGTAGCTCCTACTGGGTAGCTCCCAGCCAGTCACAGGCAGTGGCTGACCTGAGCCTGCACCAGAGCCCCTCCCAAGGGGCCCCGGAACCAACATACTTGATAGCATAGTACAGCATCAGATGGTTGCTGGACTTATCATGGTGATCACTTCTTTAGGTATATAAATGTTGAATAACTATGGTGTGCCCCCTGAAACTAATATAATATTGTATGCTAGCTATATTTGTAATAAAAATCTTAAAAAATAAAATATAAGATTCAAGAAAGTAATTTAGATAAAATGTAAAGAGAACAGCTGAAGGAAACAACAAATTGCCTTAAAAGGATGTTTCCATACTGTGGTCTTTAACTTTTTGACCTATTCTAAATGTAGGACACTCTCCCCAAATTTGAGGACAGCACTTCCCAAAATGTTTTCTGAAAATTCCATTTAAATATCTTGAATCTTTGGGTCAGCCCGGTGGCTCAGGCGGTTTGAGCTCCATGCTCCTAACTCTGAGGGCTGCCGGTTTGATTCCCATATGGGCCAGTGGGCTCTCGACCACAAGCTTACCGGTTCAACTCCTCGAGTCTCACAAGGGATGGTGGGCTCTGCCCACTGCAACTAAGATTGAACATGGCACCTTGAGCTGAGCTGCTGCTGAGCTCCTGGATGGCTCAGTTGGTTGGAGCGTGTCCTCTCAACCACAAGGTTGCTGGTTCAACTCCCGCAAGTGATGGCGGGCTGTGCCCCCTGCTACTAGCAATGGCAACTGGACCTGGAGCTGAGCTGCGCCCTCCACAACTAAGACTAAAAGGATAACAACTTGAAGCTGAACAGCACCCTCCACAACTAAGATTGAAAGGGCAACAACTTGACTTGGAAAAAAGTCCTTGAAGTACATACTGTACCTCAATAAAGTCCTGTTCCCCTTCCGCAATAAAATCTTTAAAAAATAAAAGTTTATAAAAAAATATATCTTGAATCTTTAAGTATTAAGGGTTTTCTGTATTTATTTCATATAACTGAAATATGTAAACAAATTAGTAGATATTAAGATCTATAAGTTCTGTTACATTAAATAGAAATTACAATCCATATTTTGTGTTTCTTATTTGCTTTTGTATGGATCTAAGCAACTTTACAAGGTACCCCTAAATTCTAAACATTAAACTCTACTTAATGGCAATTCAAATATTTTTTTGATTTTATGTAAGTGCTATATATAAGTGAAGAATTATTTTAAAAATACACACTCTCCCCTAAAGGAAAAAGCAAATTGTTTTAAAGGGAGGTTTTCATAACTATGGAATTTAATATATGAACTACTCTTAATACAGGATACTATTCCTATATGTATAAGAGAAAGTCTAGCATAGAGTTTTCCAAAGTATTCTGAAAATTTCACAGCCAAATAACTTTTGGCCCAGAGAGTCATAAGTAATTCTAATAAATGATAAAAAGTTCCAAGGACCATATAAACCCAAAGCCATGACTTTTATGAAGTTGACTTCTTCATGTGCCTCACTCTTCACTAACCAATCCAGGCAAAATAACCAAAGGATTTATATTATATAGTATACGTTCTTTGACTTCATTAAATTAAATTAGAACTCAGTAACAGAAAGATACCTAGAAAATATGCCATGTTCAGAAATTAAGTGACATATTTCTAAATAGCCAATGAGTTAAACAAGAAATCATGAGTGAAATTAGAAAATATTTTGACCAGAAAAACAATGGAAACACAATATATCCACACCTGTGGAATGCAGCTAACTCAGTGCCTAGGGGAAAATGTATAACTCTAAATACATTTATGAAAAAAGAAGGAAAGTTGAAAATCTGTATAATAGCTCCCAAATAAAAAAAAGAATAACAAATTAAACCCAAAGTAGATAAAAAGGAAATAATAAAATAAGAGAAAACCTCAATGAAAGTGATAAGTACATGTAATATACTTTGTTGAGACAATCAACAAAGACAAATGTTGGTTCTTTGAAAAAATTAATCAAATTAATAAACTGCCAACAAGATTGATCAAGTAAAGAAAGAGCACAAATTACCAAGAAAATAAATGAAAAAGAAAACATCACTATTAAATCTACAGGCACTGAAAAGAGACTATTATGAATAATTTATGCCAATATCAAATAATATTCAGTAATTTCATCTGAAAAATTAGATGGCATAGACAAATCCCCTGAAAAATACAACTTACCTAAACTGACACAAGAAGAAATTTTTTAAAATTTGAATAGTCCTGTATCTATTAAATCTTGTAGAAGTTAAATCCATAATTAAGCTCTTGTAACAAAGAAACTCCAAGGTGCAATAGATTTGCTTGTGAATTTTCCAAATAGGCCCAGAGTTCCACACAAGCCAGCCACATTCTCTATCCTCCTTTCACCTCAGTTCTCAGATCCTCGCCATCATGCTCTGTTTGCTGTGAGACCACAAGGACCAATGCCATCATTCCCAATATCTCTATTTATGTGAGTCACCACCTAAGGCCCAAGATCATCTCCCACCACCCTCATCTCCACATAGCTCTGTACATTCCTTAATAGAATTCCATTTCCTACCTTTCTCCAACTTTCAAAAACCTTCACCTGTGCCCTGTGGAACTCAGTTCACCATCAACTGAACCACCATAAACACAACCTCTTCTCTGAATAATCCTTTCATCTTGTTGCTCTAGTTAAAATTCGCTCTTTCCTGAGGACACCTTTTACCCTTCAGCCCTCTCATGTGGTGGCTGTTTCCTTTCCCACAGTCCTTGTTCCAGAGTCTGGAGTACAGGTAGAGCACAAACTATATTGAAGCCTAGATTGTCTGGGTCTGTACTGGAATACAGATAGAGGAGCACTGCTTTCTCCTCAGTGCCACTTCTATAATATTGTCCTTACTTTCCTCAAAAAAAAAAAAAAAAATCTCCTCTTGAAAGTTTATCCTCAGACTCCATTACATCCTATTCCTCCTTGTTCTAGGCATCTACAGACCTAGACCATTCCTCGCATGCTTTAAAGAATATAAGTACCGGGCCACTATCACTTTCTTCTATACTATTCCTGACATATTACTTGGCAATTTCAATATCCATGTTGATAATTTGTCCAATCTCCAGCTTTTCAAGTCCTTAGATTCCACTTTCCAATCTTATTCTCCACTCTACCTCAGTCACGCACTCCTGCAGAAATACCTTAGACCATGTTTTTATCCATAATTGCATTGCTTCTTTTGCCCTTGCTTAGCTTAGCTGCCATGGACCATCATTATTGTAATCACTCCCTATCAAACAACCTCAACCTCCTTGGCTCTCTCTGCCCCCATTACACTCCCCTAGTGTATTAGTCAGGGTTCTCCAGAGAAGCAGAACCAATAGGTTATATATAGATAGATATAGAAGGAGATTTATTCAAGGTATTGTCTCATATGGTTACGGAAACCAACAAACCCCATTCTTTGCCATCGGCAAACTGGAGAACCCTGAAAGCTGGTGATGTAATTCAGTCCAAGTCCAAAGACCTGGGAATCGGGGCACTGAGAGTGCAAGTCCACATCTGAGTCCAAAAGCCCAAGAACCAGGAGCATTGATGTCTAAGATCAGAAGAAGGTGGATCTCTCAGCTCAAGCAGAGAAAGTGTGAATTCACCCTTCCTCTGCCTTTTTGTTCTGTTCAGACCCTCAACAGATTAGATGACCCCTACCCATGTTGGGGTTCACCAATTCATATGCTAGTCTCTTCTGGAAACACCCTCACAGACACACCCAGAAATGTTTCACCAGCTATCTCTTTATCCCTTAGCCCAATCAAGGGATAACTAACACAAAATTAACCATCACACCTAGTAAACTCCAACTATGAGTGTATCTAACTCTCTACCCACTATGCACCTTCAGCTGAATGTGGGTGGAGAAGAGCACATAAATATGTTCACTAGTCTCAATTTAAGTTCTTGATACTTGAACCTCAAGTAGATAATTAGTGCTTCTGGGCAACAATACTGCATTTCCCGACTAGTGGTCACACTTTAATCCTATTACTTTAAACTTCCTTCCCTCTCTACATAATCTGTTCATGACCTTGATACCTATTTCAGTGAAAAACTTCACTGTGAGAATTTCCATACAATTTCACGACCCCATCCCCCCATCGTTGTACTCTGTCCTCTTGTTACTGTGGATGGATTATACATGCTCCTAATCCACCTTAGCTCCTAGCTAAACTTAATTTGTGCACCACTTCAAATCCCCTTTCACCTATTCAAGAATATCATACTAGGAAATGTCCCCTCTCACTCCTAAATCATCAAAGGTTTCTTCATTACTGGATCACTCCCATAAATATACTATAATATCTCGTATCGTAAAAAGAAAAAAAATTGACCCCACTTTCCCCTCTAGTTGCCACCCCATTTCTAGGTTCTCCTTTACATAAAAACTTCTTAAGAAGTTATCTGCACTCATTTTCTCCACCTCCTCTCTTGAAACCATTCCAGTCAGGACTTCTTTCCCCACCTCCTCTGCAACTGCTTTTGTCAAGGTCAACAGTGATTGCAAAATCAAATGGTCAATTCTCAGACCTAATTTTATTCAACCTCACAATAACATTTGACCTGTTGGTCATGCCTTCCTTCTATAGCTGCTTTCTTCTCTTGGTTTCTAGGACACCACTCTCTCAGTTCTCTTCCTACCTCACTGATGGCTATGTATCAGTTTCCTTTGCTGGAAACTTCTTCTCTTTGACCTGTAGATGTTAGAATTCCCAGACTCATCCCGTGGACTTCCTTCCTTCTCTACACTTATCACTCAATGATCTCACATAGTTCCATAATCTTATAGTTTGTGCATATTGACAATTCTCCCATTTTCCCTCAATCCCAGGCTTTTACTTTGGGTTCCCAGCTTGCAGAGCCATCTCGTCTTTGGGTGTCCAACACCCAAAACTGCTCTTCCCATTGTCTTCCCAATGTTGGTAAATGGAAAATCTGTTCTTTTAGTAGGATCTTGTTTAAAAACTTGGAATATTCCTATGCCCTTCTCTTGCTCTCACAATCTACATGCAATCTGTCTATTCTAATCTCAAATATTTCTAAAATTCAATCACAGATCACAGTTTTTCCCTATTTCCATCAGTCACAAAACACAATCTCCCCAAAGTTTTACAATACCCTTTTAGATGATCTTCCTGCTTCCTCCCTTGCCCTCTATTTTCAATCTTCATATAGCAGCCAGAATAATGCTATAAAAGCATAAATCAGAGTGTGCCATTCCTCTGCTTAAAAACCTTTCAAAGCTTCCCATCTTCCTCGTAGTAAAAGCCTTACAATGACCTCAGGGCCCTACATGAGGTGTTGCTGGTATCTGATCTCACTTCTTGTAATTTATAGGAGTTAGTTCCCCTTGTCGTTCCAGAAAAAAGGTCACATGACCCCAGATCACATGCTTTGCACATACTGATCTCTTCAGCTAAAATATTCTTCCCTCATTATCCTCAGGGTTCCTCCCTCACTTCCTTCAGCTCTTTGTTCAAAGGGGGTATCAACAAGGCCTTTTGTGACCAACCTGTATAAAATATGACCTCATCTCCACCCCAAAGAAAAAGTTTTCCTTTTCATGATCTTTTTTCACAAATCACTCATTATCACCCAATATTTGACATACTTGTATGTATATTTAAATTATTTAACATCTATCTTCACTCTTTAAGATATAAGATCCATAAGGGAAACAGCTTTAGCTGTTTTGATTATTGTGATAGCCTCAGCACCCAGAACTTAGTATAGTAAGCACTCAATAAAGAGTATTCATTAAAATAAAGTATTCATTTATATGAATAAATCAATTTCTTTGCATTATCTTTGGATTCCTTAGTTATGACTTAATATTTCTTTATAGATATATTTTTATTATAACTTCATCTTTGTTCTGAATAAAGCATGTTCTTTATAGCATTCAATCACATTTTTATTCCTCTATTGTGCTTTCAAGCTTTGAATATTCTTTGAGCCTTATAGAATATACATTTCTCATAGGAACTACTTCTTTTATTTTCCAACTTTATTGTGCTATAGATAGTAACTACTTACTTTTTCTCTTTTGAGGTTAATACTAATCTGGTTGAAATCTTCAGATTCTTTTGGACTTTCTGAAATTATAGGTGTATCCTCAATCTTTCTGCCACTTCTCTTTCCCTTGGATAGTGTAATACTTCTGGTTTGGATCTGTGTTTTATTTAAGATTCCTTCACTGTTTTTGCAACTTACTATGGGGAGAGGGATGTGCGATGAAACTGGTGGTAGCAAAACACAAAGGTGAAGTTTTATTTTTAAAAATTTGCAATATAGCAGAGATACTAAGGCTGTAGAGATGAAAAGACCTGGACTTTAAATCCCTTTTCCACTATTTTCCAATTATGACCTTTTATCTTGTTGAAACAACATGACCTTTTATCAGTTTCTTCATTTGTAAAATGAAGTAAATAATGATTAGAATGAAACAGGATGATGTAGGTAAAACATTTAACACAGTGATAAATTTAAACGAATTCATCATAAACTTAAGAAAATGAAAGGTCAGTAATAAGCAGAATACATTTAAGACATACTTTATTTGAAGCATCGTTACACCTATGGACACACATGCACAGGATCATTTTAGGTCCTAGAGGACACCCTTAACCCACAAGGAATGTGTTGAAACCAGAGGCATAATCAAGGGTAAAACATGAAACATGGCCAGCAACAAATGGTAGTTGTTATTGTTTCTTGAAATAAAGTTTTCTGCAATATAACAGAAGACTTCACATTTTTCTTCAAGGGAATATGTTATAACATGAATTGCTTAATGTTTAGCAACTGTTAGATCTATAACTTTGAAATCTAAAATCGTTTGTGTGATGTGTAAAAAATCTGATGGAAAAGATACTGAAAAGGTCAGACATACTTAGATACTTGTATTAACCTACTTAATTTTAAACAATGTATCTGGCAATATCAAAAGGTAAGTTATTCCGAGCAATTAAAATGGAATTAGATTGCCTGGACAAATGTCATTAAAAAATAGTAAAATAGCAGGAGAAAAGGTAGATTTTTCAAAGCAATCAGCTTCCAATAGGAATGAAAAAGCAACAAATGGGGTTAAGTGATAAAATAGATCTTCTGATGATATTATAAAAATAATAACTTCCAAAATGACTTATTAATAATATACAAAATAGGTCCATGATAAGTGGCCCATATTTAAGAGGAAAGAAGATGTTAAGAAAATGGTTAAATTAAAGGGGAATGTATTATAGAACTCAAATATATTAAGCATCCAAATCCTGGTAGACAACAAAGATCAAGAAGAATAAGAGGAAAGCAGAGACGTAAGTGGAGTAAAGTTTGTCTTATAAGAGGATGGAGAATGGCTATCATCAACAAGACAAATAGCAACAAATGTTGGAGAGGCTGTGGAGAAAAAGGAACCCTCATACACTGTTGGTGGGAATGCAGACTGGTACAGCCATTATGGAAGGCAGTGTGGAGGTTTCTCAAAGAATTACGAATAGAATTGCCATATGACACAGCAATCCCTCTTCTGGGTATCTACCCAAAAAATCTGAAAACATTTAGAGATAAAGACACGTGTGCTCCAATGTTCATTGCAGCTTTGTTTACGGTGGCCAAGACATGGAAACAACCAAAATGTCCTTCGATAGATGAATGGATAAAGAAGTTGTGGTATATATACAAAAGAATCATGTGATTCCACTGACACGTGGTATATAAACAAAAAACAAAAAAAGAACAAGACAAACAAATGAGAAACAGAAACTCATAGACACAGACAATAGTTTAGGGCTTCCCAGGGGGTAAGGGGGAGCGGGGGGGGGGTGGGAGATGAGGGTAAGGGGGATCGAATATATGGTGATGGAAGGAGAACTGACTCTGGGTGATGAACACACAATGGGATTTATAGATGATGTAATACAGAATTGTACACCTGAAATCTATGTAATTTTACTAACAATTGTCACCCCAATAAATTTAATAAATAAATAAAAAAATAAAAAAAAATAAAAAAGAGGATGGAGAGAAGTGTGTGATAACCTCCCACATTCTAACCTTCATTCTATTGCCTGACTGTCTTGTTCATCTGCGATAAGTACGACAAAGAAGTTTCACAAGTCCCATCCCCTGTCTTGTAACCCTACACTGGGAGGTTAACCAGAGGAGGAGATATTGATTAGCTATACTACCTCCAGTTGACAAAGCTTGTCAGAATTCAAACAACATATTTAACCATTAGAGGTTGTAGACTTTAAGGGATTGCTAACACCTACTTGGGGGTATAAAGTGGCATAGCAGGACTGAAAACTGTTGCATATTTATTGGGTGTGTTTTTTTTTTTAAGTCTTTGGAACGATACCTAAAATTTTTACTTTTTGCAATAGCAGCATAGGCCATTTTTAAACTTACCCTCCTGCAAAGAGCAACTAAAAAAGCTAAATGATTTTTTCTTTTTTTTTTAATTTGCTGAAAGGCATTGGAGACCTCTCTAGACAGTGAGAATTGTAAAACGAAAATCCAAGAAGGGAGGGAAGCCAAGGGAGAGTAGTATAGAACTGGGGATGCTTCTCCAAATTTTTTGATTCTAAAAGCAGCATCTGAGAGTCTGAGTAGCTGAATAAAAACTCTGTGGGGACTGACTCAGAACCCCAGAACTGATGTATAGATTATTCTAAGATGAATACATTTGAGATTCAACAGATGCAGAAAAAAGCTTTCTTGGAGTTTCATTTATCGGACTGAAAACAGAAACTTCTGAGAAATGAGGCTGCTATAAATTCCCTTTTCAGGAAGGGTCTATTCCCAGGAGAAAGACCAAGAGTAAACCTATCATAAATCCCCTCTCCAGGAGAGATTAATGGCTATGAAGGAGACAGAAGGACCACTTGCACCTGCATAAACAAACACCACCAACTTTTATCTTCTAAACTCCTATTTGTTCTTTCTATAGGAACCTTTTCTCCCCACTCCCTTTCTTCTACTACGCTAAGTGTGTAAGCCACAAATTCTAACTACCCCTTTGAGTTACTTATCACTGAGCACTCCTGCATATATGCACGCACGCTGCACACCTAAATATACTTTTTATCCTGCTAATCTGTCTTTTGTCAGTTAATTCACAGGCCCCCAGGAACTTAACCTTACAGGGTAGAGGAAAAGTTTTGTTTTTTTCTCTCCCCCACAACCTAAATAAATTAATAGGAGCAAGAAGACAAAAGAAGGGGTCAGAGGCCACAAAGAAGAGAGATCCTGATAAGAACAATGGATTATCATGAGTGACACCAAAGAACTATACTCCAGGGTAAGAATAAACCATAAATAGACCAGTCCTCACAGGAACTGTAAACCAGATTTGAATCATTCGGTGCTGATTAGAGTGTGGTGAACTGGGACTGATTAGTAGTGCTATAGCTAGCTGAATGCCAGAAAGAAAAGTAAATTCTCTCTGGAGTAAGATATCATTACATAGAATCTGAAATTATCTTTAGTGAGTTTTCATATACAACTTTTGACATTCATGTTCTTATAAGCATACAAAAATACAACATAACTGAAACCCAAGAAGGGAAAAAAAAAACAGGTAAAAGAAACAGACTGGAGTGGAGGAGTTGCAGAGAATGGGGAGTGACTGCTAATGAATACAAGATTTTGGAGGGGATGATGAAAATGCCCTAAAATTAGATTGCAGCGATGGCTATACAACACTGTAAATACACTGAAAATCATTAAATTGTTCACTTTAAACCGGTGAACTTTAGTTATAAATTATACCTTAATAAAGTTCTTTTAAAAAATAATTAACTAAAGGGAATGAGGAGAATGACTGAACATGTTGGCCCAAGACACAGGAATAGTGAAGATCGTAAACTCAGACGGAGAAATCTGTAGGGGAAGACAAGTCTGGGTGAAGAAAAGGAGGTACGTAGCTTTAAGCAGGTAAAGTTTGAGGTGCCTATGTTACAATCAAGTACAGACATCCAGTAGAGAGTTGAATATATAAGTCTAGAGTTTAGAAGAAAGATCTGGGCTGCAGATATAAATTTTGGCGTTATAATATATAGACGGAATTTAAAACTATGATGGAGATCACCAAGGTAGTAAGTGCAGCTAAAAAAGAGAAGATCAAGAATTTAGCACTGGGTCAATCCAAGATAGGAAGGAAGGAAGGGAGGGAGGGAAAAAAGGGGGGGAATAAAAGAAGAAAAGCAATAAAGAAGAAAGAGAGGGAGCAATTAGTGAGTGTTCAGTGTTCTGGTAGCCGAACAAAGAAAGTTTATCAATGAGGAGAGAATAATCAACTGTAAAATGAGGACTGACAACCACCCATTGGATTTAGCCACGTAGAGGCCACTAGGGGCGCATGGAAACAGCATCTTGCCAGCCTCCTTTGGAGGGTGTGTCAGTCAGGGTCCAATCAGGAAGACAAACACCACTCCAGTATTTCAAACGGAAAATTTAATTCAGCACTTGGGGTAAACAGGTGAGGGAAGGGCCAAGAAGTCAAACAGGGGACAGTAAGGCAACCCAGAGGTTTGTAACAATTGAAAGCCACCACCACTCCTAGGACTGGAGAAACAGTTCCGGAGTACAGGATCCACCTGCTCAGATCCTGCTAAGAGTCCTGGGCAGGAGCTGAACCAGCAAGCAGAAGAGAGGAGCAGGCTGTGAGCTGAAGCTGGGGACAGAGAGGAGATGAGCTGCTGTCCACAATGAGAGACAAAGGGAGAGAAGGAGAAATACCCTGACCTCTCCTCTCTCCCTCCTTTTAATTCCCAGTGTTTCCTTACGACCAATTGCACTGGCAACGAGTTGGCAATGAAACCTGGGAACTGTAATCTCCTGTGATACTGAACAGAGGTGGGGAGAGGAGAGGAATGGATCTAAGAGCAAAAAAGCAAATAACCAACAATGTGGTCAGAGAACAACATGGAATCACCCTTAAAACCTTTGGCCCAGGGCCTGTATAAATACTCAGTAAACTGTAGTTATGAATATGTGTAGCGTGGATTTCCCAGCTTCATTTCCCACTCCTCATCCTAAACACCCTTCTCCAGTCAAGTAGAATGAGAAGTCTTTCCCCAGTCACTGCAGGCCTCCATGCCTTTGCATATACTGTTCACTCTCCCTTCCTCCTTTTCTCTCCCAGCTGATTCCCAAAGTATGTGAGTGAGAGTTGGAGCTCCCAGGGAACCCCAGCCTCTCATAGGCAGAGGTCACAGCCTAGGCCTGCTGCTAGTGTCCATGCTGATTACGGTTGAGGACCTTGGTCGATAGCCACTACCCGGCAACCAAATGCATCACCATCATCAGGATTACTCACAAAAGCCTCTCCCCCCGGGGTTACCAATTATTCTCCCCAGACCAGGGGATACCTGGCCTTTCAGAACACAGCATTCTGGTCTGTGGTTCTCCTTCCTTCTGTCATGGCTTCCCAATCTCAGCTCAGTTCTGCCTAATTCCACTTACTACTCAAAGGAGGAAATTGGGAAAAACGGGAAAGACTTACTGCGGTGGGCAACTGAGGCTCAACCCCAGGAGGTACCCTCTGAGAAACCATGTGAAACATGCCTCAGACTATCCCAGCAGAAGACAGGAAAGGTGAGGCTTTAATCTACCTATTCGTATTCCCCTTTGGTGAAGGGTCAGCATTTGGGGTATTAACTTCCCTGAGCAGCTAGTTTACACCAGGTCTAAGAGTTAGCTCTTGAGTGACCCTGATAGAACCTTTGGTCTTTAACAAGAAAGACTTAGCAGATACAAGATTGTTGAAGCATCTGTCTTTATATAGAGTACCTTAGAATAAAATTATAAATTATAGATCATTATCGTATTTGTATTCTACTGCTGCTGTAATAAATTACTACACATTTAGTGGTTAAATAACACAAATTTATTATCTTATGGGTCTATAGTTTAGAACTCCAACACAGGTCTCACTGGGCTAAAATCAATGTGTCGACAAGGATGCATTCCTTCCTGGAGGCTCTAGGGCATGATTCTTTGTCTTTTTCAGCTTCTAGAAGCTGTCCACAATCCTTGTCTCATGGGCCCCTTTCTCTATCTGTAAAGCCAACAATATTGCATGTCTCTGACCCTTCTTCTATAGTCTTGTCTCCTGCCACAGCCAGGAAAATTTCTCCTCTTTTAAGGACCCCTGTGGTTAGATTGGCCCCACCTGGATAATCCAGGATAATCTCTCATCTCAAGGTCCTTCACTTTAATCACATCTGCAAAGTCCCTTTTTCCATGAAAGGTAACATATTCACAGGTTCTGGGGATTAGGCATGGACATCTTTGGGGAGCCATTATTCTGCTTACTACAACTGTGTAAGAATATTTGCAGTATCCTTATTAATTTTTATTAATTGATTTGATAAGTATAAGAATATATGAACAACTTTTGCTGTGCATTTATCTGTTTTGGGTTTAGATTGCTGTATGCATGGAGACAATCTACCCTCCCTGGCAGGAGGACGACTATTTAAGCACATCTCTGCCAAAGCCACGCCTGTCCCTTCCTAATTCTTCCATCCCAACCAAAGGACCTCTAGACACACTAATGGGTCATAGGGACAAGCCTAACTGTCCCAGTATAGATATATCATTAGAGAATATGAGTAATTCTGATTTGTCATCTGGACACAGTCAGTATCCGAAAACTCCAAGAAAAAAATTTAGTCCTCCTCTGCTATTGCAGGACTCCGGAACTTGAAAAGTCTCATTCTATGTCTCTAACCCCACCCATTATTTATTGGCAGCTTCAATAATTACATTTTCTTTTCTTTTCTTTTCTTTTCTTTCTTTCCTTCCTTTCTTCCTTCCTTCCTTTTCTTCCTTCCTTCCAATACATATATACTAAATGCCTACTACATACCAGGCACTGTGCTAGGCAGAGAGATCCAATGGTGAACAAGATATACCCTCATGGAGTTTCCTTTCTATTAAGAAGATATACAGTTAAACCAGTCATTCTTAAAAAAACAAAACAAAAACTATACTACAGGCATGATAGAAGAATGTGACAGCAGACCTGACCTAATCTCAATTTGACCAGGGAAAGGTTTACGGCAGACAGGACAATCAAGCTAAGCCTTAAAGGAAGACAGAAGTGAGACCGGTCCAGGCAGGGCCAGGTTTTCCTCTTCTTCAGTCTGTTTTTAGGTGTGTTAACTTTCAGGGTTTCTGCTGTCCAACAAGCCTGGTAGGATGCCTCAGTCTGGTCTCTGCTCCCAATGGCCACCCGCAAGAGAATATCAAGACTCCACTCATGACCTCCTTCCTTCCCAAATCTAATTATCTTATTCCAGGTTGAGTTTGACTGAAACTTAATTGTCTTCAAAAAGATTACACTGTGATTTGTCATTGCATATACAGAAAGGCACAGAAAGAAAGCAACAGAATGTAAATTTGACATAAGGAAAGCAAATACTTTATAATTGTATAAATGATTGCTATCCTTATTTTGTTGCAAAACAAAAACAAAATGCTGTAATGGAGCTATGAAAGGAATATACTCACTTGTCATTGAAACTAGGTTACATTATTTTACTAACATACTTGCTACAGGATTGCCCATCACTTGCCAAACACTATGATTAAAGTGAGGCAAGAGAATTCAAGTCCCTCAGTGTAGATAAAAGACTTCACTTCAACAGGAGGCTGGTATGATCAATTCATGCCTTCCACAGAACTTCATTAAGGCATTGTGCCACCGTCTTAATGATATACAAAATAATAGTGCATCTTATAATCAGGGCATTTTTAAATTGATAAAATACAGTAGTCTTAAAGCTAGAATTTATTATTCACAAAAGAAAAGAACTTTAAATTGTTTTAGCCTCCTTTAGTAGTTCAAAATTCAACCTTGGTGCACTAAATCATGAGCTTTTTACATTTTTTACTGAAACAAACTCACAATGTAGAGGAAACAGAAATCCTGTCCCTTCTTGCCAAAAGATTGTAAAAAGGAGAAAGGTGTGGCTATAGGAAGAACAGGTGGTTAAAACGTGTATGATGACCATTTCACTCGTAGTAAAAATCCTAGAAAAGAGAGAGATGTATTAGCTTGAGAAAGAAGCTGTGAACAGAGTATGAGGACCTTTTCCCCACTTCCTAAAACAGGACTCTGAAAGGAAACCCCCTTAGTGGGTGCAGTATGGTTAAAGCCGAAGGAAGTCCTGAGTTCAGTGTCTCACTCTGCTGCCATGTGATATGGAAGCTACCCAAAAGTTCAAAAGTTTCCATTTGCCCTTGAAGAGTAAAGGTGCCAGCTGGCAGGACTATCGTAATTGTCTTAACAGGACCAAGTGACCCTGTAGCTTGGAGCAGAAGGGTAGATATCCCTGACTGCAGACCAATTACGAGTCACAGCCAGACTTCAAGGGACATTCAGCACTCAACACAGTAGGGAGAACCATAGGGCACTGTGTAAGCAAGAAGAACAGATCCAGAGTTCCCCAGCTGTCGAGTTTGGCCACACTGCTCATCAGTTAGGATGAGCAGTGACCAGGAACATAAGAGAGGTTTTCTCTACATAGATCAGCAAGGACTAAGGAGAGGTCCATGGGCACCATGTGGACTCCAGGACCACTGTCTCTCTTCCTCACAAGAACCTGTCAAGTGCCTGTATACACACAATCACCACCTGGGGAGGGAGAAGGGAAAGCAGAGGAAATCTGAAAGACCAGCAATTTATGAGGAAGGAGGAGGAGGAGGAGGAGGAGGAGGAGGAGGAGGAGGAGGAGGAGGAGGAGGAGAAGAAGAAGAAGAAGAAGAAGAAGAAGAAGAAGAAGAAGAAGAAGAAGAAGAAAAGGAAGGAAGGAAGGAAGGAAGGAAGGAAGGAAGGAAGGAAGGAAGGAAGGAAGTCCTTAAGTTATTACATTGGGCTAAGTTGACTGAATTGTGTTTTTTTCTCGTACTCAATTTTTTCATAAGTAATTATCTTACTTTATATATTGCTTGAGATTTGCTTATTTTACTTGAGACCACATCCAAGAGACATTCCAAGTCAGTACACATAGATCTCCCTCATTCTTTCTACCTACCAAATGACATTCCATTCAATATAACAATTTATTTAACTAGCACTCTAGGAAAAGAGAGTTCAGTTGTATTCCAAAACACATAGAGCTGCAATTCACACCCTTGTAAAGCACTGTTACTACATCAGACTCAAGTGCCTGGTTCTCTTCCCCCAACTTCCCCAGCTATCATCTCAGTTCCCCACTGAGACTAGGGCAGGGCCCACCATACCTGCCCTAGCAAGGAACACAGCTTAAACTCAGGATTGACTCCCTGCTACCAGCAGTTGAAAGTCAAAGCTACCAGAAAAGTCCAGTGGCCTAGTTATTATCATGTCACAATGGTGCACCAGGCATGGAATTATACCTTGATGTATATTTCCTCACTGAATGATTGGGAAATACCTGGCTGGCTCAGAGCTATTGAGCATGGTTAGTTAATTATAGGCCAAGAGACTCAGGCAAACTCTCTACCAAAATGAGTTTCCAGACAACCTGAGTCTCCCCAGCTATCCTTCTCAGGCTATGCCTCCCACAGGGAAAAATAGTCAATGTATCAATCTCTGCCATTGTTTCTTACCCTAGCTGCCTAATGGACCCAGAATCTAACCAGTCTCCCCAGGCCCTCCAGATTGCCCAATGGTCTATATTAAAGCAATCTCCTCTGCTGGAATGGGCCCAAACTACAGCTGCAGGGTGTTACCTATGGAGATGCACACCAGGGTTACTAAATAGCCTCATATATCCTGGATGACCTGCCCAAGTGACTATAATATGCCCCAGTCATCGGGCACTACAATGTTTTAAATAAGAAACATCCAGCAGGATTTAAAAGTATTTTATTAATTCATTACTTAATTGATAAGTTCAAACTAAAATGATTGACTACGCATTGCTTAGAAGTTATTGTGGTAAGTACTTTTTATTAATTTATTTTAGTAACATTAATTATGGATCATTCCAAGCAATTTGCATTTGTGAGTTTACTTTCTTCCTGTACGCATACTATTTTTTATTGAGGTAAAACTGATATATAACATATTACTTCAATTGTACAACATATTAATTTGATCTTTGTATACACTACAAAGTGATAATCACAGTAAGTCTAGTTATCATCGGTCACCATACAATTGACTCCCTTCACCCATTTCACCCACCCCACAACCTCCTTCCCTTCTGATAAATACCAGTCTATTCTCTGTATCTATGAGTTTGGTTTTGTTTGGTTTTCTTTTGTTTTGTTTGTTCATTTGTTTTGTTTTTTTAGATTCCACATGTAAGTGAAATCATATGGTATTTTTGTTTATCTAACTTATTTTACTTAGCATAATACACTCACGGGCCATCATGTTATCACAAATGGCAAAATTTTCTTCTTTTATGGCTAATATTCATACACACACACACACACTGAGGATGACAAAAATGTTTACACATGACTTGTATTCATCTTTTGTTATCAGTACATATTGAGTATTACAATTTCAATACAGTTTTTTCCTTTCTTAAAGTGTGTATACATTTTTTTGGCACTATACACACACGCACACACACACACACACACACACACCCCACATCTTCTTTATTCATTTATCCATCAATGTATGCTCAGGCTGTTGCCATATTTTGGCTATTGTAAATAATACTGCAATGAAAACAGGGGTTCATATATCTTTTTGATTTAGTGTTTTTATTTTCTTCAGACAAATACCCAGAAGTGGATATCTGGTAGTTCTATGTTTATTTTTTGAGATCTCTCCATACTGTTTTCCATAGTGACTACACCAATACCAATTTATATTTTCACCAATGGTGTACGAAGTTTCCCTTTTCTCCACATCCTCTCCAAAACTTGCTATTTCTTGTCTTTTTGATAATAGCCTTTCTAACAGGTGTGCGGTGATATCTCATTGTGGTTTTGATTTACATTTACCTGATCATTAGTTGATGTTGAACATCTTTTCATGTGCCTATTGGTCATCTATACATCTTCTTTGGAAAAAAAGTGTTTGTGTAAGCCATCTGCCCATTTTTTTAAATCAGATTGCTTTTTTACTACTAAGTTGTTGAGTTCTTCGTATATTTTAGATCTTTACTCCTTATCTGATACCTGATTTGCAAATATATTCTATCATTCAGTAGGTTGCCTTTTCATTTTATTGATGGTTTTCTTTGTTGTGCAGAAACATTTTAGTCTGATGTAGTCCCACTTGTTTATTTTTGCTTTTGGAGTCAGATCCAAAAATTCAACACCAAGACCATTGTCAAGGAGCTGACTGCCTATGTTTTCTTCTAGTTTTATAGTTTCAGGTCTATATTCAAGTCTTTAATCCATTTGAGTTAATTTTGTGTCTGGTGTAAGATAGTGATCCAGTTTCATTCTTTTGCATGTGGCTGTTCAGTTTTTCCAACACAATTTACTAAAGAGACTTTCTTTTTTCCATTACATATTCTTGACTTCTTTGCTGTAAATTAATAGACTATATATGCATTAATTGACCATATATCTCTGGGGTCTCTTTCCTGTTGCATTGACTGTTGTGTCTTTTTATATGCCAATACCATACTGTTTTGATTACTATAGCCTTATAGTATAGTTTGCAGTTAGGGCGCAGGATATCTCCAACTCTGTAATTCTTTCTCAAGATTGCTTTGGCTAGTCAGTCTTTTGTGGTTCCAAACAAATTTTAGAATTATTTGTTCTAGTTCTGTGAAAAAAAGCCATTGGAATTTTAATACAGATTGCATTGCTTGCTTTGAGTGATATGGACATTTTAACAATATTAATTCTTCTCATTCATGATTACAAATTATCTTTCCATTTACATGTATCTTTTTTACTTCCTTTCATCAATGTTTTATCATTTCAGTGTATAGGTCTTCACCTTTTGGTTATATTTTAAAAGTGGTATTACTGAAACTATGTAGAAACACTGGGAAAGTTTATAGTATAAACATAGTGAAATAAAAACAAGGTCCAAAATTTTATATACTGATTATAAACTATATTCAAATGTTCACAGGAAAATAAAAGATTATAGAAAAAGTCCTAATAACTAAAAAAGTTATAATAATAATAATGGTCGTTTAACACATGCCTGAGATGGGCTAAGCAAAGTCCTAACCGCTTTACACATATTATCTTCAATGCTTACTACTACACTGTAAGGCAGATATTACCTGTAGCAGACAGAGTTAGTTGCTAACAGATCTCAGTAGAGAAGACAGGCCCCAACCCCATTCCCACACTAAATCATTGGTTGATAGGGCCAGATATGATCCAATTCTGGACCATGAGACATAAAGGGAAGTGAGCCAGAGAGCTTTGAGGAAAGAGTTTCTTCCCATGTGAAAAATAAAAGCTTGTAAGGAGAGATTCCTGTTGCCGCTCCATGCATAGCCTTTCTGCTATGGATATGATTGTGTGAGGCATTATTTTTGAGCTAAGGTGTCCATTTTGGGGCCATGACTTAACCAGTCTGATAATGAAAAGCCAATATTCTCAGGATAGCAAATAAAATAAAATAACATAGAAAGACATTATCAAGCTGCTGTGTCAGTCCCACAGTAGCTCACCTTCAGATTTCTTTTAAAATGATATAATTTAATGTCTTTACTACTTAAGACACATTTGACTGGGAGTTCTGTATTTTTAGCTGAAGATATTCCCAAATGATACTTTGTCCTTACTTTACAGGCCTCACAGCCAGCTAATAAGAAGCAGAACTGAGATAGAAACCCAGGTTGCTCTGGCTCTACTCCACCACTACCGTGAAATCAAGGCATTCTCCCCTCCCCACACACACAGTAGTGTAGGAAAAAGAAAACTTGTGCTCTTCCTGCAAGTTGTTTCCTACATGCTACACACACACACACACACACACACACACTTTCAGCAGCCATAGCCAACAGAATCATTTTTCTCTCCTTGTTACTCTTAGATGCCTATCAACTTCTCTTATTAATTTGACAGAAGTGTTCTGCTGCAGGTGTTTCCAAAATGTCTGTAAATATTATTCCTTCTTGGCATTGCTCTTGAGACAGCAATCTTGTAGGTAGATGTTTGAGAAAGGAGTGGTATCCCCCAAAATGTAACTTTTTCTGGGCTTGTTTCTGACTGAGTCAAAAATCACTTGGTTTCATGAGGTTCAACATATTCTACTTGAACCTTCACTTTATTCAACATATTATATCACTATATACTTTTGGTTTTGAAACTACACTTTCTCCAACGCAGCCCTTTATTTCCCATTTGAAATCCTCCAGCTGTTTCCTTAAAAAAGGAAACAAGCTGATATAAATCTAAAATGGCAACAAGAAGTACAGTTGAAATACTGTCTGTATTGCCAAAATCACCTTCCGATCCCTACCCACTTTGTGTCCATGTAACACATTTTTCACTTTTTTTTCAGTTTATGACTACATAAAACAAACTTTTTCCCTCTGGTCACAGGGCTCTGTGGCACACATATCTTTTGTTCCCATTTAATTTCTACTCTCACTTAATAAGCACATGAGAGGCCAGAACATCATGGAGAGAGGAAATTATCTTGCTCATCTGGAAAAAAAACGGACACATTGGTGTTTAAATCCAATGTTTTAACCTCAAGGAGATACTTTGGAAGGCCTCATCTGTGATGATCTTTCAAATTAAGAATTCTGTTGGGTATTTTGGAGATATGTAATCAAACACTATGTGACAGGCTTCTACATATCCTCTACCACCACCTATTATAGAGAAGAAGCCATGGTGAAGGTGAATTTCCCAGATACAAAGACATGCCCCTCAGATTGCTGAGAAGGGCGATCAAGCTCCTGCAACCAAATAAATAATCTGCAAAACAGAAATGGCACCTGTGAACTCTCTGTCTCTTTCCTTTGAATTCAGAGTTAATATGCACCTTAAGTCCAATTCTGGAATTGTAAAGTCGAAAGATACAATTTAAATTTTTACCATATTTACTGGTCAAGAATCCCAATCATACAGAATGAGAAAGAAAAACACAACTCCAACAAGTGAAAGAGTCAATGGAAAAGAATTCAAACTAAGAATTTGGACACCCATCTTTTAGTTCCTGATCTACTAACAAGCTTGTGTTCTTAGGGAAAATAGTTTGCCTTTCTGACTAGTCTTGGTCTTCTCACATGTAAAATGATGGTGCTGACAATAACTTATTCATACTGCACTTCATGGTTACAAGGTTCTTTTATATATAACAATCCTATATATAAAAGGAAGTGGGTTAGATAAATATGCCCATTTTAGAGATAAGGAACTAAGAGTTTAAATGACTTGGCTAAAGTTCATATAACTGCTAACTTATAAGATGATATTCAAATGTAGTTTTCTATGTCTAAAATCAATGGCCTTTCTGCTAAGCCCTTTAAGCAGGAAGATCCCCAATGTGATTCAAAACCTATGATGTTATAATAAAAATTCCAAGAAAGTAAAATTAAATTATTTATGCATCTATACAGAGATAAGTCCTTGTTTTGTGTTTTTTTTTTTTTTTCTTTCTTATTCTTGTCTATTTGATTCTTAGTACAAAGGCCATAGAAGTGAAATGAGGATAAGAAAACACACAGAAATAGAAGAAAAGGCTATGTAATTACATCGAAAGAAGAGAGAAATGACAAGTTCCGGACACTATAGAAGGAATTGTTGAATGCCTTCAAATAAGATTTTTATTTTATGAAATAAGGAATTATTTTGATTTCAGTAAATTACTCTTTTTCCCTAGTGAAAGATATCTTAAGCACTTTGATTAAAAGATTTTTTTGTTTAATTTTTTTCGTCTACTATTTCATCACAAGCATTTTATCATCTCAAAAGAAAATCCTGCTATGAATTGAACTGTGCTGCATAATCAGCTACTATTACAAATATGTTTTCTCCTTTTACTCATCATCCTCTTAAGACACACAAATATGATAAAATGAAATAAGTTAGCAAGTTTTATCACTCCCCTGGTCTAAACTGTTGCCCATTCTGCAAAAGAGAAAAAATCAGGATATAAGATTTCTAAGACTTGAGGCATAAGGGATTAGAATCTCAGAGATACAGGGGAGAAAAACATATCATTTCCCTCATGAATTTATTTAAACTTTTTATATATAAATGTACATTTCTGAGGCATCTTAGAATAAAAAGCATGTAATTAAGCCACTATAACTGAAATAAAAACAGCCTTTAATTTTCTCTCCATCTTCTTCATTTTCAAGGGAAAGTTAGAATTATGTATCTCACTTCCAAAAGCGAATAATAGTAGGAACATATATTGCATTCTAAATATAAATTTTAGAACCCCAGTTTTACTAACAGTCTACTGGTATAATTGAATGAGGTGAGCAATAGAAAATAAATAAGGATTTTGTTTCTCTGATACCATATTGCTGTCATCAACTTTATGAAAAAGCAAGTGCCTAATTGCAAAAGTCAACATACTTAAGGATTATAGTTTCTTAAAAAGTTGAATAGACTTAGTCCCTATCATCATGGAACTTAAAATGTCACATGAGAGGCAGAATAGGAACATTAAGTCAACCCTTAACTGGATAGCAAGATACTTTGGATAGGTCAAATGGGATGAGGTCATCAGGGAAGGCCTCAACAATATGCTTTGTTTTCAGGAGCTTTTGAAATAAGGGGGAAAGAATGGCTAAGTATTTATAGACTATAAGGTGTTTATTAAATGGCACTGCTTTAGAGAGACTCCAAGGTGGCAGTGGTAGAACGAGTTCAATGGTTGGTCAGTCTAGCATTAGTTGGCAGCCAGTAGAATAACCATTTTCTCATTGTTGGTAGGGAGAGAAGATGGGGAGTAAACATGGAAAGTCTGCCTACCAAACAGCTTTAGGAGATTTAATCCAGAGTCCTTTTCTGAAGAAATGTGGCTCTGCCAACATACATAAAATTCAGGGTGAAAGGAAGTACAGAGCAATCATACCTATTTGATCAAGATAAACAACCAAATTCAGATGATTTAATGACAGTCAAATATTTGCCAAAATTCCCCTTTATAATACAGGTATATTAGCCAATTTTAATCTAGTTTGTGAAAATACTTAGTGTGTCATTCTAATTATCAAAATGCTGATAAATGATATAAAATGACATAAGTCATTTTAAATGCTATAAAGGATAAAAGAAATAAAGTATTAATAATAAAATGTCGAGTAGAACATTTGCTGTAATTAGCATTAGCAGTGTAACGAGAAGATCTATTTCACATTTTCAATTCAGTAATGTAAAATTTAGTATCTTCCAGTTTTCATCACCAGAATTAGAAAATAAATAATTAATTTTGTCAATTCAAAACACAGAAATCCCTAAGGAGAAAGAAATGAATTAAGATGTTTCTCTACAGAAGCAGAAATGAGAAAAGATAGCAATTCTCCTATAATCTAACACTGCTATTTCTGATTATTACTTTGAAAAGATTTATAATTTCAGAATTCTTATCCAACTCTGATCAAATCCTTCATCTCCCTCTCTCTGACCACTATTCTTCCAGTTCTACACTCCTTTATTCTGACCTCATTACATCTTCCCTCCCACAGAGAGTTCCAATCCCACAGCCCCACTCCTTTGAACTAATTTATCAGCTGTCTACTTTCACATCCGCCTAGATGGACCCAATGGTTCTTCAGTTCAGCCATGCCCTTGACAGAATTCTCAGCCCCACTTTTCTTCACCCATAGATAAAACCAATTATTTACCCTATATGCTCCTACGTGCGGCAGCCAGGTGGATTGCTGCCAGAATATATGCATGATCTCCTACTGCAGCCTTGTAAGTGCCACTCAGAAATACCTTTTCCCTACCCCTGTTCTTCTCACGCTCCCACTCACACTGTGGCTGTCAAAATAACCTCCCCACTCCTGCTCACTGTCCCACACACTCTCTGAACAGACGACACTTCCCCCACTTACCAAAGCAGAGGCCATCTCTCGGCTCAAGGCTGCCCAACCTACAGGTGTACTGACTTACATACTCTCCTCGATTGACACTGTTGATCCTCCTGATTGAGGTCAATTCCCTTGTCAATGTTCCGGATTCTTATCTCCTATTTCCTAAACAACGGGGTCGCCAGCAGTTGGCCGCCATTGTGTTATCCCTCTCACTTCTTCAGCCTGCCTCGCTGTTAATTTCTTCTCCTCTACTTGTTAACATGTTCAATGATCTCCCATCTGACAAAAAATAATAAAACTAATACAAAACAAAAACGAACCCTACAATAAAACACTCATGCAACCTAGGAAATCTGTTTTAACCTTTGTCCTGTCCCTCTCACTTTCCCCTTCATACAAAAACTACTTATTCTTGAAATAATGCTTATTTATGTCATCATAATAGAAATTCATTCTTATTATTTTTATATGAAGAATACAGATAAGTAGAAAAAAATCACTCATAGTTAAATGTACTGTTAATACCTTATTGCATTCAAGTATAGCCTTTTTGCTAGTAAAAGTAATTGTAATTATAAAATAAAGGCATATATATATGTATATATATATATATATACATATATATATAGTGAATTTTTTAATTAAAAAAGTAGTAAGGACTTCCAGTTAAGATAATTCAGTGAATTCACACTTCAATATACTCTTCTCTAAATACAAAATCACTAAAACTAAAATACAAAAAAGAGAAAATTAAAAAGGTTAGCCAGCAAACCATTATCTAAAAACGGATTAATATTCAGAATATATAAAGAACTCCTACAACTCAACAGCAACTAACAAACAAACAAAAAAACCTGATTAAGAAATGGGCAAAGGACTTGAGTAGATATTTTAGACATTTCTCCAAAGAAGATGTAGATATGGTCAATAAGCACATAAAAAGCTCAACATCACTAATCATTAGGGAAATACAAATCAAAACTATAATGAGATACCACCTCATATCTGTCAAAATGGCCATCATCAATAAATCAACAAACAACAGTGTTGGCAAGGATGTGGAAGAAAGGGAACCCTTGTGCAATGTTGATAGGATTGCAAATTGTTGCAGCAGCTATGGAAAACAGTATGGAGTCTCCTCAAAAAATTAAAAATGGAACTACCTAAGGACCCAGGAATTCTACTCCTGGGTATTTATCCAAAGAAATCCAAAACACTAATTTAAAAAGATATAGGATTGGACAATTAAGCTTGCGAACTCATCCTGGAAAAAGTGCTACATACCTCATTGTTGAATATCACTATCGTCACCTTTGAAGAACTTCCTTTGGGAAGCTATGCACCGATACCAGCACCGAGTCCACCCTTCAAAGCAGTTTTGGAACTCTTTTTCTGGAATGGCCATCAGAGCTGTTGTATTACCCTTGACATCCTGAATATCATCAAAATGTCTTCCTTACAATATTTCCTTTGTCTTCGGGTAAAGAAGGAAGTCTTTGGGGGTCAGACCAGGTGAGCAGGGAGGGTGTTCCAATACAGTTATTTGTTTACTGGCTAAAAACTCCCTCACTGACAGTGCCATGTGAGCTGTTGCACTGTTGTGATGCAAGAGCCATGAATTGTTGGCAAAAAGTTGAGGTCGTTTTCATCGAACTTTTTCATGCGCTTTTCAGCACTTCCAGATAGTAAATTTGGTTAACTGTTTGTCCAGTTGGTACAAATTCATAATGAATAATCCCTCTGATATCAAAAAAAGTTGTCAACATTGTTGCAACAAGTTTGTGAACTTAATTGTCAGACCACGTATGCACCCCTATGTTTACTGCAGCACTATTCACAATAGATAAGCTATGAAAACAACCAAAATGGCCACCAATAGACAATTGGATAAGAAAATTGTGGTACATATATTCAATGGAGTATTACTCTGACATAAAAAAGAATGAAACCTTACCATTTGTAACACTATGGATAGATCTAAAGGGTATTATACTAAGTGAAATAAGTAAGACTGAGAAAGACAAATACCATATGATCTCACTTATATGTGGAATCTAAAGAACAGAATAAATAAATAAACAAAACAGAAATAGACTCATAGATACAGAGAACAAACTCATGATTGCTAGATGGAAGGGGATTGGGGAGATGGGTGAGAAAGATGAAAGGATTAGGAAGCATAAATTGGTAGTTACAAAATAGTCACAGTGATGTGAAATATATACAGCATGGGAAATATAGTCAATAATATTGTAAAAACTATATATGGTATTAGATGGGTACTAGACTTATCGGGGGTATCACTTCATAAATTATATAAATGCCTAGTCACTATGCTGTACACCTGAAACTAATATAAAATAATATTGAATGTCAACTATAATTAAAAAATATATATAGTCAAAGATGTAAAGTACAGCATAGGAAATACAGTCAATGGCATAGTAATAGCTATGTACAGTGTCAGAGGGGTAGTAGACTTGTTGGGGTTATCACTTTGTGAGGTGTGTAAATGTCTAATCACTACATTGTTTTGTGCACCTGAAACTAATAAAAAAAATAAGCACACACAAGGAGCTATCACTTTACACCCATTGGGATGCCTACTATCAAAAAAAAAAATCAGAAAATAATGAAAGTTTGTGAGAATGTAGAGAAATTGGAACCCTTGTGCGCTGTTGGTGGGAATGTAAAATGATGCAGCTGTTATAGAAAACAGTCCTATGTTTACCAAAAAAATTAATAATAGAATGACCATATAATCCAACAATCCCACTTCTGGGTATATAACCAAAAGAATTGAAAACAGGGAACTCAACAGATATTTACATACCTATCTATGTTCATAACATCGTTATTTACAATAGCCAAAAAGTGGAAGAAACCTAAGTGTCCATCAATGGATGCATGGATAAATAAAATGTGCTATGTCTGCCCAGTGGAATATGATTCAGCCATAAAAAGGAAAAAAATTTTGACATGTTAAAACATGGATGAAACTTGAAGACATTATGCTAAGTGAAACAAGCTAGTCACAAAGGTACAAATACTGTATGATTCCACTTATATGAAGTACCTGGAAGTGTCAAATTCATAGAGACAGAAAGTTGAAGGGTGGTTCCTAGGGGCTGAGTGAGGGAGGAATGGGAAGTCATTGTTTCATGGGTACAGAGTTTCAGTTTTGCAAGATGGAAAGAGTTCTGGAGCTGGATGGTGGTAATGGTTGCATAATATGAATGGACTTCATGCCACTGAAATATACACTTAAAAATAGTTAAGATAGGAAATTTTATAGTAATAGTATATGTATTTTACCACAATTTTTAGAAATTTAAAAAGCATTAGCCAAGCTTAAAAAAAACATTTTAAAAAAAAACCTCTGTGACCAGAAATGAAAAAGTAATAAAGCAATGAACAGAACCAAAACTGACCTTGTGTGTGTGTGTGTTTGGGATGGGAGAATGAGAGATAATCTTGAGAGAAAAGTGAAGAAACAAACAACAAAAGAAATCTAATGTCTGAAAAAAGAAATCTATCTTGTCACATATACATTTACTCCAATAATTATAACACCTTGCAAAGCAAAGCATGGTCTCCTCATTCTCAAAACAGATTGAAAGGTCTCAACTAACTTGTAAAATCACACAGTCAGAAGCAGTATTCAAACAAGATATGACTAACTCTACTGCCTTTTTTGTAACCTCATATACAAATATTTCCAGAGGGGGGAAAGACAACTATTAGCTCATTAATTACCTTGAATTGTAATAATTATTTTGTTAGCAGTTGAAACACCCTGGAAAAGAGCCTACATTTACTCAACAAATATTTATTAACCACTTAGATTATACCAGGCATCTTTCTAGATTTCAGGAATACAACTAGGATAAGGTTGGGAAGGAGAAGAAAAGGAAGGACTAAGAAGGGAAGCACAGCAAAATAATAATTGTAAAATCATTGCAAAATTCTTTCAGCTTTTCTGTCTGCTTGAACATTTTCATAATAAAATGTTGGGACAAATTATATGAGAGTATGGAAGATACGTAAGCTTCAGAGATGCAGAGAAGATAGTTCCCTCTAGCTATGGAGAAGAGTGGAGAGATGTCAGAGACATTGTCAATGAGAAGGTGATTATGAGTTATACTAAATGAATGGGGTTTCATCAGGCAGTCAAAGAAGTTAGAGAACAAGTATGTTTGGTTGGCTGCAAGTAGTCTGATCTTGCTGGAGCATGGGTAGGTAAGGAAGAGTGTGACCAGAGGTGGGGTAAAGTGATAAGTAGAGGCCAAATCATAGAAAGTAGTATGTACTTTGCTAAGGTCTTCTCCTGTTAGTAATGGGGAGTTATTGTAGGTTGTGGTGTGCTCCACCTTGCACTTTAGAAAGATCACTCCAGAAAAAGTGTGAAAGAGAAATTTCCAACAGCAAGGCTGGAGGCAGGAAAGCCAGGACAAAGCCTGCTGCAATAGCCTAGATAAAGGATAAGAGTGGCTTGAATTAAGACAGTGGAAGTACAGGTAGTGAGTAAGCAATAGATTTGAAAACTATATAAGAGGTAAGACTGACAGGAGATAAAATTGACAGAGTTGGTGATTGACAGAGTAAATGTGTGGGATGAGAGAAAGAAAAAGAGTTGAGGATTATCTTAAAGATTCTGAGTTAATAATGATAGAATATAGGTGGTGGGTTAGGGAGCAAATTTTCGGAGAGAATATTCATATAGTTGTGGAAATGTTCATTTTCTAATGCCTATATAGAATATTCAGGTGGACCTATTCAGGAGGTTATTGAACATAAAACTGGGCTTCAGTAAGAAAGTCAGCATTGGATTGATTGATCTTAGTTACTCTTTATCATCTGCTCACTCTAACTCATTCCAAAGACAATTTTAGAGATAACAACCAATATGTAGGTAAATTCATCAAACTGAATGCGACCTGGTATGTTTACTAGCCCTTTACACACTGCAAAGGGAAAAATCAATCGTAATGTTCTACAGGCCCTCACATACGGTTTCTGTTTTCCTTCATGGGGATACAGTTTGCTGTGTGTCCATGGTGTAATAGACACTGAGAATCAAACAAAGAGTTTGGAAATGTTGTTTCTGGGTCCACCTTACCCATTAGCGGTGTGACTCTGAACACAGGTTTAAGCTTTCAAAGGCCTATGATGTGAGAAAGCTGAACCATTAAATCTTTATGACCTCTTTGAGCTCTTGAATGGGAATTTTCATGGTTCATTATCCAGGCCCTTTCCCTCTCTTCGGTGACCTCCTCTTGGCCTCTAAGGTACTAATTAGCACTTCAACTTGAGAAGGAGATAAAGAAAGATTAAAAAAAAGTGTTTACTCTTTCCTGGATATTATGATAAAACATAGAAATGGAAAAACTGACGTTAGTAGAATTGATGATTCAACCCAGCATTTCTGGTTTATACAGACTCACACGATCCCATAGCTCATAGGCAATGTGAGTACAGGTCCACACCAAGAAAGACCACTTAAAGCAGATTCATTTAAAGATAAATAAGGATGTCCTTATGCTGTGGTCTTCCCACATGTTTCAATAGAAATCATGATGTTTTCCAATTATAACAAACAGTTTTTACCCAACTGCAGAGTCTAATTTTCAAAACACACACAATGTGATACATAAATGATGTACTACAAAATTGTACACTTGAAACCTATGTAATTTTACTAACCATGGTCACCCCCAATAAATTTTAATTTAAAAAAAAAAAGGAAATCCATTCTTATCTCGCTTAATTTAAATGAGAAATTAGTATGGGAGAGAAAGAAAACCTTCCTAAAAAAAGAAAACCTTCCTAAACATTTATAATCATAATTTTCTAAATTCTTGTTGGAGTTTATTTCATTGAGTTTTAAAAAATAATAACAAATACTTTTCTCATCTTTTCACTCCTATCATTCTACTTCACATCTTACATTTTCTCAAAAAAAAAAAAAAAAAAAAAGGAAAGAAAACAATCAACCAAGCAAACACAAAGCTCTCTCTTTAAATGTGATTACTAGCATGATTTATGACCAAAAAAGACCTAAAAAGGGAGAGACTTAGCTTCACGGAACGATAAGAATGCATGGGACAAAATGTTGAGCAAAACTGTTGGGAAATTCCTGGTCTAGTCAACATGCTATGTTCAAGCCAAGGAAAGCTTGCCGGTACACTGCAAACGAGCTTTATTATGATTTGAGCGCATTTGTTTTTGCAATGCTCTTTCCCCTCTTCTCTGTCGGGAAAATGCTTTTACCCGCTGTTCTCAAACTGTGTGCATCAACAGGCCAAATCTAACTAGATTAAATTTAACAAGATAAACATAAAGTTCCATGATCCAGGTCATCTACTGTCTCGTGGATCAGAACGGGAAAGCATGGATCTCACAGCCAACACATGGGAGAAAACGCTGGATTGGAGAAAATGCCAGGAGAGCGCTCAGCACAGGGCCTGCACAGAGTAAATGCCCAAAAGTAAATGTCCAAAAATGCTAATTATTATTATCATCTTGATTATTCATTATTATTTCCTTTACCTCATGAGGCACTGCCAGGAAAATAAATCTACCTTTAAACAAGTTTCTAGCAATTGAAAAACAGAGCCATGGCCTTTGTTCTGTGCCATGTTTCAGCTCTGGTGAATGTAGGGCCTCCTATCTACCTTCTTCTATCAGAGGTGTCAATCATGTACTTTGTATCTATGTTAATATGTTAATAATCTGGCCTCCCACAAGCACTTTATTTGGACTTTCCTAAACTGCCTGCTATATAGTTATATCTAAGAAAATCTGAAAAATATTTATGATAATAGCTACCGTTTATTCAGGGTTTCTTGTGTACCTAGTACTCAGCCAGGTACAATCAGATTATCTCTAAACCTCACCATGTCTGTCTCCACCCCACCTTTATCCTGCTCCTTTGCAAGCTCCTTGAAAGGAAGGCCCAAATCTTATTCATATTTTTATGTTTCTCAATTATTTAGAGCAATGTCTGCCCCCACCAGATGCTTAATAAATGGACCAAGTAAAATTATTACTTCCATTTTATGCATGAGGAAACTGAAGCCCAGAGGATCTTAGAGATTTGTACGTTCAACGCATTAGGGGTCAAGTGCCTACGTCACCTTCTTTCCCCTCTGTGAGGCCAGATACTTGTCCTCAATTATTTTAGCCATATTAGAATAGGTAACCCCTATTCCAAGCAGCAAACCGTCAAGTGCCCCAGCAGTTCCTAACCACGGTGCAATACTTCTACAGATACATTTCACACTTTGCCACCTCAATGCAGAATGGTCTTTACCTGATCACCGAGGATCACCCGAACCACTGCTATGGTGCGACATTCAGATTCTGAAAGAATTCTCTATTGGAGCTCCAATTCTCATCTTGCTGGACTCACAAAGGCCATTCCTTACTGGGACGAATGCCTCTTCACCTTGGTCACACTAGGACTCCTGAACTAAGGCCCTCCCTGCCTGTGTCTTCTCTCCTTCAAAAATTAAATGCCCCCCATGTGAGAGAATCAACTTCTGGCTAAAAGGCTGCTTTTGAGACCCCAAACCCACCTCCTTGTAGAAATAACAACCCTGAGGAATTGATTTAATTGAGTTACATAGAATGTGTCATGATAATATGCAGGGGAAGATCCATTTTCAGCTGAGATTCCATTTAGGAAGTAATTAAAGAAGATTTTGAAGACCTCTTCATCACTGCAGTGTCACGAATTGTTTATTCATAGAGACTAAATTCAAACATATACACAGACATCTCTCATGAGAAACCAGAGCTAAAGCAGCCAGGATTCTTGGCTGATAAATTAAAGCCAGATTCCCAAGTCTCCAGCCTTTTAGGTTCACCTTTTGTTTTAACATCCAAATACACTGGCTCAAACCCCCATCTTAAGTACTATGGGCACTTCAGAACCACTGGTGGGATTTTCATTCATTCATTCCAACAGCTTTTTATTGAGTGGCTACTGTGTGTTAAACTCTATTCTAGGCACTAGAGATAGAGCATGAAAAACACAGATTTTTAAAAAGCCCTGCCCTCATGGAGCTTATATTCTCTGTGTGGGTTTGGAGCAGCGAAGTTGGGGAGGGGGTGGCTGTTCTAGTGGGTCCACTCTGAAGCCCACTTCCCTGTAGTTCCCTGTATCCTGGTAGCTGCTTCCATCTCTCTCTGTCTTGGTGGGAAATACTGCCTCTGCTTTCTTCACTCCCCATATGCACCTAATACTAGCAGGTGTATATAACCGACTTTTGTAGGAGAAAAGGGTAACAGAAGGTCATAGCACGATGAAATGCAAGCAACAATTCAAATGAAATATTAAAAACTGCTGATCTAAAAACCCACTATTCATTCTCCCTGGGGGGGCAATTTCTTGCTGGCGGTATTCTCCCCCAAGCTCTGGCTTGTTGCCATCTTCTCCCATCTGTCTCCCACAGTCCTTTTCTTAACCCCTGGTTCTCCCAGCTGCCAGCCTCTGACCCTCAATTTCCTTTTATTTTTCTCATGCAAAGCAACTCACCCGCAGCTTCTGGACTATGCCCTGAGGTGAGGTGGATGGAGAAAGAGGGGCTTCCCCTTTCCCATCCAAAAAGTCTGCTGGTATTTTTTAAAACAAAGACCCATCTTTTCAGTTGTGAATCATGCCACTCCCCTACTGTATGAAGGCAGCTACAGTCTGTTCTAGTTTCAATAGAAATGTTTTCTCATTGGCTGGTCAGCCAGTATTTGAGAGAAAATAATATGCACAATGAATTGCTAAAGACTACCCCTAAAGTGAAGTTTCAGCACTCTCATTAACAAAGACTTGGAAAAATGATGTTCTAGTTTCCAAACAAGTAGCAATCAATCCCAGTATATTCAATATTGAAGAAGTAGAAAGTGAAAAAATAAAACTGAATCACTACCTCATATATTACATCAAAATGACTCTCAAATATATCAAAGATTCAAACATAAAAAAGGGACCATGGAAGTAACAGAATATGATTGAGATTTTTAAAACTAATATATTCATGGAGTAGAAAAGACTCTCTAAGTATAATGTTGAATCTAGAAAAATACAGGAAAAAAGAAATCTGAAGCAATAAAGGAATTAAACAATTGATCTACATAGATATATTAAACTTTCATAGAAAATTACCACAAGTCAAGTTTTAAAAGTGTGAGAAAATTTTGTAATACACACAACTGATTGAAGAGTAATTTCCTCAATAGACAAAAAGTCCAAATCTCACCAAATGAACAACACATTTTTTAAATGGGCAAAGATGTGAAAAGGCAGTATACACACACACGTGCAAAACTGGCCATGAAAGATATGAAAATATGTTCAGTTTAACTTCTACTTAAATAAAGAAACTAGACTGGATCCTGACTTTCAGTTTCCTCAAATATTTGGCTGTACTCTCCAAACTAACATTACCAATTTTCTCTGATCCTCTGACTTGGAATCATTGAGAATTAATACTGCCCTTTTTCCTGAAGTCCTGCAAACTACAGCTAGACAACTTGATATAAACCTCAGAGAAATGGTCACAATAATTCACGCTCGGACAATCTCCATGTCTGATGCTGAGTAAGCCACTACAAAGTTTGCCTGAACACTCAATGACATCATCAAAGACATTTCAAACTACAAAATATGCTTTGAACCTGACATTCAGAAATCTTAACTGGCTGCGCTGCAGGCTCTGAAACTGGTGTATAATGTGCTCCAATCATTAGCCTTTTGTTTGTTTTTCTTTTGTTTCCATAGAGATGCTTTTATTAATTACCTGATTGCTTGCTTACACAATAGGCCTAACTTTAGGAGCCCACCTGCATCACTGCCTCCTGAAGTGAGACATGATGGTCTTACTGAACTGACCTATTCTCAGGACTGAGTAATTGGTTCGATGAAATCTGGAGCAGTCTACCAACTTAAGGGTCTGGAATGTGCAACTTTTTATTCAGTTTCCAAAGCAGGACTGAGGGTAAGCAGAGTCTGCCATCCCAAAATATGCTTTTTGGGATACTGATTATTTTAAACTGGCTATTTTTAAGAAACAAAATACTCAGGGGAAAAAAAGAGTTCATAAAAAGGAGAGAACTAAGGTCACATCTGCTTTAAAATCTATTGCAGAATGCGACCTAAAGAGTTAAACAGCTAATCCCTGCCGTCTTCAACTGGACTCATCCTTTCTTTGCTTATTGAATGGAAACAAAGCCCAATCTATTTTCACAGGGACGATTTTAGGACAACTTCCAAAATAACAGGTACAATGTCTACAGCTTTTATAAATTTCTCTCCTTTCCTGTGCAATCGGAATCTTTTAAGTCACTGCAGTGTCTTTCTGTTCTACCTTTTCCATCCAATTATTTTGCTTTTGAGGCTTCCTCTAACATATAAACTGTTACACATCCTGATGATAATCGAAATTTCTTTGTAAAGTTCTCTTTATCTGACCTAGATTTTTGAAAGTATTTAAAATGTCTCTCAGTTCAGAATGAGACTAGGGAATAAAATCAACCACAAGTGATTTTTTGTGTTCTAAGTTATGGGGTAACTAATATTTGGGGGGAGGGGTTGTGGTTGACAAAGAGGGAAGAGGAACCTATGAGGATATATGAGAGCAGAGGAAAGTGGAGGGGCAAGAAGAACAGGAAAAAGGACATTGGGTTATGCTGTGATTTGGGGAGATGACTTTGTCTTTTTCACAGTTTTGTTTTATACTTGAGCCAAGCAGATCTTTCAGGAAGTAATTTTGGAATCTGAATCTCTTTTGATGCTTCTTCATACCAACTAAAAAAATGTAGAACATTGGGTGTTTTAAATTTTGTCCTCTTCATTCTAAGGTACCTCTCAAATGAACAATTGTATCCACATCACAAGGTCCCCCAAAGTAGCCACTGCAATTCTAAATTATCATTGGTGAAACTATGCATTTAGAAAGATAAGTACACAAGTTTGTGTTATAACATGAACATACATACGTAAGATGTAGGAATCTGGCTCAAAGAAGGTATGAAGTTACTTCAGCTTAGACTAAGGTACGCAAACCACAGCCTTTGGTCCATATCCAACTCACTGGCTGCTTATGGTAAGTAAAGTTTTATTGGAACACAGCCTTATCTATTTATTTACATATTGTCTATGACTATTTTAGCAGGACAGTGGCAGAGTTGAATAGTTACAACAGAAACTGTACGGCTCACTTTCAGCTCCTTTCATTTCCCTACTTGGAAATAATAATAGGATTTTTTTTTTCACATCCCATATAGGAATAGGATAGGGGTCATCAGGGAGTATTATCTTAGGTCCTGCTTCTTACCTAGATCTGCTCTTCCACTATCAATTTCTACTGTGATGACCCGCTTTGTGAGGAGAGCTCTCTGAAGTGCTCCCATTTTGATAAAGCAGGCTCAAGTAGGTTTCTATTTCTTATAACCAAAATAATTCTAATTAATACAACAGATATTTACAGAATTTTCTGGAATCTTTTGATAAGACAATGAATGAGTATAATTAGGTCTTTAACTAGAACTTGAATTAAGATGGCTGTGAACCATCAGACTGAAGTCCTTGAGAGCAGGATAGCATCGTGGTCTTTGGTCTACCCAGAATTTAGGCCTGCTTTCCACTCCATGTAAAGAAAATGTTGAAATGTACGTGTTGAGTGGTGGTAGGTACTCCTGGCACTGTAGACTATACATTAGAATTCCTAGAACAAGCACTCGTTCATGTATGGGAACAGCTTGATGTGTGGTCCTGACTTTATCACTAACTGCCTATGAGACCGCTGTAAAATAAGGAGATCAGAAAAATAATCAGTTCCCAAGGCCTTTTGCAACTCTGATATTTTTTGTTATGTAAATTAAACATGCTTCTTAAAATAGTTCATACACTATTGATTATCTTAACGAACCCCTTCTTCATGACCATCACAAAAGGTAAGTGTCGACTCAGGCTAACTCACCCCAGTGCATCCAGATCAAGTGACAGTGTCAGACTGAGCAATATTTCAGCTCCCTGTTCAATTAGTAAATCCCTACCAAGATTAGAATCAATAATTTAAGTGCTATTTTAGTGGACAGACCTGTGGGGTATTTCGTTTTAATAAGACAAAAAAGAGAGTAAGCTTCATTCCCCTCCCCACAAAAGCATTCATTTTCTCCACTGTCCAAGAGCCTGCGGCCCAAGGGAGCTCCCCCCAGGTGATCTTAGCCACTGGTACACAGCAACAGGAAGGGTCAAGGTAGAGCAGTGTTCTCAAACTTTAGCCTGCGGAAGAACCACCCAGAGGGCTTGTTAAAAACCAGACTGCTGGGCTCCACCCCAGAGTTCCAGATACAGTAGTTCCCCAGAGAGTCAGAAAGTTTACAATTCTAGACAGTCCCCAAGCGATATGAACCATTCATTATTAGTTTTTGGTTCAGAACCATACTTTGAGAACCACAGAGGTAGAAAATCTCAAGTAGTCGATACTTGGGACCAGGTTATATTGCGTCAGAGAGGTTGTCAAGTTGGGATGTTATTGTATCAGAGATGCAGGTAAGAGAGCCCCCATAAGGTTTTCATTGTGGCCTTCACTTTTCCTATTTTAAGCTATCCTAGAGAGGTAAGGGACTTCTCTTAAGAGCTTTCAAATCATTAGGTGTATCTCCTTTCAAAGTCCCATGATATGACATACCAATTGAAAGAAACCTGTTCCCTCTTGAAGCATCTGTCTAATTGCTATGTAATGTGAGAATAGTTCTTTAATGAAACTGGTACTTTGAAGCCTTCCATTAATGATTGATGCCACATCCTTTACCATGTAGTAACTCCCCTCCCCTTAGAGATGCAGCCTTCTGATACTCCATTATGAGTGCCTACTGTGTACAAGGTACCAGATTAAGGGCTGTGGGAGATGCAGATTTCTAAATGTAGTGGCCACGATGCATTTGTACTGCACCATAGAATTAAGGGTACAAAGTAAAAAGTACAAAGATAGCATGTGGCATTAGGAAGGCACAAGCAAAATTGTATCAGAGTCTAGAAGGAGTCACATATTGAGGAGGGAATCATGGATAGTTTCATAAAATAGCATAGCTTTTTTTGTTTGTTTTTTTAAGGTTTTGAGCCTCTGGAAATTTGGCCCTTTGTCACTTGTTTACTGCTTTTTATGGTACTAGAAATGATTAATGTAACATTAGTGGTATAACATTGTCTCTAAGAAATAAAAAGAGAGCTAGCTGCATAGGACAGGAAAAGGTAAGGGCTATTTACCTTTGTGAATCTGGAAGTGATAGTAAGCTAACTGGTTACCAACAATAGTTCAATAGAATTCCCTTCTCTAACTTTGTCTCTTCTCTTTCTTCTCTCTCTCTCTCTCAGAGACCACCACCCACAGTGCTTCTTTTCAGCTTACTCATGGGCTAAGGTAGCTGGGCAATTTGCAATTTTAGAAACAGCAGAGAAGAGCATAAAAAGAAGTTGCTCACATAATTGGAAGCTTTGGAGCTGTTGGAACAACTATACTTGCAATTCCACTGGGATTTGCATTCATATTTAGCATTAGAACAAACAGCACTATGCATACTAATCTCTCCAGTATTTCAAAACAGTTATAAGTGAGAATGTTGTGAAATCCGAATTGTGACATAACTTTCTACTCAATGTGTATGTATTTTGTTCAGTTAGACATAAATTTCTGATCATACCTGAAATTGAGATGGAGGGAAAAGTATATCAAATTTTTAGCAGTAGGTGGGGGAAAAGTTACCTATACCCAAATTATTATATTATAAAGGAAATTTGAAATGTATTCTCAATACACAATACAATGGGGTTTATAAAAATTTTTTATTTAACTATTCTAAGTATATTGCATTTCAAAAGTCAGAGTGTTACCGTGCAAAAAGTCCAGCTGCTCGCCACATGAAAACCACTCAAGAGGCAAGGTGGTGGAAATAAATGCCAGCATTAAGGGAAGATGGTGGACTCCCTGTCACAAAGACTGCCTTCCTCTCTCAATATTGCCAAAAGGTTTTCTAGACACGCAAGGAGGCGCAAAACAAAGGAAGGAGAACTTGGCTAGGCAACGTCAAGAAAAGGGCTTCTTGGCTTCTCAGAGGCTATTCTGTCCCGGAGTCAGGAGTGAATCCCATACAGATGCAAAAAACCCCCTCTCAAATTACCTGGCCAGGTGTGCACTTTGGTCCGAAGTAAACAGAACCATTGAAACTGGTACGAATAGTAAACGCACAGTAAACAGACAAAGTCATCAAGGTTGGGGGTGGGGGGAGGGAAGCAAAGAAAGGCAAAAAAAATCTTTCAAAAAGTCCCAAGCCTGTCAAATTGAATTATATCAGAGGTTTAAATTTCAAAAATAGAAGCTATAAGGTCACCGTTACAAGAGTAGAACAGAGAGTTTGTATTATGACAAACAAACTTCTGCTTTTTAAACCAAGTGAATTTTTCAGTTCCTTTTAATTACAAATCTTGGAAGATCACACCAATGTACACCTATCTTTTATTTAAATGATTATTTGAGGCACTTATGATCATACTTAACTGCTGCTGGTGACTGGGCAAACTACTGGTCCGTTCAGAGCTAAGCTTCCCTCTTATATAACATCCAGGGGGAAAAAAAAGAAAAATCATATGTCTTAATTATTTATAGAGCAAAGGCTATGTCAGTGGAATTGAGGCTATGGCAATGCTAGCAGAAATATGGAAATCTATGTGATATAATAGAAAGCACAATAACACGGTCTGTCACTAGCTGTGAGACTTTGAACAGCTCACTTCAAATCTTTTGGTCTTAGTTTCTTTATAAAATAGAGCGATTGTACTCTGATCTATTCTAATAGGTATCAGAATCATCAGAAAGCTTCTTAAAAGCTTTCACACCCAGTACCCCATGCCCAGCTTCTATAATCCAGGCCTCCCCATCCGAGGCCTGGCAAGTACATTTCTGAAAAAGCTCTCTAGCCTTCTGGATCCTCTCTTCCTGCAGTTTCTCCATCTATAAGATTTTCTAAGGCTATGAAATATCTTTAGTTTGTCTCATTGTATTTCACAATGGAGCCAAGTAAGAGAAGCACTTAAAGCAGTTCACTGAAAACGTGGCTATTTATTAAACAGAGATGTCTTCCTATCTTATGCTGGTAGAAATCTTAGAATGTCAAACTCTCAGAGGTCATCAAAAATGTAGGCTATCCCCAGAGATTAGAACTAAGACATGATTCTATATTCTTTAAAAAGTTTCAAAACCTTACTGGCCTCAACACTTGGTCTGTTTTCATATTGAAATGTCCTTTTCTTTTTTTTTTTAACTTTGTTCAGGAAAAATGAAATGTATCCTTTCTGGCTTGTTAAGAGTCATTTAATCATAATCAGAATTTGTTAAATGCTCTTTTGTGCCTAACACAATGCTAAAAGATACATAAAACATATGAAAAAGAAATCACTGCGACTCTCTGAAAATGCGTCCCAAAATCAGTAGCCTAAATAGCAAACCTTGACAGTTAATGGTTTCATGATTCAAGGTACAGAATTTTCCCTTGACCTATCATGGATTCCTTGTTTTCCAAAGCACTTGAATATACATTAGCTATTTTTATCTACAGGTCAGCCTTTTGAAATATACTCAGAAGGCATTTGCATTCTCATTCCATAAATGAACTACAAAACAGATTGGATCCCTTGGCTTCTGTGAGCAACTTGAGTTCAGGAAATGGGTGATGTTTGTGGCCCCAATGCCCAGTACACTTCCTGGCATAAAGTAGGTGCTCAGTGAATGTTAGAATAAATGGATGTGTTGCCTCTTTATTCTGGCCAACTCTCCCAGGCAAGGGTGGGGAGAGCAAGCCAAGCAACAGGCTGCCTGGACTGCTCTGAGTCCTCATCTGGGATACCAGGATATTGAGCAGCCACCCTTCCTAGCTTGGGGTTCCTGATTTCTAGGGTTTCCTTCTAAGCAGTGATGCAGTGAAAAAACCAGGTGAGACACTATGGGTATGCAACCACATGATTTATTATTTTCATTGACTCTCACTTCAAGGATTCTTTTCATTGCTTCTCGGGGCTGCCTCACCATCACTAGTCTTTTGTAGCAGCTGCAGAAACTACAACTTCTGCACAGTTCACAGCTGCTAACAGCTGTTCACACTCACTCATCTTTGTATGCAGGGCATCTAACACAGTGCTTGGATTTAGGTTCAATGGGATTTCAATAAATGTTTGTTCAACTGAATTGCAGAGGCTGCTGTGTCTAAAAAATATGGACACTTGGGTCTCCTGCTTAGAGATTCTGATTTAATTCATTTTAAGTGCAGCCTTCCATCAGAATGTTTGAAGTTTTTTGGGTGATCCTAAGGAGCACCCAGGGCTGAGAATTATTTGACAGACTTCACATACACACACTCCCCCTTATTAAGAGGGAGATGAGTTTGTTCATCAAAGATACAAGCTTTTAAAGAGAGATTAGCACCTACTAGAAATTTTCTCTGTGATGTAGTCAGAATTCAAAGCTTAGAAACAGGGGATGCTATAGAGAGAAATGGGCACAATTGTCACTCCCTTTATTTACACCTTTCAATGGCATCTCATTGCTCCTGAGATAAGATCCAAAATCCTTAGCGTGGCCTGCAAAGCCTCTACCATGACCCCAAACCGGCTTTCCAACTTCACCTAGTACTACCTGTTCCCTCACCTTTGCAGCAAGCAGCCTTCTTTCAGTTCTATAGACCATCATACCCTTCTCGCATCAGACCTCCCCCCCACCCCGTTATTGTACCTTCTTCCTGGAACACTACCCATTCGTCATCCTTACTCCCACCCACACATCCCTTTGCCTTCCTCACTACTACACACTATGGAGGCTCACAGTTGAAAGTCACTTTGTCAGGGAGTATTTTCCTTGATCCTTCAGACTAGAGGCTACATGATCTTGGCACCTGTCATGGCATTCATCACAGCTGTCATCAATGATATATTTGATTAATTGTTCAATGTCTGTCTTCTCTGCACAGGGCTGGAATGGAATCTCTCATTCACCACTCCATGGGACTCTGCTACTGGATCATTCTGTAACTTTGGGCATATCATTTAACCTCTCCAAGCTTCAAGTTTCTAATTAGGAAAGTGGTGATGTCACTAGAACTCATCTCAGAGGATGGCTATAAGAATTAAATGAGATCCTTCATGCAGAAGCTTATGCTCCAGCACCTGTAACATAGTAAGTGCTAAGAAAAATGTTACGGATGATTATTCTGTAGAAGTCTTTAGCTTAGGTGTGGTTCCAGATGACCTGTTAAGCTCCCATTTCAACCCCATCTTACAATTGCATGATGCCATATAGTTTTGGAGTAGGGACTACAGCAATAACAACTCCTTTCTGCCCTTCCATCTGCAACCAAATACATAAAATACAGGAGACCATAAATAAATATCTGTTAACTTATAACAAATAAAACCAATTGTATAATGAGATTTTAGATATGAAGCCAAAGGGGCTTACAACACCCTTGAGAACTGAATTCACCCCAACTCCAAAAGAGCAGGTCTATTCCTAGGGGCAGAACTCCCTCAGTAAGTGAGTTGCAGGGAAGAGCAGAGAAAGTGGGCAGCGTGAGACAGACTGACTCTGAAAGGTAAACCCAAAAGGCACAGGGCCAAGCCCATTCACCAATCAGGTGAGTTATGTCATCTCCCGGGAGGTGAAGACAATGAGGGGTCAGAAGGTAAGAAGGGTCCTGATGTGCCTATCTCTTCTGGGAAGAAAATGGATGGATGGTCCATCCCCTCTATGGAAACAATTAAGAATGGGAAATAAGTATTCTCTCCCTCACAATATAGTTTCAATGCCAGTAGAATGCTTATGTTCAAGATAGTTACAAAATTTACCTTAAAAAAATCAATTCATAGTGCACCACAGGTGGTGTGACTAATATTAGCATGCAAGTAAAAAGAAGTTTGGTGAATGACTTCTTTGGTTGTCTTTTAAACCAACTGGTGTCTCTTAGTGTCTATATGTATACAACACTATTTAATGATAACATTCAAAGTCTACATTTGAGGACCCTCACGGAGCTGAAGCCCAAGCCTACTCCAGCCTCCCACTCTCACCAACTGCCTCTTCCCCCTTCTTCGACAGAAATCTGATCCTCAGACTAGAGTAGGTCTGCGACCACGTTTTCACCTGCTGCTGTCAAAGTTAGGAAAATAATTTTAGTGAAGCTGTATGTATGTAAGGCCTTATGAAGACTTATCACATAGTTTCTAAAACCATAGAATCTAGAGAAATGAATCCAAACTCTACCATTATGACCTGTGTTACATTACACACATTACCTCAAGGTCCTCATCTGTAAAATGGGAATAACGACAGTATCCATCTTACGAGGTTGTATGTGCAAAATAGTACATACAAATGACTTAGAACAGCACCTTGCATACGTGTTCAATAAATGTTAGCCGCTATTATTCAACTTGAAAGACCAGTCTTTATTCTGAAATTGTATCCACCCTTTTATTTTGCTATTCAAACGTCTTTCTTCATGAAATTATTGCAATAGTTTATAGGAAACCTCTTTTTTAATTTCCTTACTTGACAAAATTTGCAAAAAGTTAGCAACATTATATTAATCCTTCCAATCTGTATTTTTTAATTTAACTCATTCGTGAAAAACAAATATCTAGAAACCACTGAAGTATAGTTCACTACCTCCCACTTTCCTTTTTTGAAGCCCTTAAAGGTAAGGATATAGCAATGTATATTTTGTGATTAAGTGACTTTTAGAATATTACCAACTCTCCTGCACCTTTATCTATGTAATTTGCTTTTATTGCAAATTAACATCCTACTAAGGTCCCATTAAGGTACTTCACAGGGGTCTAGAGGGCTTTGTGAAATGATCTGTGTGTTAAAGAGTCTTTACTCATGGGCAATTATTCTGCTTATATGCCTTGCCTCGGCATTGTGTAGTGGTGAATTTATGATAAATACTACTCAGTGATGATAACATTTGTGGTGACAGCGATTCTAATATTCTCTGTGGCTTTACCTGAGGCAGTAGAGGCACTGAATGAACAAACCATTCATACATGATTGACTGAAAGACAGTGAAAATGAACCCATGACCTTATGAAATCACTGTCATTCTGATGGTCACTAGAGAAATGTAAACTCATATTTTGAAATAAATTAGTAATAAAATAAGGAAACAAGAACGTCTGTAGAAGGAAGTGAGAGTCCATGTCAGCAATAACACCCAGAAGTTCTCAATTTTATTGAGATGAATTTTAAAAGGCCAGAACATTTTCCCAGGATTCCTATTTGCTTACATGGCAGCATTGCAAATTAAACGTATAAGCCTTTGCTTCAAATTAATGTGTGAAAGTATCTCTTACTGTTAAAATACCTGGGCCCCTCCAGCCTGTTCCTCCAGATTTGAGTGTCTGGCACGTCTCTATGGTTGGGCAAAGGAGTGATGCCAAAGCAGCAATCCCGTGTTGTCTGAACTCTCGATTTGCCTTCCCTGACAGCCCTGCTCAAAGAGAAACAGAGAGAGTAGGAAGATGCCTGGCTTCTGGGAATGTGACAAGTGACAGTTTCCATCAGTAGTTATCCCTACTTGGCAAAAATATGGGAAGTCTGGAAACGGGCCTCTGTGAAACATTTTGGCAATCAAAGACTATGCTGAGGTGGGCCTTCGAATCCAGGAATACAGGTGTATTATCCATCATAACCAGATAAAGGGCCTGACAGCTGTGAGAGTGACTAGAACTTGATCTTCCTTCACTGAAATAAGAGCAATCATTTAATGACCAAGAGATTTATATGCATTGTCCTTAATCATTACAACACCTCTCAGGTGAGTATTACTATCCCAGTTTTATGGTTGAAGACAATTGAAGCTGAGAAAGATTTGTTCATCTCACACCAGAGCACACAGCTGGTAAATGGAAGGGCCAGGATTCCAACTAGGGCCTGTCTGGCTTCCAAGGTCAAGCTCTGACCATGGTGCTAATCGACCTCTTGCTGTAAGACTGGGTAAGGTAAGGCTGATCTCTGCAACACTGGGTAAGGTAAGGTTGCCCTCTGCAAGACTGGGTAAGGTAAGGCTGCCCTCTGCAAGACTGGGTAAGGTAAGATTGTTCTCTGCAAGTAAGGTAAGGCTGCTCTCCGCAAGACTGGGCCACGTTTGTGAAACTGTCTTTCTAATTAACCTCTGTCCAGAAATATTTCTCAGAAAGGACCACCTCACTAGGGATCCTTAAGTGTTTGGGTGACTTATTTGTTCTTGTCATTTTCCCAAAATCCAAAGCTAGAAATAGTGTGTGTGTGTGTGTGTGTGTGTGTGTGTGTGTGTTTCAGTGCATCAATTTTCTCTTTGGTCTGAAGTTGACTCATCTTAACTTTCACTTCACCTCAGGAGACTCTCCCAAGCAAACTTCAGCCAATAATACCTTTTGCTAATAATTCTTAAGAAGCATCTGATTGTAAAGGTGTGTTCTGCTGGTTTGTCACCTAGAAAAATGGGAGCATAGAAAATTATTTGTTTTATTTCAATTAACTCGTCATCAATGATGGTAGGACTACAAACAAGCTATTAAAAAGAAGTTTTTACAGAGTTATGTTTAGTATCCTAAAAATACAGTATCTTTTTCAATAAAAAGGGAGACAAATAAACTAGATTATAGCTTAAATAACCCAAATTATAGATTTGGGTTCTATTCCCAATCCTGACCCCCATCACCCTAATAACCCCAACCAAAGTCCTCATGTCTGGGCACTAATATACCAAAGGGAGGTCCTAGGGCTTGGAACATGAATCCAGAACCTACCTATCCAAGAGCAAAGAAATGCAATCAGGAAGGCAGGGGAATGGGCCAAAGTCCAGAATCACAACCAGCCAATCATCTGGAGGATTGGCTAATCACATATAGATGCAATGAGATAAGTTAAGTCTACTAAGGAGACATTGAACCATTTGGGGGAAAGTCAGACTAGACAGTGGGTGCCTGAGAATATCCTAGGTGATTCCTTTTGTACTAACCCCACTTTGCTGGAACAAAGGTGGAATAAAAGTATCCAACTATGTAGGAAGATGTAAGAGGTAAGACTGTGTTATGGACTGAATGTTTGTGTACCCCTAAAATTCATATGTTGAGATTTTAACTCCCTACATGACAGTAGTACGTAGGAGGTGGATGGAGCCTTTGGTAGATGATTAGGTCATGAAGATGGAGCCCTCATGAATGGGATTAGTGCCCTTATAAAACAGTCCCAACAGAGCTCTCTCACCCCTTCAGCCATCTGAGGACACAGCAAGAAGATGAGTATCTATGAAACAGGAAGTGGACCTTCACAGAAACTGAATCTGCCATTACCTTGACCGTGGAATTCCCAGATTCCAGAACTGTGAGAATAAATTTCTGTCATTTAGAAGTCACCCAGTCTATCTATGGCATTTTTGTTATAGCAGCCTGAATGGACTACGCGTAGGACAGACTCTTGACAACTTTTGTATTGATGCTGTAATTCATGAGAATATACATCTGAAAGCCATTATATTAAGATGAACTTTGCTTTGTACTTAAGGAATGTGCTAAACAGTAACTCTTGAAAATAAATTCTGACTGTATTTCAAAAAGCAAGAAATAGCACATTTGAATGGTAGGGACTTTCCAAGAAGACTAAAGAGACTCCACTTCCCTTATCATATTGTCATAACCAGTCTGGCTCAGACTCTTTAAGCCCATAGCACACTCCAAGCAGCACATAACGCAAATCTCCTTTTCTGTTCCCTGTTGCAGACCACACCTGGGAAACCCTCAGCCCCTTCCATACTTCTCAACCTGTCCTAACATTCCAGTGTACAGCTGGGTTTCCATGCCTGCCTCTAATTGGCTCCTTCTGACAGCAACTCTGCAATTCTGCCCCTCACATCCTTGCAGACATTCTCTCACAGCATCCCACTTTGCCTCAGGGGCACTCCTTTGAGTTGTTCCTCCCTTACCTGATTAGTTTCAGCCTCTCAGGGAAGGGGAAGAGATTTCCTATTCCTTTATTTACCTTGAACCCTGGAGTGGTTACTCCTATAATGAGAAAAAGGAAAAATCTGTCCCCTCCAATTACCATCAAGTCCACTTTAAGTGATCCATTCCTTTGTGTTAAACCTGGACCTTTCTATCCTAAGCCCCTCTTTTAAAATTTAAATCCTCCGAGAGAACACAGACTTTTAGCATAAATGAATTTATCTCATTTTCCCTCTGGAACAGAAGCTACCGGGATAACAGAAGCAACACAAGGAAGAGAAAGAGAGAAAAGAAAGAAAAAGAGAGAAGGAAAGAAAAATAGAAGAACCAGACAGCATCACCTCTTTCCAATTCCACTATTAATATGGACAGCGTAGGACTTTTGAAAACAATATTTTGTCTTAGCTACACCTTTGGAATGAAAAAGTCAAAAGAGTTTACAGGTTTATTATTGCTGTCTTGTACCAAAAATCAAGGATTAAATATAGACTGATTAATATTGGTATAGTGGGATAATATATTGAGATGTTAACCTAGAGTTGTCCCCCTCCTTCGCCACTCCTCACTTCGTACAGTTGATCCTTGAACAACGTGGGGGTTAGGGGCACCAACACACGCGTGCTTGCACAAACACATACCCCTGCTTAGTTGAAAATCCATGTATAACTTTTGACTCCCCAAAAACTTAACCACAATCGGCCCTTCGCATCCATGGATTCAACTAATCACTGTATTGAACTGTAAATAAACTGTATTCATTGAAAAACATCCATGTGTAAATGGACCCATGCAGTTCAAACCCATGTTGTTCAAGGGTCAACTGTAATTCCTAGTATCCCTAGGCCCTTCCTGGACCCCACAGCTGGGATCTTCTTCATTCACTGTCTCAGAAGGGAACTGAAGGAGCCTGCTCAGACCCTCATCTCTGCAAACTCAGCCTAGTGTGAGTGAGTAGAGATGGCTGCACCATGTCTCGCCTTGCCCCAGAGGGCCTGAGACTTCTTCACAGAGTTTTGCATATGCCACTCAAGCTGAACTCTGCTCAACAGCAGCTCAAAGAGGACTAGCAGGCCTGAAAAGAGCTTGAGGATGGGACAAGGGAGAAACAACAATGATCCCTTGATCAACCATCAAACATCAGACAAGAATTTGGGAGTATGGAAACATCATAAGAAGGCATAAGTAGAAATAACCTTGGATCAATTTTGTCGTGTTACAATGAGAAAAGTCAGACCCTTGAGCGTAAAAGGGTTTCCAGAGGTCACATGTCTAGTTAGTGCCTGGCCTGAGTCTAGAATCCAAGTTTCCTAATTTCCTGTCCTGTACTGATGCCACTCCTTCATGCTCACGTGCTGCTGTTTGCTCCACATCTTGAAACACACATGCTTTCCCTGATCTCTGTCAATAGTACCAACTTTTTTCCTTTCATTTCGATGAAAGATACCGTTAAGGGGATCAGCAAGGCCTACTGCACTCACCTAACAAAAAAGAAAGTTACTATAGGCCAAATGTTCTGTTTTTCCATACCTAGAGCTCTGCCTGGAAACGTTCTAAAAAATACTTCCATGCAATAGAAATAAATAATTAAAAACCAATTAATTAGCTCTATTGTCACTTGAGTATAGCTGATGGTCTGGATGACAGCAGGCCTCGGTTGGGGAAAGGGTAAGCCCTCATTGCATCACCACGTCCTCAGTGAGCTCTGGGGAACATGGTTGAAACACAGGAAGTAAACAGAAGAAATCTAGGCAGGAGAAATAGGAGTTTGCTCAATGTTGTTGCCAATTAAACAGAGTTGTTGTTCAGTTATTTCTTTGAAAGTAGGAGACAATATTTATGTTCATTTAGGGAATGGCATCTTCTAAGAAGGTTGCAATATTTCTTTAAAATATGTATCAGGAAACTCTTTGTCCTTGGAGTAAAGCCAAATTTAAGGAAACGTCATTACTGGAGACTATCTTTGCAATGAAGCAGGCCCATTAAAAATGGATGGCATAGCCATATTAAGGAGGCTGAGAAAATTGTTCCTCATTGGTCACAGACGCTGAGAAAAAAGAAAACAAAAAACAACAACAACAAAAAAACCACTTTCTGAAAATGGAAATCCCCTAATTCTTGATGATGCTATTGCCTCTTAATTTTTGTGGAAAGACAAAATTTCTTTAATAGGACATCTCTGTTTGATTTGAAAAATGAGTTCCTGGCTGTTCTTTTTTGATACCAATTTATACAGTCCCATGATACATTAGCATCACTTACCAGGCAGCAAGTTCTACTGAGAGACAGTATAATGGATGGAAGAAGTTAGTGCATAATTCAGTCCTTTCTCATGGGTTTTTCCAAAGCTAGGTCTCCAACAACATGCCTGCACAGAGCATTTCTGGAACTGTTCTCTCATCTTTAAAATTATGGCAAGCAATCTCGTCTTTAATCCAACCTAAACCCCATTGACTGATTAATCTTTCCTTTTAAAAAAGAGAAGGAGCTGAAATGATGTATTCCTCCTACTTAAAAAATTTGTCAATGTTTTCCTACTGTGTACAGAATAAATTCTATGGCATTCCAGGTCCTCTGTGACCTGGCACAAAGTTTGCTCAACACAAAGTGACATGCAATTATTGTTTTGCCTTATATATTGAACAAGATATACATATTGTTCATGTGCCAGATGAACCTTTTATCTTACCCTTTTAACCATTTTTTAAGTTTTCATTTCGTCTTTAGCTAATGTTTTTGTTCAGAACTTTTGCACAGATTTCTGATGGGGCCTTACTCATTTTTCCAGTCTATGACTAGGAATTCTTTATCTATTATGGTTTGTAATCTTATATCAGTCATATTTATGACAATTTTTGCAGTTTGTTGATGATATTAACTTATGGATGATTTAGAAAGTCAAAACATTTACAGCTTAATTGATCAGGCCAGATTTTGTCTTCTACACAATTCACATCTAGGAACTCTTTTTGGAAACTTTCCCTGTCACTCTCTGCCGTTCCTGTTTTCTACCAGATTCACATGGGACTATACCAAGTTTGTTTGATTTCAGCTACTTCATACACTGACATTGACTTCTGTTAAGAGTTTTATGCCTTTGTGCCTTTCCCCATCTGATAAACTATTAGGAATTTATTGGGTTAATAGAAAAGTGCTATCTTTTTCCTTCCAGATGGCAGAGCTTCCTTTGAGACAAGGGTGCCCTAGGGGGGCCTGGGCCTTAAGATTTTTGAAACCTGGGTGAATGTAAGTGAGGAAGTTGTCATTTAAGAGTTGTAGGTTCTTTCTACCCAGAATTAGAGACTTCTTTCTTCACCTTTGGAGACTATTCCTTTGTTCTTGGGAAAAACTATTAAGATGCTTGACCTTCGTAGCGTGTTAACATAACCATGAATGCTAAATGGTCCCATCTGATCATGTATTATTGTATGCTGGTTAACCCCAAGCTTTGTCTCTAAGGCTTTTTGTGATTTTATTTTGGGAAGGGAAAAGGACATACAGATGAGGAAGGGATGCTGAGAGTTGACTCTGGGGGCTGAAAATTGAAGGAGAGGTTGAAGGGGAAATGTGACTCTGGGCAGAGCAGCAGGTGAAAGTTGGGGCTCTGAGCTGGGAAGAGGGCTGATCTCCCATCCTCCAGACTCAGCCTGGCACTGTTCTGGCACCTGGATGCTGGAGGTTTAGGGGGAGTCAGAAGACAGCACCTTGGCAAGGACACCACCAATATCAGGAAGGGACGGCACCATCAACAAGGCAACAGCAAGGTCCTTTGAATCTACTTGGATGCCAGGAAGTGCATGAGGGTAGACAGTGTTGCCAGAGTAGGAGAAAAGGAACATACATGGTGGGCGAGAATGATTATTGTAGTGCACAGAGCAGGCTGTGCGAGCTGATGTAAGCCATCCTTTTGGAGACAACAGGAAATATTGGGGAAATATTTGATTAGCAATCTGGTCAATGGAGACTCAAGTTACAATTTGGGCAGTAAAACTTTAATATGACCTCATTTATACTTAGTGAAAAGCCTGGCCATAATCAAATGCACACATTTTTAAGGATACACATATGAGGACAATGCCCTACCTTTATGATGTAACTCAAGAAAATGCTTCAAGTTATGGGTGTGTGTCAGACCAGGTAAGAGGGAAGAACCCACCATGGCAGGCCTATTGAGGAAATCTTTTAAAGCAGGTTGAACTTTGCGATGTCCTCCCATCAAAACCGTAACAATGACTTACAGAGGATGAGCCCCCGGTGGGACCACATGAGAATGATGATAACATTAGTACAGGTCATGAAATGAAACAAGGGCCTGGAAGTACCCTGGATGAGTAACATAGACCGAGAGGCAATTATGTACAAGGCTCTGTGCTAGATGACACAAGAGCTATCCAAGTTCTTACAGCTGGATTGATTTAAGGAAGGTCATGTCTGATCATTGCTAGGGACATAAGTCCACAATTTAAATTTAGTGTGACGTGACCTTCTCCAAGAAATGCACATAAAATAACTTCATTGTTTTCCAAATGCATTAGACATCTTCAGTATCTGTAGGATTATTGTTTTATATTGTTTAGATTTTCTAATAATCTGTATTTTGCTCATCTCTCCTGCCCCGCTCTCTATTTTGTAGCTCTTCAAAATCCTTTCTTGATTCTTTCTGCTTGGAATAATCTTTTGCATCCCACCTTCACTTCCCTTTTCAGCTGCCTTGTACTCATCTTTCGGGTTCCGCTTTGGGCATCTCTGTTTCTGGAAAGGCTTCTGGCACTGAATATCTCCATCCTTGCCCTCACAGATGGGTGGGGCATGCATCTAAGAGCTGTAACAGCAAATTTCAAGGTCCTTCTCATGGCTCCTTTCAACCTGACAACTGCATATTTAGTTGTCCATCTTTCCCACTGGACTATATGTTCTGCCCCTAATATACTGTTAGGCTCATATCTAATAGACATTCCATACATATTTGTTCATCTGAGTTGATCTTTCCTCAGTTTCCCCTTGAGAGAGAGCTCATTTCAACTGTCCTTCATTTTACAAGTAGGAAAATATTGCTTGACCATTATTTAAAGAAACTGAAAGATACCATGGAAAATAAAATCCTATTTGCATCTTTTTCCTCCCTAAGAATTACAATAATGAATTCCATGTTTTCACCTCTGACCCAGACTACTAAGTCTTCAAATCAGAAAACTCCAAGAAAATTTCATTTACCTTAAAATTCATTTAATTCTAATGGAGTTCTCATAGTTTTCAAGGTCTTTGAGGAAGAACAGAAGTTTGTAAGTACCAAAGAATCTCATGGGTCCCTAGACTCCTCAAAAGAAGATTTCAAAGCACATTGAAGAGTGTGTTTGAGTTCTTAACCCCATGGGCTGTGCCACTGGTATTAAGAAAGCCAGCAGTATAAAGTAGGGGAGAGGGCAGAATTGCAACAAACACTCTAAGTCACGTAAATTTCAGGCCTATGGCCTCTCCAAGTACTTGCACTAAGGTAGAGGAGCCAAAATGGGTTTAAGAAGAGCTCTGAAAAAGAGGGTATGAGTAATTACAGGCCCTTTCCCTGACCTCTGTGTGGATTGGCCAACAGTTCTGAAAAGAGCAAGGTTAAGTAACTGACGAACCACATGGCTAGTTGAAAAGTAAGTAAATAAGGTTCTTTAGATGCTGAATACCACCAATTCTGCTTTGTAAGATTTATAGGTAAACAAAAAGGAAGCAAAGGCAAAAAGAAAATAAAGGAAACCTTTCAAACCTTTTGAAATATAGGAAGGTCTTCTATTGCACAGTGTGTTTGCTGCCAGCTATGACAAGTGACAATAGTGGGAGGCTCCGTAAGAGCTTTCATATATATTATTTCATTTTGTCTTAAATAACCTTTACCACAACAAAGTGAGGCAAGTGTTGTCATTATTCTCACGTAACTGATGATGAATCTGAGGCTCAAAGCTCACATAGCTAGTCCTTGACAGGACTGAGAATCGAATCTAGGTCTGTCCACAACTTATGTGTTTCTATGACACCTGTAGATAGTGATTTTATTCAAATATGCTAATCAACTAGATTGATGTGGAGAAGAGAAACCTCTAACACAGGTGAAAGTGGTCAATACTAAACAATATGCTTTATTTTATTCGTTTTAAAAGTTATTTTTAAGTATACAAATAACTTACAAATGTATCCTAATCCTATGAAGTTCAAATAATTTAGAACTTAAGGTCCAACTTCATTTCGTTCCCACCATCCAGAAGTAACTATGCGGGTAAATTTTAGCTTATCCTTTCAACCTTTTACCAATTATTTATATATATGTAGGTAAATATATACAATATATATATACACATGTGGATTGTGGGTTTGTTTGTATTTTTAATGTAAAAATAAGATCAAACCACAAATCTTTTTCTGTACCTTGCTATTTTCACTTAATATAATAATATGATTTAGAGATCTTTCTCTGCCAGTACGTTCTTTTCTTTTTTTTCTTTTTTTTTTAGTTGCCATCAATAACAAATTTACTTGTTTTAAAAATTACAAATGCTGGCATTATCCCGAAAAATTTAACAGGTTTATTTATATTTGTTATAAAGTTGAACTGCTGAAACTTATTCACTGAAACATTTTGACTTGCATTAATGCTTTATGTCCCCATACTTATATTAAAAATTCACACACAAATGAAAATGAAAGAACTGCCAATACCTGATTTCTGTCCCCTATTTTTCTACTTGCAATCATATACTTGGGTACCTTTTGACTACACAGGAAAAAAAATAACTAACACTTAGAATTACTAATAACAGAATTTTTTTTTTAAGAATGAAATATTCCCCATCATAGTGGATTCTTAAGCATGTTCTCCATGTATGCGGCATGCTAGCTGGATGTCTTTTAGCATAATTGTTACATGTTTGGCATTAACTGCTCTTTGCATGGTGTTCCATAAGTCATAGATGCACAGTAGGTTATTTAACCATTCTATTTTTGCTCCAGTGTCAAGGTATTTCCTACTATGGGTTGGTTTTTGTTTTTGTTTTTTATTATTATTGTTTTGTTTTCAAAACACAGATAATACACTTTGAATTATATTTTCTGGTACTGTTTCTGTCAGTAATAGTTTAAGAAAGATTCTCTCTCATTGTCCCCCAAAAAATATTTTGTGGAAAATCTGTGACTTATCTGAGAAATTTGAGAAAGGAATATCCATAGTGCGTTATTACAATAATATATTTATCATCTAGAATTCTAAAGATGAAAATAAGTAATTCCCTTTGCTGAATAATGTTTTATTTTCTTGTTTACATATAAAGAATGTCAGTAACTAATTGTTTCATCTTATCAAGACTATGGATAACATTACTAATGTACTGGAAAGATCAGAGCCAAATTGTGGCCCATCTCTATTTCACAAATATATGGGACTTTACCCACTGTGTTTTATTCCCTGACTTATTTTTCTAACTTAATTTTCCTCTTTATCCAATTTTCTTGCTTACATTCATTGTTTTGAATGTATTTCTCAAAATTACCTTAAATTCTTTTTTGAATAGCTGAGAGGATGAATAGATAACTGGACGGATAGTTGAATGGAAATGGTTGAATGTGTCAAAAGGCACCTTTTCCTGAGCTACTTCTGTCAAACATTATTTCTGTTTTGTAATGAATCACTGACTTTGCTGTAGCAAACATATAACAAAATCTCCTTTGTGCAATACCTGTATTTGGAATGTTGAACTACTACATCTGTATTTATGATTTTACATTTACCATTTTCATTTCAAGATACAAAAGTTCTCCAAGTAAAAATTAACCTAGTCATTGTTTATATGTTTAACAAAGTTGTTTAAACACTTGTACTTGCATATTCACAATCACTGTCTATAGTGGGTTAGTGTCCCCCCAAAATTCTTGGCCACCTGGAACCTGAGAATGTGACCTTTTCTGGAAATAGAATATTTACAGATGTAATTAGTTAATATGAGTCATACTGGATTAGAGCGGGCCCTAGATCCAAAGACTAGTGCCCTTATGAGATGAGAGGACACACAAGAAAGAAGGCCACGTGATGACAGAAGCAGAGATTGAAGCGATGCAGCTACAAGCCAAGGAACGTGAACGCCAAGGGCTGCCAGCAACCACCAGAAGCTAAAGGAGGCATGGCCGGTATCTCCCGCAGAGACTGCAGAAGGAACCAACCCTGCTGACACCTTGATTTTGGACTTGCAGCATTCAAATTGTGAGAGAATAAATTTCTGTTGTTTTAAACCACACAGTTTGTAGAAATTTGTTATGGCAGCCCTAGGAAATGAATACACTGCTCCTCTATATCAGGGGTGTCCAAACTGCAGCCCGCGGGCCAACTGCGGCCCGCAATCCATTTTTGTTGGCCCGCAGCAAATTCCAAAAATATATTTAGTTTACTTAAATAAACCAGGTGAGGCAATACGTACTTCACCTCGAGTGAGTGGCCCAGCTGTTTATGTATTTTACCGCATATGGCCCTTGGTGAAAAACGAAAAAAGTTTGAACACCCCTGCTCTATATCTTCATTAAAATTATTTCAAGAGCATCTGTGGATTACAGTTCCTAACCTGGAAGAACAGTATTATAAGTGATCAAGGTTCATAATTTCTAACTTGAGAAGTTAAGTAATATGAAAAATCAGATGTGTGTAAGATCTCTTCAATAATTAAGAATGTTTGAATCTGAAGTTCTGAACTTAAGAATAAGTTACAAATGTAAAGCCATTGTTACCCATTTCTTATACTTAAAATATAGGTTTATCTTGAAGAAGACTAAATTTCTGAAGAACTTTTCCTACCATCCCATTTTAATTTATTTATGATATGACTATAATAGTTGTCTAGTATGGTTCAAAAAGTCAGTGGGACAGCTGTGGAAGGGGCTTGTGAACTTGTGAGTCCAGAATCATATATTGTTCAGGCCGACAACTTACATTCAAAATGCTGACTTACGATGTATGGATAAATACACTTTCTTAAGCAGCAGTTGCAAAAACAGTGAATCGATTGTGCCATTTAGTCCTTTAAAAACTCAGCAAATTATGCAGAGGTGCACCAGTGGAAATCCCTATTGAAACATAGCTTTTTTCCTTTCTTTCATTTTCCCTTATTATATGAAAATCAGAATAAACTACACATATACAAGATGATACTAAGTCTTTATCAGCACAAAACTATGATTATCAATTACTTTTTGTTGAAGTTATATACTATATACTTTGTGAATAAATAAGGATGCTTCTGGGATAAGACAGCAAAAATCCTAGAGCACAAAAATCATCAAATGCAACTACAATGGATGCATAATACGGAATTCACAGAAGCCTATGCTACTGTCTAATTCACTTTTTTACAATGAAAGGGCAGGAATATAGCCAAATCTTCTCTTTCTGATCTAAGCTGATGAGGATTTTGTGGCTGCCTCCATTGAGTATGCATGAATATTGTATTGATTTACATTTTATTTCATTTGAATATATATCTTCAACACCATTGACCTTCATTCCTAGAAGGAATAAAAAAAAGTTTATGGGGTTTTGGTAAGTACAGTTTATGGACAGACCTCTCACAAATCCCTTAGTAAATGCATTTGATAATTCTACATTTTAAGTGTGATTTCAGTCAAACATAAAAATAAAAACAAACCATCATCAAAATAGCACTAGACAATATTTGTTGAATGAATAGAAGCATAAATGACTTTATTCACTATGTATTTCTATGTTATTTCTGCTTGCCTAGCTACCTTTTGATTGTAGTTTGGCTTCCTCTATTGATCTGTCTTTAGCGAAAGAATGACTTCTGTGGTCATTCTGCTATTACAATTATATTCCTCATAAGAACTAAAAAGTTGGCATTCTGGAGTGTATTTATAGACTTCTTTAGACTGTGAATGCTTCCCTGTAGGGCCTAGCATAGTACCTGAAATTTAGTACACATCTAATACATGTCAATGAATGTTCCCTGCTTCAGTCTAGACTGTCATTCCATTTAGTCTGTGCACCAAAGAAGTCACTCTCTCCTATGGTCTGAATGTTTCCGTCCCCCACCCCCAAATTCACATGTTGAAATCCTAAACCCCAAGGTGATGGTGTTAAGAGTTTGGACCTTTGGAAGGTGATTAGGTCATGAGGGCCCTCATCAAAGTGGCCTCCCAGAGCGCCCTAGTGCTACCTGACATGTAAAGACCCAGTGAAAAGATGACCATTAACCAGGAAGTTCTCCCCAGACACCAGATCTCCTGGCACAATGAGCCTGGACTCCCAGGCTCCAGAACTGTGAGAAATAAATATTTGTTGTTTATAAGCCATCTAGTTTATGGTATTTTGTTGTAATAGGCCGAACAGACTAAGACACTCTCATTTGAAGAAACTGGATAAATAGTAATACTAAAAGTAAAAAGTAAAATAAACTTTAAAATGTAGTGGATGGCTTATCAAACAGGAGAGAAAACAGATGGAGGTAGGCTTATATCACCACCTTCTTTCTTCATTCTAAATATTCTATCACATATTTTAGACAAAGCCCTTTCAAGCATAGGTGTGGGTTATTGACGCAGAATAAATTACATGGCATAAGGCTATCCCTAATATTTTTATACATGTAAAAATATGTTAAAATAAACAACAGGAACAACCATTATGGAAGAAAAGGGAAAGGTGGCACAAAATTGCATCATGTAACTTTGGAGAGGTGGGGAGGGGAAGATGGCCATTGTTGTTAGATAGCCCTTGCCATATGCCTATTGGGGCAGGGGGGATGGCAGGGTGTGCAGATAAGCTGCTTCGGTCTTTTATAGTACAAACCAGCTGGCTTTGCCTCTTTTTCTCTCCTGCACCGATAAGAAGGCCCTCAGATTTGGTTCCACATCCACCTGGTTATTGTAACAGCACGATTCCACAAATGCCAGAAGTCTGAATCAATCATACTTATTTGGCTCATATGAAGGAGGCATGGTCTTGGGTAATTAGTAAATACAATAGAATGCTTTACATACAACCAAAGAAGTTCAGACACTGCTGTCCATTGCAAACCCTAATGATGTAGAGTGGTGAGGAATCACCTGACACCTGTTCCAACAGGTGGGGACTGGAAGAGAAGAATCCTTCCCCCTCTTGTCAGGATTATATGACCTGAAAGATGCTCTAGAAAGCCAAAGTTGGAGAGCAGTAGCAGGAAGAATCAGATAAAGGATGACTTTTTAAAGCAGAAAAGCAAGTTGTGGAGAGCAGCTTTGTGGCTTTTGCTTTTATATGACTCAGAAATTACAAGTAAATAAGCACATACAGTTAAGTAAAACTAGATATTATACTTTCAGTTATCTTTTACTCAATGCCAGCATGCAGTCGGCTACTTGGGTCTGTCCTTCTAGCTCCAGCTCACTTCCAAAGGACAGAAGCAAACTCAACTCCCCCAAACATTGATTGGTATCTCTCCTCACCAAGATCTAGACCGAGACAGTGATGTCGGCAGATAATTTGGGGTTCTCTTACCCTGCCAACTGGGTTGTTTTTGTTTTTGTTTTTTCAATCATCTTGGAGGATCAATATCTTCAAGAATAATCATGGTACACAAGAGTATGGCCTTACACAATGGACCACAAGAGGATAATCTTCTCAATAGAACCTAATCAGCACATTTCAACAATTGAAAACGTCATTCAATATAGAGCAGGGAGTAAGCTTTTTTCACAGAGAGTAACATTCATTAATGGGACTTGTACTGTACTTAATAGTCAAAATTTGACTAAAGTAATCTGACCAGATAGCAGTACAGGTAGGTTATGTTCCATCAAGAAACCTACAGGGATAGAGCTATTTTAAAGATGATGCTATCCCTTATTTTAAATCCCCTCTATAGTACTCTTCACACTGTACTATAATGTATCTGTTCACTTTTCCGTATGCCCCACTTGGCTCTAAAGTCTGTAAAGAAGGAACTGAGTCTCTCCCATTTTCTTTTTATCAGAAACTAGCACAGAGATGCCTGGCATATTGATGACCATCAAAACACTGTAGAATGAACACTTTCATCACTAGTAAATACATCAAAGCTCATATCCAATTTCATATTCTGCACACTGTCAACAGAAAGACTGGAGAAGAAATTATAAGCAGATATTCATAAAGCAGTATAAATGGAAAACAGGGCTCTGATCTTAGCTTCTGAGTCAGGAAATGTAGTATCCAGTTGAGCAGGTTGTTCGTTGCACAAGATTATCCAGCCAAATGTACAAATTGGCGCAGAAATCTAGTCCATGAACACTGCTCTGTGTCTACCCACAGGAAGCAATGACTTTTTTATTTTCCTAATTCATGCACATACTATAAAAGCTTGAGACCGTCCTGCTTAAAATGACTTAATCTCTGACAAGTTAGATCCCAGAAGCAATAAAAACTGTCCTACAAATCTGATTCCACCACAAAGCAAGAAAGAAAAAAACAGTGAATATTGTCTGATCTTGAATGAGAACACTGAGATTGGAGATTTTCCCTGGATTCTCAACATAGGGTGTGATATGGTTATAAAGCAAAACTTTTTTGTAATGTAAAAGAACCACACAGGGGAGCCTCAGATTTAACCTGATCTCAGAAAATGAGCTACAGAATCAGCGATACGGAAAGAACAGGAAGAAAACTTGAAGGTTAGAAGGACTTTAGAGATCATCTAGTCCAATAGTTATTTTACAGATGAGGAAACCAAAAAGATCAAGATGAGTGAATTGCCTGTGGTTAGCAAAAGTGAGTTCTAGACTTACTTTAGTTTTTTGGCTTTCAATCTAACAATCTACCACAACTGGCTAGACTTGCCATCATTATCATCAACATTGCATACCCACTGTGTAGGAGACGTTGAGACACAAAGACTTGATCTTCAAGGACCTTAAAATGAGGTTGAGAAAACAGGAAATCAGTATTGAAAGATAAGCAATAATATGAGGTGGCATATGAAGGGAGGTTTAGACGGGTTTCTGAGTGGGAGTAGTGACACCAACCGATAGAAATCCGTAGGCATGGGGCGGAGTGCTCTCACGTGGGCCAACAATTCTGGAAGGACCAGAACCAGGTGAGTGAGAAGGTCTAGCTGAGTGTAATGAAGGGACTCAGCTCCCACCCCCAACAGGATATGGTGAAGCCAAAAAGGAATAACAACGGAGCCATAGATAGGGGAGTCATATCACTATATTCTCGATGGCGGCTAGTGGAGACACAAAAGCAAACATCCGCCAGTACCCCAACGAGGGGTCTTCCTGCACCCCAGTCTTGCTGGCGGCCAGGCGAGACACAGGAAGTAGGATCAACACGATCCGCAATGTAATACGCTTGCTAACCACACTTGCTAGCGGCAATCCATCCGCTTCTCTGCCAACCGCCTTGCCAGCATAGCCATGGCAGTTATATTAGTGGCTAATGGCTAACCGGTAACAGCTGATGGCCAACCAGCCACAGCGGATGGCCATCTGATTACAGATAATGGCCATCTAATAACCGAGCCAGCACCTTTCCACGTGAGGCCAGAGCCTGGAAACTGCTCTCCTGGCTCTGTTCCCACACTCCACCTTTGCAGGGTCTCACCTCACAATCTACACGACAAGTATCTTCTGCAAGGGACCCTGTGCGAGGATCCTGGAGGTACATACAATATCCACAAATCATAACAGTAACAGTTGCCGCAGCAGATCACCACCATCCCACAATGAGTACCTCAAACAGGGGCGGGTTTCATTCACCCAGCCCATGATAAAAAGTTTCAGTCCAGTTCAAGTAATGTCCCAGGGGGTGTCCCTCAATGTCTACTTATACAGTGGTGTCTTCCAAAGTGGCGAATCTTCTGTGGCAACACGGGGCTGTACCAACATGCCAATCTGACAAGATGACTGATACGCCATACAAGTAAAAGTGTGGGCCCAATCCACTATCACATTAGCCCATAGGCACCTACGGGCAGAAAGAAATAGTAGTCATAGGAATCAACAATGGCAAATCCCTTCCATCTGGGAGGATACATGCTAGCTTTTTGTCCTGGGAAAGGAGGGTTGCTGCCACTGGCACCTTTCCTGGTTTGTGGTACCAGACCTTTACGGCAGTGCTTGGGGTCCCTGGCATAGTTTCAACATGTAGCAGAACAAGGGACCCAATAACAAGCCATAGCGAGAGCACATAGGTTCCCTGCAAAAGTGTCCCAGCATCGGGACCTCCATATACCACAGTCAGCCACTTGGCCACCACCCATGGCATCACTTGCAAATCGTGGGTCAAACCAGTTCTCCATGGGGCTATCAGGCCCAACCACCAACAGTGAGGGCTTTTGACCTGCTAGGGCCTTGGACCTTTTCCTCGTTCACCGCCCAGCCACGTGACTTCAGGTGGGAGTGAAGAGAGGGAGCTGCTTGCTCTAAATCTGAAAGAGAATCAGATGTTAGTAAAACATCATCAACATAGTGAAAGAGGACCACAGAGGATAGGTGATCCCACTGTGCCAAGTCCTGGGCTATAAGCCCATGGCAGACAGTGGGGCTGTGCAAGTATCCTTGTGGAAGGACTTGAAAAGTCCACTGCCCCCCGTCCCAGGTAAAAGCAAACTGCTCTTGACACTCGGGCACAATGTCAATGCAGAAAAAAGCATTTGCTGAGTCCACTATGTAGTGATACGTTTCCAGGCAGACAGTCAGACCATCCATCAAATCGTGAATTGAAGGCATTGCCGCGTGCAAAGTTGGTGTCATCTTATTTAACTCCCTATAGTCCACAGTCATTCGCCAGGTCCCATCTGGCTTCTTGACAGGCCATACTGGGGAGTTAAAGGGACTGTGCCTCGGCCTCACAATATGTGCCTTCTCCAATTCCAATATTGTATGACCAATCTCCTCCTGTCCTCCTGGCAGGCGGTACTGTCGCACTGTAACCACGCGCCGGGGCTGTGGCAACACTTGAGGAGGGTGGTGAGCATGCCCACGTGTCACCTCTTTCACCATCTGGATCGGAGGTGGAACTCTCCGATTGATGTCTGTAAACGGAACCCATGTAGCACGTCCACCCCTAGAATATATTCCGAAATGGGGGAGACATACACCGTGTAGGTCCGGGGGGTGGAAGCCTTCCTATACCCAGTGGTAAGGAAACAGTTTTTACTGTCACAGTCTTTCCCCCGTAGCCATCAATGCAGATTGCTGGTCCGGGGAACAGTTCTGGGTTCCCCTAAACAAGACTGCAGTCTGTGCCGGTGTCAACTAGGGCCAAAACCCTCTGCACATTAGAAGGGGACCAATGTATCGACAGTTCCACGTGGGGCCTCCGGTCCCCACTCATCCCTTCAGCCGGGGTACCTTGCCCCCCTCCTCCCCAATCAAACTAGGAGTCAGCCTCAAGCGGCCGCATGAAGTCCTGGAGGGACACGGATCGCACTTTCCCAGACTTCTCCTTTAGGCTTCGCCAGAATTGCTGTTCCAGAGTTCCAACAAGAGTGCATTGGGTTGTTGGTCTATTTTTTCCTGATCAACCCCCGCTGCCAAGAGATCACATCACATCTGCGTGCGTGTTATTCTCTGAGGCCCGCAACCCTGCCCCTTTACCTTTGATTTGGGCTTCCAGGTCTTGACTTCTCGGACATCCTATCTTAACTTCCCTCACCGCCATGTGGCCATGGCGGTGGTAACTTCATGGATCCGCCACCCCACATAGGGCGTAAGAATGGCAACCAAGGATCCAAAAGCACTTACAGGGGCAGTATCCAAAACCAGATCTCTCATTCTGGTTGTAAAACGCTCGTCATCCGGCCCCCACATATTAGGGTTGAACACAGCACGTCTCATACCCATTTCACGGATGATTTGAGCAAGTTCAGCATATGATTGCCATTTACCCAGTTTCTGGCAGCTCACCAGCCTGTCCCCATACTGTGCGTACCTCAGCGGTGAGCCACTCATTAGAGTGTGGTGGCCCTGGTCTTGGGACAACCTATGGCAATTCCATAACCTTTGTCGCAGGGACAGATGCACTGTCATGAAGGCTAGCTTTTCCATTTCGCCAGGGAAGAAGAGAATGCTGTCTGCCCCCTCATCCCATAAACGCAGCAGCCAAACTGGCAGTGGCTCTTCAGGGCACTGTCGGCACTGCCTCCCCAGCTCCCACAACTCAGTGGGAGTGTAAGGGGTGTAGGTTGTGAACTCAGTCACAGCTGGGTTGCCAGCAGCAACGCCCTGGGGACCCAAAGGTTGCTCATGCTTTACCTTTTGCTGCATTATAGGCTGGGCGTGGTGGTGGGGAGCTACATCACTTGCACTCGCGTTGTCCGCCTCTGCCTCAGAGTCTCCACCGTGGTGCACCTCCTCTAATTGGCGGACCCGAGCTTCCAGCGCCTCCCACCAAGCGGGTCCTCTGTGCCACGACACAACGCGGTGAGGAACATCCAGCCCACATGGCCAGCTGCACCCCTCACCCCCTCCAGCAACCGCACAGCCAGAACCCGCAGGGCCCTCTGCACACTGGCCGGAGAGCCATCCATGTCCTCCCACCCCTCCTCGAGGGTCCAACTCCTGAGAACAGTGGCCACCGGGCACCACACAATGTATGGGCCACCTGTTCTCCTTCCCAGAGCCAGACACCATTCCTACCTGGCTGGAATCCTGCGTGCAGTGCCAGGTGTCTGAGTGGGTGGTGGCCTCGGTGTAAGATGTCCACAACTCTAGGAGCCCACAGCAGCAGCAGCAGCAGACCACCAAAAGGCAGGCAACGCTTGCTGTGCCATGAGGATGGTATGCCATCTGGAGGCTCAAGAACCCCATCAATTTACCAAGGGGTCATGTCTCTCCCAGGCAGATCGCATTTCCTGTTCCCTGTGCTGGCTGAGACCCTGCTCGCTGCACCATATGTAATGCAGGGTCTTCATATGTAATGAAGGGGGGTGGATAAAACATACGGTGAGGCCAAAAAGGAACAACAATGGAGCCATGGGTAGGGGGCTCATATCACTATATTCTTGCTGGCAGCTGGGTTGGAGATACAGGAAGCAATCCTCAGTCCACTTCTCTGCCAACCAACCAACCCCTTGCCAGTGTAGCCACAGCAGTTATATTCGTGGCTAATGGCCAACCAGTTACAGCTGATGGCCAACTAGTTATACTGAGGCTGCAGGCGGGCCTAAGGTCACAAAATCAAGGTTACGAGACTCCAACTACCTCGGGTCCTCTCTCGACCTATATCTTAATTAAACCTTTGGGTTGATCCCTCAGATTGCAAGGATGATTGGTGTAAAGCCCCTCCTCATCTGGGCTCAGACCCCCAGTAGGTCGGGGGCGAGGCAGCTGTGCAGTGAGACCAGAGGGGAGGCGGAAGAAAAGCGAGGCATCCAGAGTGGCCGCAGGCCTGGAGCTGACCCGCACCCACCGCCAGTGGGGCACGAAGCGCGTCTCGCCCACGACGCCCACGAAGACGGGGCTTCCGGGGCGGTGCGCGCGGCCGGCGGGGCGGGACCGGAGACCAAGCTCCTCCTACGTCGGGCTGCGTGACAATGGGACGGACGGCGGAACGCGGCGGCGGCCGCCGCGGGCCTCGGGGCGGGGGGCGGAGCCACCGCCGCTGCCGCCGCAGCCCCGGTAGGGATTTGAAAGATTAAAAACTCCCGGTGGAGAGGGCGGCGGCGTTGAATGTGTGGCGGAAGTGCTGGGGGCCACGGCTCGGCGCGGGGTTGGGTAGCCGGCAGCGCCTCCACACCATGAATTACCCGGGTCACGGGTCCCCGCGGAGCCCCGAGCTTAACGGCCGGGGCAGCGACGGCGCTGCCTGGGAGCTGGGCTCGGATGCGGAGCCGACGTTCGGTGGCAGCGTCTGCTGCTTCGACCACCTGCCCGGAGGGGACCCGGGCGACGGGGAGGTGCCCCTGGCCTTGCTCCGCGGGGAGCCCGGGCTGCATTTGGCGCCGGGCGCGGAGGAGCACAACCACCACCTGGCGCTGGACCCCTGCCTCAGTGACGAGAACTATGACTTCAGCTCGGCCGAGTCGGGCTCCTCGCTGCGCTTCTACAGCGAGGGCGAGAGCGGCGGTGGCGGCAGCTCCTCGTCCTTGCACCCGCCGCAGCAGCCGCTGCTGGTGCCGTCGAACTCGGGGGGCGGCGGGGCGGCGGGAGGAGGTCCTGGGGAGAGGAAGCGCGCACGGCCCTGCGGTGTGGCCTCCCGGCACCGCTACGAGGTAGTGACGGAGCTGGGCCCGGAGGAGGTGCGCTGGTTCTATAAGGAGGACAAGAAGACCTGGAAGCCCTTCATCGGCTACGACTCACTCCGCATCGAGCTCGCCTTCCGAACCCTGCCGCAGGCCACGGGCGGCCGACCCCAGGCGGAGGACCCCGACAGCGACCATGTGTGCCGCCGGGCCTCCAGCTCCGGGGAGGACGACGAGGAGGACCGCGTCTGTGGCTTCTGCCCGCGCACGGCGAGGCACGAGCCCGAGATGGAGGAGCTGGTGAACATCGAGCGGGTGTGTGTGCGGGGCGGCCTCTACGAGGTGGATGTGACCCAAGGAGAATGCTACCCGGTGTACTGGAACCGTGAGTAGCCGGCCGGGAAAGGGAGCGGGACGGGCTGCCTCTGCAGGGGCCGACACACGCCCTGGGGGGTTTGAGACTTGACCCCTATGGGGAGGGAGGCGCGTGAGGCCTGGCGTGTTTGGTCAGAGCAGGATGGAGATTGTGCGGGCAGCTCTGGCAGGTGAAGGGTAAACGAGCCTATGGCAAAACCCAAGCTGCCCAGGGTCAGTAGGAGAGGATACTGCCGGCGTTGTGGCTTCTGGGTGAGCGGTACTGCTGCCATGCCCTGGAGATGATCCAGGAACGGATGCCCAGCCCGAAAGGTTTAATTTCGTGACCCTACCCGAGCTTTGTCCACTCGGAGATCTGATTCGGTCTCATTTACCCTGAAGTGGCTGTGATTTAAATAGCAGCGTGTCCTCTGGAGTGGGAATGTTTGAGAGAATCTGCAGGAGAATCAACAGTTCAGTTTATGGACTCGAAAAAAGAAAATTAATCCCTGGCGGGAAAGGAAAGGAGATAAGTTGTTACCTCCGAGTGCGTTAGGGAGGGGTGGAGAGCATAGCGTGGAGCTCACTCTATGGAATACTGCTTTATATCTCTTAGGTGCTTGTTTACATATTTTTATTTTTGCCTTTGACCTTGAAAAATTACAAGGCCTGTGCCTTGGTTTCCTCTTCTGTAAAATAGGAATAATTGTATCTACCTCTTCTGTAAAATAGGAATAATTGTTGTGGAGGTTAAATGAGACAATAAACCTAAAAGAGTTGAAACTGTTTGGCACATACGTGTGATATAAGTGTTAACAATGGGTCCTTATTCATTAGCCTACACAATTAGGTATATAATTAGATTGAGAAGTAAGGCTATCAGAAATATCTGCCATTGCATATAGCAAATGTTATACACATAATATATAGTAGATATTTTATAGTAACAGAAGCTGTTGGCCACCAATAATTTGTAATATACAGTTTCAATTTTTAGAGCCCAGTGCCCTAACTCAAATGTCTTCATTGATTGTCACTAGACTTATGTCCTCCATACATTTTACAACATTCTGTCTTTTATTAATTATATGTATTAATGACTTAGCTTCCTTTCTATATGTTTAGCATTTTCTGGGCAGAGTCCGTTGCTATTATCTTTGTACTCTCATAGGGCTTAGTGCAGTAAATAGTAAGTAAGTATTGAATTGCATAAGTGATTCTGATAATATTAAAACATTCATAAGTTAAGCATGAATCACTAAAATAGAGATTATGTTTATCTCTATTTTATCAGAATCACCAAATAAAATAAGCATATAAGGAAATTTAATTTCTTACTACACTTTAAGATGACATTGAAGGCATTTGTTACCATTTTCACAAGGCAGGTTCATTATGGGATCTGTCACACCACTCTCTCCTTTTGATTATAAGCTCACTAAGGACAGGGTATGTTTCTATTAACTCATGAATGCAGTTCTTTCATTTTATTGAGTATTGGTATGTGTGCCTAATACCAATATTATGCACTCTTGTGAATGCATTAGGAAAGGTGGAAAAAAGAACTATCCTTACCCTTCAAGAGTCCCCCACTTTTCTTAAAATGACCTAGACATCACTATAGATTTTTTTGTCCTTTGAAGATAGAAGTGTAAGAACTTACTGAAGCCAGAGAGTTGGATAAAATTCCAGGCATCCTTGGAAAGGGGCCTGGAAACCAAGACATGAATCTTAGGTCAGCTGAACTATATTCACTTAGAATACTGTGTGCTCTTTTGGCTTATGATAAAATTGTTAATGCTTGCAAATTGCTTTACTGTTTACAAAGTGATTTTTCACATTCTTTTCATAGTGATATCAAATTAATGCTAATGTTCTGTATTTGAAGAAATGAATTCATTGAAATTAATGAACTTGTCTAAGGTCACTTCGCTAGAAAGTGGTAAAGCAGTTCATAGTCTAGTGGGGAAATACAGTGCAGTGTCCAAAGAGCATCTGACCCACCCAAGGGTGAGGATGTCAGGAAAGCTTCCCAGGTGATGTAAGACTGAGCCCTAACGGATTAATTTAATCAGGCAGAAGAAATGGGGAAATGGAGGGGAAGGCATTCTAGCCAGGTGGGGTCACATATGCAAGGGCACGGAGGCATGGAACTGCATAGTATGATAAGGAAATTGGTGCTGCATCTACAGGGCCTAAGACACAGGTAAGTTTGGGATTTGACCACCACAGAGACAGAGGTGTTTGGTCAGGGACAGGAGGAGATTGTGAAGGGACCACCTGCCTGTGAATGGCACATTTGGGAGACTAGCTAGAAAACGAACAAGGGTGGATAAGCAGTGCTAAGGAGTTTGGACTTTATCCTGTGAGTAAAGGGGACCCAAATAGTTGAAGGTTCTCTATTACTTAGGTGTTTAGTGACAACACAAAGGTTGAATTGGAGAGTTGGAGAACATATTTAGAATACTAGTATCATAAATCAAGCAAGAGACCATGAGGGGCTACAAAGGTTAACCTGAAAGGAAACTTAGTCTTCTCAAACAGCAACACTATTTTGATTCCATTTTAGCATTTTCTAAATAGTTTTCTGCAAGATGCAATCCCGTGGGTGCCCCAGGCCTTCATATGAGCTGTAGTGAAGCACTACAATAGTGCTTTTTGTCCATAATTTACCACTTCTCACAAAATCCCATATAACTTTGATCTAATTGGTTTTTCAGGTCTCTGTGTATTATTTAAGTTTTCACAGCTTCTCAGGAGGGTTCTTTTCCAGTATGGTCTCTTCAGCCTTCCTTCAAATGGAGGGACTCTTAGGGCATTTTGCAGCTTTTGACCTTTGTCCCATTTTACTTCTTTAAAAAACCCTGTCCGGAAACTTTCTAAATAGTGGTAATGAAAGGTGTTTTTTTTTAAGTCCAACAAGTTCCTACATAGAATGGTGGTAGCATTCCAGTGGCCATTTAGACTTTTGCGACCTGATTGAGCCCACTGCATCTAGGTGTCAAGGCCAACCAGTTAGCTGCGCCTAGTCTAAAAGAGAGGTGTTGATTTAAATTTATACTTACTCTACCTTTTGAACTCTAACTGGCAGGTAAAATTTGAACCAGTTCAAGGGTACATGAATCAGAAGGGGAACAGAATTTGTCTTCTATAGATAGGAAACCAGTATTATTACATATGAAAAAGTTATTATATGAAGTTTATTTTTGTTTCATTGTCTGTTCAGATATTTTTCTGACTGCATGTGGACGTTTTAGATAAAAACTGATCATTGCTGAGTAATGCCTGAGTGAACTCCTTCGCACCCCGTGTTCTTCCTAAGCTGCTTGTAGCTACCTCATAGGCTTGCATTGAGAATTATAAATTATATATAACATGCTTAGAATAATGGTTGGAACAAAGTACTAGGTATTAAATATATCAATTTGCATCTCAAAAAACTATACCTTACATGTAGAAAGTTAGTAAGGCTGAACAGTGCAAAATCGTTGAGTACCCAAGATTTGTTGTTCTGGCCTGTACCTCATTACAGAGGAAAGAATGTTTGTAAAAAAAAGTACTAGCAAGAAAGTGGCCAAAGCATTTAGTAATAGCTATGGAAGGCATATTATAGAAATATTTAATGAGTTTAGAATAGTCTCATAGCAATTCTGATGATAGTGGTATGTGCATTGTGCACTAGGGAATGTGTAATGGCCTTTCATTGACTAAATTAATCAGGTTATTTAATTGACCAAATAGTATATGAATGTGTAGTTTCCAGAAGCAGTTATTAACTGTAAGCCACAGCTTTCTTTCCCTCCTTTTCCCAGTGTATTTATAAGGCCTACTTGCATTATTGTAATTCTAAACCATTTTAAGTTTCAGACACTTTAGAAATTCACTAGTCTTCATAATATGCTGAAGAGAAAATAATATTCCCAATGAAATGAGGTAGAAAAATTAGGATTTTTTTTTCTGTAAGTACCCAAATTATAGGGTGTTTGTTAACTTGGCATAGCTGTAACCAGGTCTTAGGTCTTTTCGTTCGAGGGTTAATTACCTTAATAATCTTTTATGAGCCACAGGGCATCATGGGAAAGCAGTGGAATCCAGGCTGGCAGAAGGCACTCTTTCATGGTCAGTTTCTGCCTCCAATAAAGCAGAACTAAAGGAAACAGAGAGACCAGAGATTGACATGCCTGACTGAAAAAGTGTTAGTCTAGTTAAGAGTAAGTTATCTCTTACTCTTTTTAACTGCATTATCTCACACTAGCCCATCCTGGATAGCAAACCTGGGTGGCATTAGAATTCTGGCTGCTCAGGTTTGCAGAACCCTGGCACTGTCTTCTGAGAACCCAAGTCCAGGTCAAGTCTGCTTTCGACTGCACTTTTCAGTGACCTGCGGAAACAGCACAAGGATGTGCATGACTTGTGAGTGACATGTGTGGAGCAGAGGACTTGGCACTTCCTGACCAAGGCGTTCAGGACTTTCCTTTCCCTTTGCGGTGCACCATTAGTTTAAAGACTGATCTAATATCAGGTTTGATCCACCGTGTTTGTATATGGCTCAAATGTAATAATGCATGTTGTGTGAGTGCTTTATATAAATGTTCAAAGTACTCAGTATGGTTTTCTTTCCTCCATCTGTTACCCCATCTTCTTTTCTATATTCCTTTACTATTTTGCCATAAAAGAGACCTTTTGTACTCTTCCCTCTTCGAATTTTATTTCCTGGGGCTTTTATCTCCACATCATGCCCTGTAATTTCTGCTTTGCTAAGATCTTTGATGTCTGGAACCCTAGGGCTGATCCTTTTCTATAGAGAGCAGGAAAAAGCTGGATGTGCTAGCACAGGATTCCCCTTAGAATTATGTGCATTTGGGTGAGAGAGTAGGGGGATAGAAAGGAGAGAGGGAAATGCAGGATGTAGTCACAGGAAGCCTACAGATGAAGATTATAGCAGAAGAGGTGAGGAGGTAGGCAGTTTTAGAATCCCTGATTGTGGGGGAATCTGATCAAAGATCTTTATCTTTTCATGAGTATGATGGAATTTAAACTGCATGTTATCAAGAAAAACTTCAACACTGATGAAGTGTATAGATACGGTCTCTGCTTTTTTGCCACAATACGAGTACATTCCTAAAAGTGCAGTTAAAAAGTAGAACAAGGAAAAACATGATTTTTTATAGCCTTTATATATAACTACATTTCTACTCTTTTAAGTTTGCCTTGGTGAAGGGAAATTTTCCCCACAAAAGATGTTGAATCACTGACAAATGAGTGGATTAATGGGATGAAAAGCATAATACAGATACTTTTTGATACCCTTGCGTTAGGGGACAAGTGAAATCAAAGTAGTGAAAAGCAGGAATTGTCGGTGCCAGAGAACTGAAGAAAAATGGTAGAAATATTGATATGATTGAATAAAAATAATTCTGTTTTATGTACTACTTTCTAATTTTACCAGATTGCCACACAAGAATAAATTATACTCTAATATTTATTTTAATGTCTTATTACATTAAGCTATTTCTATAATCATTGCACTTGTATGCTCAAATAAAATCTGCTGGTGGCCAGGCCAGCCTTTGGAAATTACATATTATTGGTACTTCTGTACCCCAAGACCTCAGATATCTGGGAATCTTAGAGAAGTATAAATTCCACCTGAATGGATGGCTTTTCCAAATAGTTAACAGTTAAGCTTTTATTTGCTAGAGTATGATTTTAACAACATGAATGAAAATCTCTGTAATGCTACTAATTCTCCTTTGGGCCTCTTCTTAGTGAACCATCATTTTGAACATTGATGCAAGATACCCCTTGAGACACATGATACAGGACAAAGAACTGGATAAACTAAGCTAAAACAAGATTTCTAAATCACGTGCCATGAAATGTGTGGCTCAGTAACTTTAGGTGATGCTCAGGGAGCAGAGTTAGAATTACTTCTGAACCTTGACATAGACATAGTTAAAATCAATCCCACCTTGTATTTTACTACTTATTACAAAAGATCAATTTTTAGTTAATATTTTATTGATGAATCTATTATTTTCTTCTCATTCTATGGAGTTAACCTCTAGGTAGATCCAGGATATCTCATGTCCACCTGATTCACCCACCTAGCCCTCAGTAAAAGTTGCATTTTACATCTGGTATATATTTTAACATTAAGTACCTCCAAGTCTGTTTATGTTTCGGAAAAGAAAATCTTTGCCATGAATCAAAGATAGTCATTGCTTGGAAAAAGAGAGTCTACTTCAAAGAGGTTATTGAGGACCAGTCACACAGGAAAGCATAGGATGGCTACTCAAGCACTTTCGGTGGCACTCACTCTTCCGTGCCGGCTCTCCACTGCACAAATGAACCCTTACTGTATGGCCAGCACAAAGTGCAACAGTTGTACGTGTCTGTAAGTAAGGTTTGTGAACAGATCCGTGCTTTGGCTTGACATTTTCATTGTATGCCAGCCACTCTTCTAATTTAAGACTACCACCCATGCTTCTGCTCTTTGCCTTTCACTAGAAAAAACTGGGACCTTATATTTTAGACTATCTTTTTGGATATAGTTGCAGTTTGTTTTTAACCTGTTTACTATTTAATCTGTTATTTTATGTAAACTACATTATCACACTTTTTTTTGGTCGACGCAAGTATAACTGTGCCCCATAAATAATGAATGTTCCTACTCCTGGATTAAATTGTTTAGAATTCTGATTGCCTGATAGCATTCTGTCCTTTATGGACAGATGTAGAACCCACCAAAGTGTATGGTAGATAACACAAAAAGGGTGGACCTGATATATATTAGCTCAGCAATTTCATTTCTGCCACCTTCATTTTGATTTTTACTGGGTTTTCTAGAGAGGCGGTATTGAGTAGTGTTTATGAGTGTAAATGACCACTGGAGGCAGACTGGGCCCAAATTCTAGCTCTGCCATATACTGTCGTGTAACTTTGGGCACCTTAATTGCTTTGTGCCACAGTACTCTTCTTCTGTAAAATATGGAAAATAGTACATACCTCTTAGGATTGTGTAATAAATGAGTTAAAATATTTAAAGATCTTGACATATCCCATGATAAATAGCACACTCTGTGTAACAGTTAGCTGTTATTACTTCTCTATTTTCCTGCCTCTTCTATCCTTTCAAATTTATAACCCACTTTACATTCTTGGCTTTCAACAGTCATATTTCGATTTGTTGTCCCTTTCCTGACATTGAATTTTCTTGGCCTTGACTCATGGTAATTGACTCTCTTTTAAGCAGAGCCCTAGGACCTCCGTAACTGTTGCCTCTTCTTGTGAGAAACTGTGACTGATTTTTTTGCCTAGTCTTTCAGGCCCCAGAAAGAGCTGGACTGTCTTGAGGCTTCCTGACTTGGACCCCAGAAGAGTGCACCAGTCATTCTCTTACAAATCTACTGCCTGTGGGAAAGGAGGAATTTTTCCCATAAAAGCATTCTAAATTCTTGATCATCTACTTTTTTGGTATGCACATCCTGTCACCAGATGTGGGGAGGTACTGACGCTATCCCAAAAGCTTATTTAGAACATCTCTAACCAGCTACCCAGACTTTTGATACAACAGAGAACTTCACAGCTTTCTAAAAGACTACTCAGTTTTCAGTTGAGGCAGAGCCAGTAGTTCCAGGATTTCTGCCATGTTGACAAGACAGAAATGGCCCATAATTCTCCTTACAGTGGAGACCTCCGCATGAAAACTTTGAGAGATTTCTCTTAATTGACCTACAGTTGAACCAGCTGTGATAGGGATGACAGTTGAGTTCTGGAACCTAGTGCAAGGTCTAGCTTCAAATCAGTCTGCCCGTAGTCCAGGGATTTGAACCGGTGATTCCTGATCCAGCAATGGCAATAGAAGCCAAGTGGGCTTAGAGAATAGGTCTTTGTTGTCAAATCCCCTTAGTTTGAATCCTTGATTTACCATAGCCATATGACTTTGGATAAGTTGTACCATGTTTCCCGGAAAGTAAGACCACCCGGTCTTACATAATATGAGACCCGGTACAACACAACACAACACAACACAAATATAATAAATATAATATAATATAATAATATAATACAATACCGGTTCTTATTTTAATATAAGACCGGGTCTTATATTAATTTTTGCTCCAAAAGATGCATTAGAGCTGATGGTCCGGCTAGGTCTTATTTTCGGGGAAACACGGTAGTTGTAATCTCTCTGTGGCCCAGTTTCTCCTTTGTAAATGGAGATACTGATTCCTGTTTCACAGCGTTATTATGAATATTTCATTGAAATACATACACCTATGTAGAGCACTTAGTACAGTTCAATAAGTGTTACTATTTTATTTAAGCTGGGCTGGTATATTTGCTCTTAAACTGGAAGCCTAGCTTCTAGAAATTAAAAAGTGTGTGGTTGATCTGTTTTATTTGTGAAAAAGAAGAGTGGGATTCTCTGGCTCTACCAGAATTACTTCAGTTTAAATTTAATGACATACACACATAACACATACATATACACATATTCCCCCACGCCCTCTCTCTCCCTTTCCCCCTTTTTTCTCTTCCCCTCTCCTTGTGTGTGTGTGTGTGTGTGTGTGTGTGTGTGTGTGTGCATGTTAAAGCTGCTTAATCTCACCCCCTGAAAGTTCTGGTAGTCACCAAGTATCACAGGCCAAGGACCTTAATTCCTCTTATTGACTCTGAAGTTGAACAAAATGAATACCTTTCCAGGTGAGGTGAGGATAGTGGAGTACTTTTTACCTTCTGAATTGTCTCTGCTGGGTTCCCTTGCCTGTGGAATGGCATGGTATCTTAGACCAGTAGTTTGCAGATTTCACTGAGCTTAACAGTCAAATGCAAGATTGTTAAAAATGTAAATTCTCGAATCTCATCTCGGAAGATTGGATTCAAGAGATCTGAGCCTGAGGGCCTGAGCATCTTCCTCTTCAGTAGGTATCCGAAATAATCCTGATCGCAGAAGTTTATAGACCTCACATTAATAACACTGTCAGTCCATCAGTCCCTCCAGTCTAATGGCTCAAAGCTGCTTCATCTGTGTTGTACTTACACTTAGAGAATTACCAGTTCAGACAGTCCAAGGGGTTCTAGAGGAACTAGCCTTCAACCCACAAATTGGTATCTTTATTTCATCTCTATTTTTCTTTTACCTACCTATTTCTGCTCTGACCAGTTTAAAACTTTTATATTCTTACTGATTTTCTGTAAACTCATACTATCAGTTATTGAGAAGGAGGATGAAGTCCCCAACTTTAATTGTGGTTTTATTTATTTATTCTTCTATTTCTATTGGTTTTTATTTGATGTATTTTGAAGCTCTGTTACTAGGTGCATATACACTTAAGATTGTTATATCCTTTTCATGAAACAATGCCTTTATCATTTCGAAATGTCCTCCTTTATCTCTGGTTTATTTCTTGTATTAAAGTCTACCTTGATACTAATTTTGCTGCTCCCAGCTTTCTTTTGATTAGTATTTTCATGATGTATCTTTTCCTTTTAAACCTGTATATGTCTTTACCTATCTATCGGTTGTTGCTTTTTAAAATTCATTCTGACAATCTCTTATTTGGTTTTTTAGGGCATTTATATTTAATGTGATTAATGCTGTTTGAGTTTAAATGGAACATCTTGCTCATTGTTTTCTATTTGTCTCATTTATTCTGTTTTCTTTTTTGAACTCTTTTCCTGCCTTCTTTTGGACTGAATATTTGTTATGATTCTCTTTTATCTCTATTAATAGCTTTTAGGGACACATTTTTCATATTTTTCCTAGTTGGTGTTCTGTGAGATTTTTTGGATTCCAATTACACATATTAGATCACTCGATATTGTCTCCCAGCTCTTGGATGTTCTGTTCTGCTTTTTAATTTTTCCCCGCGCGCGCGCACGTGTGTGTGTGTGTGCGCGCACGTGTGTGTTTCAGTTTGGGTAATTTCTATTGACTTCAAGTTCACCGATTCTTTCCTCAGCAGAGTTGAGTCTACTAATGAACCCACCTAACATTTTTTATTCTTTCTTGTAGTTTTCATCTCTGTGCTGAAATTATCCATCTGATTGTACATGTTGCCCACCTTTTCCACTAGAGTTTTTAGCATATTAATCTGTTTAGAAAATTCTCTGTCTAATAGTTCCAACATCTGGCACATCTGTAGTCTGGTTCTGTTGTTTTGTCTATTGACAGTATTTTTTTTCTTCTTTGTATGTCTCAATTTTTTGTTGTTGTTGTTGAAAGCTGCACAGCTTGTGTAGGACAATAGAGCATTTATGCCTAGAAATACATAAAGGCCTTTTGTTAGGCTGTTAGTGTGGGAGGTTGATCAGTCTAGTTGGGAGTTGAGCTGGGTTTTGGTTTTGTTACTATAGTGTTACTATAATAACTGTTACTACAATAGTTACCATAACCAGCAATGCACCAGAGGCTTCAAATCATTACTCTTTAGGTTGGAGGCTGGTTTGCCAGAGGTTTTTGTACATGCTCTTATCTGCCCCCAGCAGTAGATTTAATGCTTGCTATGTTGGTGATGAAGTTGGGAGTGGGAGTGGAGAAGGACCTTCTCTGTTTTCTGGTTTAGCCTCATTCTTAGGCACAGTGTCTCAGAGTCTTGAAGTAGGACCTTAGTGATTCTGCCCCTACCCCAGCTATGGGAGATCTCATGGTCTAGATCCAGGGCAGTGCCCTGCCTTTCACGAGGGTAGTTGGTTTTTTTGGGGGGGTTTTTTTCCTGTTGCCTTTTCCCAGCAGCTATAGATCTTCATCTGAAAAGCAACAGTGTTTGCTGCCCTCCTAACAGCTGCTTAAGGCTTTTTTTCCATTAGGTAAGAGTAGGAAGGATCCAGGCTAAGGCTTCACCCTTTCCCACAGCTGCGGCTGTTCTCCCCAAGGCCTACACCATGAAGGGGTACTTTTTCAGATTCCTCACCCGTCTCCTGGTCTCTCTTATGAACGCCTACTGAAATCTTTAATGAAAAACATGCAAGGATTTGCATTACCCTTTATGTCTGAGGCCCAGGGGTTCTGTATTCTCACTGTCACCCATATTTGACTTGTAACATTTTGTTAAAAATTTTGGCCAAAATCTTTTTCCTGACATCTTTTTTTCCTTTATGACATTTGGTGTTTACTTCCAGTAAGCAAGTGCTTCCATCTTGTTTCTCCCTGTCTTTCCTTAGCTGTTGTGTTAGTTTGTTACCCTGTGACCTCCAGGTCTCTGAAGGATTTATGAAAAATTACAATTTTGCAAATTAAATTTGTCTGTGTTTTAGAGGTAGGAGCAATGTTATTTTAGCTTTCTGTATCCTGAGCCAGCTGAAATTCTGTTATCTTATTTTTGTAGTGGTTGCTCTAGGATTTTCAGTGTACACCTTTAACTTGTCATAGCCTGATTTCAAAAATTGTAATTTTGTGTAGAGTAAAAGAACTTCATTAGTGTACTTCCATTTACCCTCTCAGCCTTTTTGCTATTGTTGTTACACATTTTACATCTACATGTTATAACCCCCAAAATATTTTTGCTTTAAGCAGTCGGTTTTTAAGAGAGATTTCTTTAAATGAGAAGAAGTCTTATATTTACCAAATACTTATTTATACTTTTCTTTATTCCTGTATGTAGACACAAATTTCCACCTAGTATGGAATTTCCATCAAGTTCTGCTTAAAGAAATTCCTTTAATGTTTTTCATATTGCAGATCTGCTGGTGATAAGTTCTTTTAGCTTTTGTCTAAAAATGTCTTTATTTCTCTCTCATTTTTGAAAGGTATTTTTGCTGGGTATAGAATCCTAGGTCATTTTATTTCCTTCAGAACTTTAAAAATGTCACTCCATTGTCTTTTATTTATATGGTTTCTGATGAGTTTGCTGTTTTTCTTCTTCTAGATGTCATCTTTTTTTCTGGTAGCTTTTCAAACCTCCACCCACCCCCCATTTATTGATGGTTTTCTGCAATTTGATTATGATTTGTCTTGGAGTAGTTTTCTTCCTATTTCTTCTGCATAGGATTTGTTGAAATTCTAGAAACGGGGTTTATAGTTTTCATGAAATGTGGGAAATATTTGGCTATTATTTCTCTTAATTTTTTTTTTTCCAGTTCACCCTACCCCTTTTCTAGGATTCCTACTAGATGTACATTAGTCTGCTTGATATTGTCCCACAGCTCTGTGCATTTTGTTTTAATTTTCTTTCCTATGTTTTATTTTGGATGGTTTCTATTTTATTTCTATTGTTCTGTTCTTTAATGTGTTCTATTGCTATGTTATAAATTTCAGAAAGTTCACTGATCTTCTCTGATGTCTAGTCTACTATTGATCTCATTTGGTATATTTTTATTTCTGATGTTGTATTTTTCATCTTTAGAAGTTCAGTTTAGGTATTTTTTATATCTTCCATTTCCTTCTTCATTATGTTTGCATTTTCCTCTCTCTTGAATCTAAAAAGTGTAATGGTTTTAACATCTTTGCTGCTTTTACCACCTGTGTTGTTTCTGGATCTGTTGCTGTTGATCGACTTTTCTCCTAGTTATGCGTTGGATTTTCATGCTGCTTTGAATACTTGTTAATTTTTTGGATGCCAGACATTGTAAATTTCCTGTTGTGTGCAGGATTTTGTAGCATTCCTTTAATATTGTTGGACTTTGGTCTGGTACACAGTTTAAGTTACTTCAAATTAGTTTGCTCTATCAAGGCTTTCTTTTGAGCTTCTTTAGAGTGCTCAAAGGAGCCTTTAATTTGGGGATAATTTATCCCTACAACTCAGGTGATACCTTTCAGAGGACATTACTCAGTGTCCCATGGATTAAATCTTTTTTACTCTGGCTGATTGGAACCTGAACATTCCCAGCCTTATACCGTGTTTCCCCAAAAATAAGACCTAGCCGGACAATCAGCTCTAATGCGTCTTTTGGAGCAAAAATTAATATAAATCCCAGTCTTATTTTACTATAAGACCCGGTAATCTAATAATATAATAATATTATATGATAATATTATATATAATACCGGGTCTTATATTAATTTTTGCTCCAAAGGACGTATTAGAGCTGATTGTCTGGCTAGGTCTTATTTTCAAAGAAACAGGGTATGAGCTCTGGAGATTCCTCCATCTACTCCGTTCCAGTGGTCATTTTCCCTAGCCTCAAGTACTTTTCTCCCATGCGTGCGTAGATAATTACTCAACCAAAGACTCAAGGGAACTCCTCTAGAGATCTCCGCCATTCTCTTTCTGTATAATCCTTTGCTTTGTAGCATTTTGCCCTACAGATTCTAGCTGCCTTCACCTCCCTGAACTCTGAGCCATTTCACAACTGAACAAGACTGCTAGGCTCTGTTTGGGTTACCTCTCCTACGCTGTAGCCAAGAAACTCTAGGCACTAAGCTTGGGCAGTTTGGGGGGTTCTCTCAGCAATCACTGTCCTCTTTTGCCTATAGTACAATATCTGAAAATCATTGTTCCATATATTTTATCTGATTTTCTGGTTGTTTAAAGTGAGACACTAAGTCAAGTACATGTTACTCCATCATGGCTATAAATAGAAGTCTGTTCTTGCAATTTAGCAAACTGATTTACTGTCTGCATTCTTGGTGGTCTTGTCTTTATCTCTCTCTCTGTTAGGCAGAACCTAGTGCTCTTGTATCCTACAGCTTTCCTGCCCAGGAATGTTGGAGTGGACAATTACCATACGTTTAGTGAGCTAATATGCACCAAATGGCGGGCTGTCACACGGAGTAAGAGTGAGATGTCTTCTGCAGCTATGTTTGTGGGCTGTAGGATAGAAGTGGTTGTTAGACTTACACCTCAGAACTCTTTTTTGCTGGCATAAGACTGGCGGCCTACTGAACCAATTACTGTATTTAATTTCTCATGCTTCCTAATCTCCATCTTTCTTTTTCTTTTATTTCTTACAACTCAGTGTAAAAACAGAGTCTTAAGGAGATCTGTTTTCACATCAAAGGACCCACTTTTTACTGATATCACCAGGAAGTAAATCAGAGCACTGGATTAACTTGCCAGTCACAGTGTGTCTGTAGTGAGCGCATCTGTAGGTCTTAGTTTATATCCAATTTTTGATTTTTTGCTGAGCCTGCTTCTCCTGTTGTCAAAGTGGGAGATTTTCGTTTTGGAAGAGATGGTAGGGGTAAAGGGAGTTTACTTAAGGCAAATGGGTGAAGATTCTAGAAGGCTAGTCTTAACATAGCCAGATTTAACCACTGCATGTGGTTTTAGAAACTTTTAAAAGATATTATGTGAATTAGAATAATGCCATAATTTGGAATAGGATTTTATAGTGACAAAATGCTTTTACATACATTATTTTATTATTCCCTGTTATAAACCTGCAGTTAGAAAGAATAACCTCACGTTACAGATGATAAACTGAGGCTCAGAAGGTGTGGAACTGGAATTAGAGCCTCTGCCTTCTCAATCCTTTCATCAGTTCCATTTTTTCTGTATACCATCTATGACCTCACAGTTTAAGCCATCTGAGCAGGTGTGAAGATTATATGCCAACAGTACCTAATATCCTGGATTATTTTGTAACCTACATGAGAATACTTTTGCTGCTACTTACTCCTTCTAGTTGATTTTCTAATTATATTCCTCAAATGAGTTTCTTGTGACTTTAGTCTTAGGAATAAATGTTTTCCTCAGCTTCTTTTTGCATGTGTTCAAGTTTTTGCTCTTATGCTTGTTAGCATTCTGAATTTGACTACCCAAATCTTTTTCTTCTTTTTCTCCCTTGTTCCTCTTTTTCACAAAAGATTTTCGTGTTTTTATTGCTTTCATTCCATAAATATTCATCTAGTGTCTACTAGGTAAAAGAAGGGAGTGAACTACCTTGAGTTTCAAAAAGCATATAATTAGGAATTTGTTGGCTTATGTCTCTATATTACTTAGAATTATTTTAATAGTAGAAGTAACTAGACCAAGAGCATAGCTCACATCTATCTGATGCTCACCTGCTAACACTTTAACCATAAAAATAATCCTGGCAAGTACTTAAACCATAAAAATAATCCTATCTTTAGAGCTGACTCTTACAAACATAATGTTAAGCCAAAGGAGACAAATAAAAGAGTAAGTATTGTACAATGATTCCATTATATAAATTATTAAAAAGCAAAACTAATCTGTTAGGATTTTGTTTACCCTTGGTGAGGGCTGAGAGGTAGCACCTGGAAGAGACATGCAAGAAGGGACCTTCTGAAATGTTAGTAATGTTCTCTGCCTTGATCTGGGTATAGTTAACTTGTAAAAAGCCATTGAGTTATATGCATGTGATTTGTGCTCTTTTTTGTATGTGTCATCCTTCAACAAAATGTTCACCCCAAAAAGTCCCATTTGTTGTTGTTTTTAAGGAGGACACAGCTCACAGTGGCCCATGCAGGGATCAAACCAGCAACCTTGGTGTTATTAGCACCACACTCTAACCAACTGAGCTAACCGGCCACCCCAGTCCCCTATTTTTTTATTCTTGGAAACTAGTCAGACTCTTTCCTCTGAAAATAGAGTGTTAATGGCTGACACACCCTGCAGCATAAACCAATTTAACAGATTGGCAAGCACCACTCAAACAGGGGAACGCCCAATTTGGAGCATGAATGAAAGTGCTTCATCTACCAAACTTGCCAGCCTCTGGGGTAATAATGCACAATGAGATTTACCTTGTTCGGCAACATTCAACATCCCTTAATTGGAATCATATTTTGTGATAGGTTCTCTTATCTTTTAAAAACATTGCACCTTTATCCATAGAAGTGAGGAGGCCTGGACAGTTAGGATACAGTAAGATAAACACTGATCAATATGTGCAGAATTAACTTAGTGGAGCCACAGAGAAGGGAAGGTCACAAAAGGCATCCTAATGCAGATAACTATAAAAGTTAGCTAAATGAAGAAAATGGGGAAGAGCATCCCAGATAGAAGGACCAGCACATGCAGGATATGGAAGTACAACTCAGCATCACACATTCAGGAAACTGTCCTTGTTGACATGGAAAGCACAGGGACCATCAGCGTTATCTTACGTCAGTATCCCCTGAGCCTGCTCTAGTGTCTAGTTCATGGTAGACATCCAGATGTTAGGTGAATAAATACCTAAAGTAGCATCACATATGTGAACAGGCAGTTCAAGGAAAGATCGTAAAGAGCTCAGAGTTTATCTGGAAGGCAGTGAGGAGTCACAAAAGAAGTTAAGTACTAGGATGACATGATTCATGGTATTTTAGAAAGGTTCTCTGACAACTCTAGAAAAGATAGATTGAGTGTCTATAAAGAGTAAGGTAGAGGAATCTGTCTGTGTATGTGTGTGTGTACTTATACATACACGTGCCTGTCAGTAGGCATGTGGTAATGGTGGTGAGAGTGTCACAGAGTTGAAACTAGGGATACTAGGTTTAGATAGGAAGTTTCTGAAATAAAATAGGTAGAAATGATAAGAGAGTGAACTCAAGTATTGACTCTACGTAGGCCTGATGAGTAAGAGATGAATTTGAGGGTGATTTAGGAGCTACAATAAACAGTACTTAGTGTCTAGTTATTGTTGTAAGAAGCATTTGAGGAGGAGGCATCTTGGTTGACTCCCAGATTTGTCTTGAGTGACTGATTGAATAATGTCAGCACACCATTTTCTCTATGATAGAGGATACAAGTAGAGTAGCAGATTTGTGTTCTGTTTTGTTTTGTTTTCTACCAGAACCTAGTGTGTTCCATAGCTATTTGTGATCCTGTTAACTGTTGATTATCTATTAGGAGATGTTTAATTGGCAGTTGAATATTTGGGTCTGGAGTTCAAGACAGAGGCCTGAACCAGAAAGATGTAGTACTTGACAGGATACTGGTAGAATTTAAAGCTTAGGTAAAGCTCCCAAAACATCTATCAAAAGAATACATTTAGATTAGGCTCAAGAGAAGAAGAGAGTTAGGAGTGTAGTTGTGTGCTATACACGTGTTTTACTGTTTTTAACTCTGTTTTTTACTTCCATGATTTTTATGGGGAAGCATGGTTGTCTCTGGTTTGTAAGTCTCATATTAGACTGGCAATGTCAAATTTCCCGAATTATTTATTTTAAAATCCAATACAACTAAATAGCCTGTATTTCTTGGGGTGAGGGTTAAAAGGGGACTTTTCCTATTTAAGGATACAGGTTGCATTGTATAATAGGATGAGCTAGAATGAACTTTGGAGACAAAGTTTGGTTGGAATCTTGGTTCTTATATCAGTTAGCTGGGTGCCTTTGGGCAAGATGCTTAGTTTCACTAAGACTCAAGCTTACTCATTTGTAAAACTGGGATAATTATAGCTATCTTTTAAGATTACTGTTAAGGTTAAATGAGATAAGCCTTTGGATCTAGAAGATAATGGCAACTGTCCAAATCTAAATCTCTCTATGCATTCACCCAAAAAGCCATAAGACCAAAAAGGACCACACACACACACACTCTCACACAAACCATACATAACTCACACTTTCAGCATTACTACAAGATAAGCAATACTATGAATTTTAAATTACCTATATGTGGAAAAACAACAAATTACAACAGCTCTGTTGCTGGTACAAATCTCTGAGTCTGGAGATGGGACAAGGAGAGGCTTAAGAGACAGTGAAAAAGAAAAGGAGATCGGAGGTTAAAATGAAGTACAAACAAAATTACCCTTAGAAAGAAAACCTTCCCCACACAGTTGGCAAAATACGTGCACGGGGAACTTAGTGATTCATAGCACTAGCTGGAAGGAAAATGTATGAAAGTAAGAAGTAGCAGCATCAGAAAAACATTGCTCCTGGGAGAGAAGATAGAGAAAGACTGGTGCTCCCTGGAACCATGGCAGTGAGAGGAAAGAAGGAAGGAGAAAATTACGGGCCTTAGAAAAATGAAAGAGAAACAAGGCACCCAATCCTGTTCCTACCCACCCACCATCACTACCATCACAACGTCATCCATTAAAGAGCTGCTCTTACTAATCTGCAAGAGCAGGCACTGTTGAACTAAGAACTGTATCCATGAAATGCTCAGGAATAGGAATAAGTGAAATGACATGCGAAGCTACTTTAAGAGGAATACAGAAAATGTGAATCGATGCATTTTCACTGATAAGAATTCTTCCCCAAAAGCAAACATGAAGAATTCTTCCCCAAAAGCAAAAATGAGTTTCTTGTGACTTTAGTCTTAGGAATAAATGTATTATAACAGGAAAATGTATTATAACACTCCAACTAAATAAAATATCCTCAAACTTGACGACATACTAATAGGAGCATTGATGTAAGGGGCACTAATGAAAGGAAGGAAAACAACCAAAAGAATGAAAATGAGAGGCAGAAAGAAGTAAAAAATCTTCAGAGAGACAGTGGTAGAAATGCAGTACAGGCAAAGGAAGACCCAACACACTTAATAATAGAGTCCCTGAAGAAGTAAAAGAAATCAATGGAACAGAGCTACTTATTAAACCATAATCCAAGGGAAACTCTTCAGAAATTAGCAAAAAAGTAAAATCTACGTATTAAAAGGGCCCATCTTGTAGATAGACTGATCCAGAACAATGAATTCTGACTCATAAACTGTTAGATTTTAAAGACTAATGAAACTATTAAATTCAAAGGCAAATTTTTTTCTGGACCTGCTAGGGGGAAAACAAAAGATCACATTACTAACAAAAAAATAGGTATGCATCATACTTCTCAAGAATAATATACACAGGAAGGTTACAGTACAACAGCATTTTCAAAAACAAGGAAACACAGTTCAAGCTAGCCAACCTGTCCTTCAAGTATCAGGGCTATACATAAACAGTTCTGAACATGAAAGAATTTAGGAAACATTTAATATATTTAACTGTAGATCCAAGACTAAAACAGTAGTGGGGACATGGGTGTAATTGTTACGTGTTCTGACAAAATAGAAAAAATGAAACTAAGTGAGTGAAGAAAGGGAAAAATAGAATAAGATTGTTTCCTATTCATCAGAGAAATGCAAATAAAAACCACAATGAGATATCACCTCACCCCAGTTACAATGGTTATCATCAACAAGACAAATAGTAACAAGTGTTGGACTGCTGTGGAGAAAAAGGAACCCTCATACACTGTTGGTGGGAATGCAGATTGGTGCAGCCGCTATGGAAGGCAGTGTGGAAGTTCCTCAAAAAATTAACAATAGAATTACCGTATGACCCAGCAATCCCTCTCCTGGGTATCTACCCCAAAAATCTGAAAACATTTATCCGTAAAGATATATGTGCTCCAGTGTTCATTGAAGCTTTATTTACAGTGGCCAAGACATGGAAACAACCAAAGTGTCCTTCCATAGATGGTTGGATAAAAAAGATGTGGTATATATACACAATGGAATACTACTCAGCCATAGAAAAGATGAAATAGTACCATTTGTGACAACATGGATAGGTCTTGAGATTATTATGCTGAGCAAAATAAGTCAGACAGAAAAAGTCGAGAACCATATGATTTCACTGCTATGTGGTATATAAAACTGAAAACAACAAAAGAACAAGACAAACAAAGAAAGAAACAAAAACTCGTAGACACAGACAACAGTTTAGTGGTTACCAGAGGGTAAGCAGGTCGGGAGGTGGTAGATTAGGGTAAAGGGGATCCAATATATGGTGATGGAAAGAGAACTGACTCTGGATGGTGAACACACAATCTGATATACAGATGATGTATTACAGAATTGTACACCTGAAATCTATGTAACTTTGCTAACAATTGTAACCCCATAAACTGTAATGTAAAAAAAAATTGTTCCCTATTGTATAAGTAATAAGTGGGAGTTATTGGATAACACTTAAAATGGACAGACAAAATAGCAAAAGGTTAAATAAGCAAAAAAGATTTAGGAAACTCTAAAATATGTGCTTACGTATACACAAACACACGTGTGCAAAGGTAACCACTAAAACAAAAAGTGCAAATCTTTCTGAACACCAAAAGAAAATTTTAAAAAGGCAAACTACCAACTAGAGTAAGAAAAAGGGTAAATATGAATAATAAAAATGGTAATTATAGAATACAGAGTTCAAATATATCAGTCATATCAATAAACTTAAATGGGCTTACCTCACCTATTAAAAGAAAAAGATTTTCACATGATTTCATAAAGAAATACCCAATTCTATGCTATACGAGGTGTGACACTTAAGTTCACGAACTTGCCACCTTGTACTTACATTGGCAGCACTGTACAAACAGCTCGGTGAGGTTTCATAACCTTGTTATATCAGTATCTCACAGCTCTATTCGTGTCGACATGTGGTGGTGTCTTGCTGAGTGGCGTTCATTATTGTTGTGAGAATGTCTGAGCTTGAATTAGAGCAACAGACAAACATGAAATTTCTTGTTAAATTTGGCGAGAGTGGAAGGGAAATCAGGGACATGTTAGTCCAAGTTTACAGGGATAATGCCATAAAGAAAACGGCAGTGTACAAACGGATTAAACATTTTTCTGAGGGGAGAGAACGCGTCACTGATGAAGAGAGATCAGGGTGGCCAGTAAGAAGCAGAACTGATGAAAACATTGCAAAAATTCGTTGAATTGTGCGTCAAAATTGTCGGCTGACTGAGAAGCATAGCAAACCAAGTAAACATCGATAGAGAAACAGGAAAATCTTAACTGAAAATCTTGACACAAGAAAGGTGTATGTAAAAATGGTCCCGAAGGAGCTCACCAAAAAACAAAGGAGAGTCAAAGTTTGCCAAGACCTTTTGGAGAGGCAAAACAATGTTTTGGGTCGTGTTATCACTGGTGATGAAACATGGGTGTACCAATACAACCCTGAAACAAAGTGTCAAAATGCACAATGAAAGTCAGCCAGTTGTCCATGACCAAAAAAGTTCCATCAGTCCAAATCAAGAGTTAAAACAGTATTGCTAACCTTTTTTGACATCAGAGGGATTATTCATTATGAATTTGTACCAACTGGACAAACAGTTAACCAGGTTTACTGTTTGGAAGTGCTGAAAAGGCTGCGTGAAAAAGTTAGACCTGAACTTTTCGCCAGCAATTCATGGTTCTTGCATCACGACAATGCACCAGCTCACACAGCACTGTCTGTGAGGGAGTTTTTAGCCAGTAAACAAATAACTGTATTGGAACACCCTCCCTACTCACCTGATCTGGCCCCCAATGACTTCTTTCTTTACCCGAAGATAAAGGAAATATTGAAAGGAAGACATTTTGATGACATTCAGGACATCAAGGGTAATATGATGACAGCTCTGATGGCCATTCCAGAAAAAGAGTTCCAAAATTGCTTTGAAGGGTGGACTAGGCGCTGGCATCAGTGCATTGCTTCCCAAGGGGAGTACTTGTAAGGTGACTGTAGTGCTATTCAGCAATGAAGTATGTAGCACTTTTTCTAGGATGAATTTATGAACTTAATTGTCAGACCTTATATACGGTAGACACATATAAAACACAGTAATTCTAAAGGTTAAAAGTAAAGGGATAGTCAAAAACATCAAATGGAAACAATAAGAAAGCAGGGGTTGTAATCTTAATAGACAAAGAAGAACCTAGGCAAAAAATCACTGAACACAGCAAAGTACACTTTTTAATGTTAAAAGCCATAATTCACAATGAAGTTGTATTATTTTTGAATACCTAAGCACCAAATAACACAGTAAACACCTAAATATAGCAGAATTGCTATAGCAGAATGCAGTTGACCCTTGAACCACTTGGGGGGTTAGGGATGTCAACCTCCTGCACAGTCGAAAACCTGTGTATAACTTTAACTCCCCCTAAATTTACTAAGAGCCTACTGTAGACCAGAAGCCTTATCGATAACATAAACAGTCAGTTAACACATATTTTGTGTCATGTTTATTATATACTGTATTCTTACAATAAAGTCAGCTAGAGAAAAGAAACTGTTAAGAAAATCACAAGGAAAATACATTTACAGTATTTATTGGGGGGGGGAAATCTGCCTATAAGTGGACCCACGCAGTTCAAACGCAAGTTGTTCAAGAGTCAACAGTATAGGATAATGCAAGAAGTAATGGAAATACATAATAGATTTTGACCACATCACAGCAGAAGACTGGTACAACAAAATGTTTCAGGACCATCTAGTAAATTTCCTGTCCCAAAAACTTGGTTTCTTTTAGTGGGAAATAATAGAGATCACAATCTTTATGTCTGAAGTGCTCACTCATACTGGGTTTGTCTTTGTTTCTATGCCTTATTAGTACACAGAACTTAGGACATTTTTGAAAGAGAAAATGCACCATTATTAGTTCATGCTGACATTTTTAATTAAAATTTAAAATTACACAGTTTTTATTTCTTTGATTTTTATATTTGTATCTCTTTTTCTTGTGCTAGATATCTAGGTTCTTAATGGTATTAACAAAATGATTATGGTCACCTTAACCTACAGTTTCAAAATTGTGCTACCAATATTTATTACATTTAGTAGCACTTGTAACAGTGTAGGTACTGCAAAAGGTTGAATCCATGTTTGCAATTTTTTTTCTCCATAGGATAGATATATTCTAATATGTATGTACACATTACTGTGTTTTAAATCCACTTGAAATAATATCTCTATATGTGTTTAAACCAACTCTCTACATAATTCATTTGTTTTCATTTTGCTTTTTACTTTTAGAGCCTTGTTATTTCCATTTTATTTTTGCTTTTAATTTTTTTAAAGGATTGAAGATAGCTGACAGTTTTTTAGATAGATAGCAACTAAAATTCTTAGGCTTATAGGAACAGTGTTTAATCAAAGAAATATTTAGTCATTCAATAACATTTTTCTCATTGTTTTTCTAGTACAGGTGAGGTATTTACTCTAGTTAAATGATTAGTTATTCCTGTATACTAACTAGGAGCCTATCCCTGAAAGACATCCCTGAAAAGTGCAACACCCTACTACCACACTCTGTTACTAAACTACTTCAGGGTGTTTACAGTAATATTTTCTAAGACATTGTAACTATCAACAGTCTTGCATGAAACTTGTCTTAACCCCTTAGCCTACTAATTTTGGTTATTCAAAGCCTCGGTTATATAGATAACTGTTCATCTACCTTTATAATGCCAAAATAATTATGTGTAATATTCAATACAGGTAAAATTACATGCTGAAAAAAATTATATCCTGTGGCTTAAATCTGAAATTTAAAACTTTAAATGAGTCTATTGAGACATGAAAGTATGTTTTTGCCACAGTAGTAGCAAAGTTACTGTGTCTCTTTCTGGGAGGTTGGATCCTAAAATGTATAATTGTATGATTTCTCTTTTTAGAGGCCGATAAAATACCAGTAATGCGTGGACAGTGGTTTATTGATGGTACTTGGCAGCCTCTAGAAGAGGAAGAAAGTAATTTAATTGAGCAAGAACATCTCAGGTGTTTTAAAGGTCAGCAGATGCAGGAGAGTTTTGATATTGAAGTATCAAAATCCATAGATGGAAAAGAAGGTAAGATCGATTAATACATTTAATATGTTATGTAAACGAAGTAAGTTATTGATAAAGTTTAGAGTGGTTCCTAAGTTTGACGTAGTAATTTAAGAGTGTTAGAATTTATAAAATTCCTCATTATTTTAAACATTTGATAATTATTTTAAAATTTAAAATTTCTATGAATTTCTGAATTATCTCAGTTTTTATTTTACTTAATATGTATGTTCAATGGCATGACACTAACATGATTTACTATAAATGATAAATAATGCGCTCTCTGAATTTGTCCTTTTCAGTAGTTTTTAGTTATCAAAGAAAATTGAACTTACAAAAAAATCCCTTGTCATTATATCAAAAGAGTACTTTTGTAATATTTTAAGATTGGTTCTTTTCCTGACGTTTAAAAACAACAGTTTCCTTTGTGAACATATATCTCTAGATGTCCTATATTGAAAACCATATCAACTTAATTTTTCACAATCCACTCCTTATGTTTTCTTATTTAGCATTTGAATATGTTTGCAGTAGTTTAAAATATTTATGTAATAGCCAAGATTACTGTGTTTTGTTATGTGTCTGATCTTGAGTAAAATTTAAAATGTGTGGTAAAGTTAAAATTACTTCTATTGTTCCATTTACTGCAGGCAGTGGGATCAACTATTCTGGTGAGTATAACAGTACAGGTGGATTAGAAATTGTAGATTTCTCTAAATTTTTTTTCTAAAAGCGTTTCTTCATCCATGCTTGCCTTTATTTGGGAGGTTTCTTGACAAGCCCTATTAAATCTAGTGAATTAAGTGATTTTCCCCCTCCCCCACATCCCCACTTCCACCCCCATTTCTAAAGCAGAAAAACTCAGTATTGATCAAGTAATTCACAGAATGCAGCTTGGAAGAAATCAGTTATTTGGTTGGAATTAATTGTTTATATAACATAATGGCAAAACAATAAGCTTTAAATTGTCTTTTTTTTTTCTTATTGTTAGTAACATGCCAAGTCTTTTCTCTCGCCTACTCTTTTTTCTCTTTTATTTCTCTCTGAACACACGCTCACACACACACAAGGAAACTGTATAGTTTAGCCTGTACCAAATTAAAATATCTTTTGTATATAGTTGGTTAAAACTCTATGTAACTGAGGAGCATTGTGGCTTCTGAATAAATTGACAACTAAAGCTAACAAATGTATACAATAATAATTGGCTATAATGTGCCAGATACCATGCCCTAGGAATTTTAAATATCTCATTTTTCTAATGTGTAGTCAAATATGTACTTATTTCAGTGTAAAATCCAAGCTCAAGGTTTTTACATATCAATATGTAAAGAGCAGTTCAGTAGCTACAGAACAGAGCTGTATCTACATTCCTGTAGACTGCCATAGAGACGAGATATAGTTATGACACAACTAGTACATTTTATATATCCGTGATCTTTTATTAGTGCCTGAAGTATTTTGTAACTTCTCATCACCACTACTAAAATGAACTCAAGTGCCTGCATGTCATAGTATTTGAAGGACTTAACTTTTTATCATAATTTCACTGCTATTGGAGAAGGCTGAATTCTGGGCTTTTTCCTTTCAATTAATTCTCCCTAAGTCTTACCTCAAAAAATGGTGTTTCACCTTAACAAACCTAGTTTACCCACCCAATTATTTACTATTAATACATGGGAGGGAAAAACCAAGACCTTGGAGGAGAGAAAGGATGAGTATGAATAATAAAAATATAAGTAGATTGTTCCCCCTTCTCATAGTCTATTCAAAATATTTTTTCCACTTGCTAATTCATCCTGTGGAAGTTAATCGTCAGCTCTGTTTCATCTCTAGATCCCACCTATTTGGAATCTTGTTTCTATTACAATAAAAACTGAAATTTCATATGCCCTCTTCTACTCCTTACTAAAATGTTAAATGTGGCAGGATACTTGAGTTTTCTTCAAAGTGCCCTAATTTTATGAGCCAGTCATTTAAATTACATAAATCTGATAAAGAACATGGTTTATTTGTGTGAGTACATTTTTATTATGTCTTTAAGTGTGTGTGTCGATTCTAGGGTATCAATCTAGAACATTACAATATTTTTTGCTAACCTTGAGGATATACCCTGAGTTGTAAAATTCTACTTAGTAATAACAGAAAATTGTTAAACTGCTAAAACACTTTTGCCTTGTAATCTTTCAAACTGATGAATCTTTGAGGTTCATTGGAAGAAAAATTTATTTTAAAAAAATATACTATGGTATATAGGTAAAGCATCAGCATGTTTTATTATTAACAAAGATTATAAGTTCAATTCAGTATGTATACTGTTGTCATAAATTTCCAACCATTTTATTTGTTATTCAGTATTATATAAAACATACATTTATGCGTTAAGATGTGACATTTGACTTTGAAGATTATGGGAAATTTGGTAGATAGTACATTTGAAAATTATCACTGGTGTTAAGGAAAGAACATTTGTTGTCCAAAAGCTACCATCATTGGAAAAGAAACTCAAATTTACCACAACTGCAAAGATAAAAAATATTAACAATCTTTTGATTATTTTGCTTGTTACCTCCAAACTTCTGAAATTTCATATTTCATTAATTTGAGGGGGAAAAATACCTTTTCCACCTAAATTTTCTCATGTATATATGATAAAACCTTGACTCTTCATATTGTCAGGAGATTTTGAATGCTTTCAAGTGCAGCTAGTACTATACTGCAGGTACTTTTGTGAAAGAAATAGACAAGGTTTCCACCCTTAAGGAGTTTTAAACCTATTGGGGAAGGCAGAGCCTACAGATGAGAACAGTTACAAAGAGTAACTACAAGATAACACAGCAGACAGTGAAAATTACACATTCTGAAGAGAGATTTGGAATAAAGAGAGTTGGTGACTGCAGTATAGTGGAGTTATTCAGGTGAGATTTTTCTAGAAAAATCCCATTTAATAATTAAAAACATTTAAAAATATTTAGGAACTCTTATTAAGTGTTCTGAAGAAACAGAGTTCTTGCCTTGAAGGACATTAAAATAAAATGCTAATTCCCTTACTTTCTGACCTTATCTGTATTTTGGTTAGGGTAGCTGTTGCCACAGTAAATTGGATATATATATAATATTTTCTCTTTATTAACTTTCCTTTATTAATACAAAGTAAGAATTGAATGAAATAGATTGATAAAAGTTTAGCATAACTTTTTTAGCTATCAATAAAAATTTGTGACTTTAATCTAAATTTCATTTTCTCTGAGAGTTAAAATAAAAATTAATTCTCTTAACCACCCCACCTCCTAAGCTAGGAGATATTTATCTAATAGCCTAATAAATGAAGAAGTTTCACTGGGGATGAATCCTACAAATAAAATCAGGCCTTCAAATAAGTAATTTTGTAAACATTTCAACCTAGTACTAGATTAGTGTTTCATTCATTTTATAAGTAATCCAAGCAGGAATTAGTTTAAAAAAACAGTTAAACTAAAAGTTAGCCTGCACCTCACCCTGGCCAAAAAATGTATAGTCTCAATCCAATTGTAAGAAAACATCAGATAAACTCAAATTGAGGGACATTCTACAAAATAACAGACCAGTACTCTTCAAAGTGTCAAGGTCATTGTGAATAGGGGGAATCCTTTCACAATGTATAAGTGTATCATCACCATGATATACACTTTAAATAACATCATTTTATTTGTCAGTTATACCTTAATAAAGCTGAATTTTTTTTAAGTGTCAAGGTCATGAAAGACTGAGAACTTTCTCACAGTTTAGAGGAGGGTAAGGAAACATGACAACAAAATGCACCATGGTACCCTGGATTGGATGCTAGAACAAAAAAGGACATTAGTAAGATAACTGGAGAAATCTGAATAAAAAGTCTCTATTTTAGTTGATAGTATTGTACCAACGTTAATTTCTTAGTTTTGACAATTGTACTATAATTATGCTATAGTACAGGAAGCTGATTAACATTAGAGGAAGCTGATTGAAGGGTATATGATAACTCTCTGTACTATTTTTGCAGCTTTTCTGTAAGTCTAAATTTATTTCATAATAAAAAGGCTTTGTTTGTTTGTTTTTTAAAAAAAGGACAGTAGAGGAATTAAAATAAAATAGTAAAAAAATATTTAATCCAAAAGAAACCAGGGAAGAAGAAACAAGAAACATAATAGGTATGACAAAGAGAAAATAAATGGGATATGGTAGACCTAAATTCATCCATATCAATAACTACAGTAAATATATTAAAGTGAACTAACACTCCTATTTAAAGGCAGAGATTGACAGATTTGCTAGGAATGTAGGACCTGACTATGCTGCCTACAAGGGTAACATTATCAATGTAATCTCACAGATGGGTTGAAAGTTAAAATTTGACTTTTTACTGTTCAAGCTAATTTGGAGTGCTATGACCACACAGCTGTTGGTAGATCTGTAATGATTTACAACATTTAGCAATTTGGCATGTAAAGTGTGTATTCCTGTCACTGTTGCTGGATAAGGATATCCCCAACTCAGTATAGAACTTCAAAAGTCAGAAAGACTAGGACAGGAGAGAAGAGAGGAGGAGAGGTAGAGGATTGCCATTTTCTAGCTTTTAGTTATTATTTAATTTTTATATAAATTTATCTCAATTTCTCTGAGATCCAAGAAGATTGCCAGTTTTCTCATTATGACTGGCAGGTTTGAGATGTGCGAGCCTACTTCCCCTGAAGTTGAGGTTATCCAAGTTGCCAGATATTTTATAAAGGGAAAAATTATTGAGTTGTTCCATTCTAGGGATTAGTGTGTTATCAGCAACCCCCTTTTTTGATACTCTGTTGCTTTCAGAATTATAGATTGAAGAAAATTTCTTTAAGAGTTGAGTTATAATAAGGGAACTTACTGGACATACTATATTTTAATACGTTAAATCTTTTTCATTGCTGTGTAAGACTAATATATAAAAGAAAATTGTATTAAATGTTAGCATCTAATAAGTTAACATTTTCAGTTGTATTTCGAGTTTATGCATACTTTTGCTAACACTACATAAGAATTCCTAACTAAAACTTTATCTTAGAAAAAGAAAAGGAATGCTTTCTGGGACTTGAATTTCTTTTAACAGTGATCCCTGTTTGCATTGATAGTTAAGCCCTCTCTATCTCTACTACACTTACTGTGCTGCACCTAATTATGTGTTTGGGGTTGGAAAACAAAATTAAATTCTCTACGTATGCTAACAGGATGTTGTAACAAATAGAGCAAATGACTTTCAAGTGAAAACAATAATTAAATTTGAAGATAAGGTAAAGAACTATGTCTATTTAATTTTGTGAAAATGGTTCAAATAAATATACTCTGTTTTTAGTATATTGGGGTGTTTGTTTTTTTAAAAAATCCCTAAATTATACTATTCCTTTAAAAAGTGAAGTCATTTTTGTAGCTTCACTAGCTTTCTCAAAGCATTTGCATAATTTTAAAGTCTGGTCAGATGGTCCATGTGTTTCACATTAGTTCTCTTTTAGCAAATATGGAATTAATTCATGTTAGTTTTATTAATACATTTAGAAAATCTAGGTTTTGTTTCTTGGAGTAAAGTCTCAAATTCATGCCAGTTTGAGCTTCTTGGATACGTTTTCTTTTTCCAAATGAAATTTTGTTTACAAATGTTTACTGCAAGTGGTCTATCGATTCCTCAGTAACTGACCAGAAGGCACATGAACGAAGAAACATTTTCAGTGAAGAAAATTGTTTCAGTTGTCATTTTCCACCCCTTGTGACAATGAAATGTTGGTATAATCCTGATGTTACAACCCAGTTTTTAGTCCTAGTCTGTAATAGTTTTTTGTAGCCATTGAATTACATATAGTTATATGTAGTTATTAAGTGCCTTGTACGCATCTCCGTTACCTTTATTTCACAAATCTTTAAATATGTGTCATCTGTATATACAACAGATTTTTATGTCTAGTACTATACAACAGGGATTAAATATTTTTATACTTGAGCAGTATTTAACCTTTGAATGTCACATTAATGTAGAAGGGAGTGAGGATGAAAAATGTTATGAGAACATAAATGTGAACTAAATCCTGAAGGTTCTGTTGTTCACTAACGGAACTGTTAAACTGATTTGTAAGGTTCAGGTGCAACTGGGTTTTAAAATAATTGCTTACTTAAAATATAAAGAAATTAATTGATAAATAACTAGCACTATTTGACAGGGGAAATGTTAACTTAAGGTTATCTACTGATTTGCCAAATACCAACTCTATGTCCAGCTTTACTCTATGTTGTCTGTTTCATGCTTAAGACGTATCACAGCGTATGTTTTTATTAATGACCCTTTTTTCAGTACTCTATCACTAATCATTATTTTATCATTAATAAATCAGTTAAAAGCATAACTTCCAATTTGATTTTAAAGTTTCATTTTTAAAAGTCTTTTAACAACTTGAAGCCAGTTGTGAAAGGTTGTTTTGTTTCTGTGGGGAGGCTCCATTATACTTCAGTAATGGAAAGCATCTAGTGGAATGTATACTGTGGTATCCTCTCTTGGAAGCTGCATTGGATATTTAAAATGTTATTTATTGCATTCTCTTTGTACATCAGCTGTTGGCTATGTCATAGTCACAAATTTGGTGAGAGTAAATAACCTTAGTGTTGTAAAGATGGGGTTTATAAATCCCATGTGCATACAAAAACACCATGTTCTATTTTTTAATTCTATCTATGCAAAGACATTTAAAATGTGATTGCACAGTTGTCTTTAACTGATAAATTTAGATATCATTTGCCTTTTTTCAGTAAAAGTAGAGCATATATTTGATAAACATTAAACTGTTTTGTCAAATACAACTCATTTTTTAGAGTTAATACAACAGAAAGGCAAAGTAGCAAACCTCACTTAAAATTTACTTTGAAGCTCAGTGTTTTTGCTTTCTTAGTTGTCTACCACCTCCCTCCCTTCTCCCTCCCTTCTCTGTTCAAATGGAGAGGATATAAGGAGAGTACAGATGCGGCAGGTCTTAAACGAAAGCGTTCCCAAGGTACAGTAATCGTAGTTTACTTCTCCATGTAGTTGTATTCCTGGCTTATAGTATTTAGTTGTATTTAGAGCATTCAGTTGTATTTAAAGCATAGATATTATTAGTATTAGTATATAAAGCATAGGAGCATCTCCATTGTGCTATTTTGTTTAGTGTTTCTTAATTGTAAGTGATGTAAACATTTGTAAATGATGTGTATAGTCCAGTAATGAGATGTTTGCCAGTATTAAGATGTTTTACTTTAAGACAGTACATGGATTATTTAAGGAGGAATGAAATTTTGTTGGTCTAACACTGTTCTCTTAATATTTTGATCTTGTAGTTTCAGTGTTTTAACTAACTGCTTAAAACTATTTTAACAAACCTGTGATTTAGAAACATTACATATAAAAGGCTTAAAATAGTGACTGGAATTGGACATAGAATTAGAAAAGTAAATAATTGTTAAGCTTAAGCAAAAGATTTTTTTTTTTTTAATTTATGAGAAGTTCTTTTAGTTTAAAGAACTGAGTTTATACGTTTTCTTTGGAATGGAAGATACCGTTTGTTATGTTAATTGCATCTTGGTCTTGTGTTCAGTGTTAGTAATATATCCTGGCAGGTAAGTAAAATATAAATTGTTTTTTCATAACTTTTTGAAATTACATTTTAAACCTAACTAAGAAGTACATTTTCCTGGAAAGGATTTACTTTTCTGAGGAAATAGGTTGTCAGAAAAATGTCTTAGGATCTTAGATCTTGACCAAGTCTGTATCCTTTCATGTTTAGCTTGAGATTATTTTCAAACCATCTTCAAATCAGAAGTTAGACTCCGCCAGTAACTAGCTTTGTGGCAAGTCACTTAATCTCTCTCTGTACCTCTGTGTCTTTATATATAATGGGAGACAATATTTTGCTTAAAGAGGATTTTAAGAAATTAAATCAGGCATAATGATTTCAAGGTACCTGGGTTTTTCTAAAGATGGGTATGTGAATTTTTCTTACCTCTATGCCAAAGATAGAAGAAAAGTTTAAGTTCTTCATTATACACGAATTATCAAATTATGAATTGGTGGACATGTTTTGACAATTTTCTTGATCCATTGCTTCCACAACCATTTGTGGTACGTGTCACCCTGTGCTAGGACACTGTTTGAAGCTAGTGATTCAAAATGACCAAGACATAGTCTCTGCCTCACAGAGCTTATGTATTCCTCGAGTGTATATAGGTTTGATTTTTTTTTTTTTAAAGCTCATTTTCACCAAGTACACCTCAGTTACAGAAATGCAATAGTCATGCTGACTTGAACATCATAGTAGAAAAAAAATTTCTTTGATTTCTTATTAAAACATTTTCAACTTTGGATTTCTGTTATGGTGAGCAATATCCAGTGATAATTGGCTTTAATACCCATTCCAAAAATATCTTTTATTAACTATGTGTTAGAGGTTAAAATTATGGTAGTTAAGCCAGTTATTCCATATTGTTCTAACAAATTACCATTCCCTATGTCATGGTTAATCATTTATAAAAATAAAGTCCTTATTCATTACTTGCTTCACATCAATATGTGTTTTCATTGACATAGATTTTTTATTGAACTGGGTTCAAATATTGTTTCAAAAATCTGTGTATTATAATTTTTCACACAAAGAAGTTTGTCTTGGAGACCTTAAAATTGCCTTTTGCTTTCTGCAACAGCTGTGCATAGTTTCAAGTTGAGTCGAAACCATGTGGACTGGCACAGTGTGGATGAAGTGTATCTTTATAGTGATGCAACAACATCTAAAATTGCAAGAACAGTTACCCAAAAACTGGGATTTTCTAAAGGTAATTTTTAAATGTTACTATAGTTTGTCAAACTTTGGGGAATCTGAATTTTTCTCTTGTGTTCAGAATAGACTATTAAAATTCTATTTTTAGTATATTTTAAATATGTATTATATTTAATGGCAGTTACTGCCCTATTAAATGAAACTTTTGTTAAGGTGATTGAGTTGACATGTATTCATCAGTGAATAATTATATATTTAGAATGATTTGACAAGATTAATAAGTATCTTTTATACTTCTAAAAGCATAAAAGCCATCAAACTCAAGGTAGTCATGGTAGTCATGTGAAAAGAAAACATGGCAATTGAAACTTGTTATCAAGGAGGAAAACTGAAAACTTTCCATTGGTTTTAGTGAAATGGAAGTCATTGGTGACTTAGATAGACTGGTGAGGCAGAAACCAGATGGGCATGGATTGAAGCTTAAGTAGTACATCGTTAAGAAATGGAGGCAGGGTTAATAGACAACTCTTTAAAGAAGTTTGACTAAAAGAAAGAAAAGAAGGAATGGTACCTGGGGAAGATATAAGATCATTACCAAAAAATAAATTAAAAAAAATTTTTTTGTCAACTCTGATATAACCCTTTTTGCTGCTTTATTTTCTTTGATAACAGATATGCTTGAATTTCTTCTTATATGTTCATTAGTCAGTTATATTTGTTTTGTGAATTACCTTATATCTTAAGCCCATTTTGCTATTTGAGTCATTATCTTTTCACTTTTTGATTAGTAAGCTCTCTTTGTATACTCAGGTAATTAACTTACTATGCATCATATTTTGCAAAATTTTCCCCAGTTTGTCATCTTTTATTTTTGTCTCATGGTTTTTTGGTGGTTTTTTTTGTTTTTTGTGTTTTTTTTTTTTAATATAGAGAAGTTTAACATTTGTATGCATTCAATTTGTCCTTCCTTTTCTTTTTCTTTATGGTTTGGTGTCATGTCCAATTTAGCACTTTATATCAGAGCCAGTCAATATACATCATCTGACAAATTTATCCCTTCCCAACCTAGTGAAATTTTCTTTCAGTATTTCCTTTTCTTCTTTATTTCTTTCAATATATTGTAAAAATACTGTTTCCAGAATAAATAGTGAATTTAGAATCATAATTTTTCGACAGCATCAAGTAGTGGGACCAGACTTCATAGAGGTTATGTAGAGGAAGCCACGTTAGAAGACAAGCCATCACAGACTACCCATATTGTATTTGTTGTGCATGGCATTGGGCAGAAGATGGACCAAGGAAGAATTATCAAAAATACGGCCATGTGAGTGTTTTCATGAATAAATACATTCTCCATGTAGTGTAAAATCCAAACTCCATTCATCACTATTTTCTTCCATCTTTCCTTTTCTTCCTTTTTTTTTTTTTTCGTTTTTTTGTTTTGTTTTTGTTTTTGTTTTTTTCCCAAGTCAAGTTGTTGTCCTTTCAATCCTAGTTGTGGAGGGTGCCATTCAGCTTCAAGTTGTTGCCCTTTCAGTCTTAGTTGTGAAGGGCTCACAGGTCCAGTTGTGGAGCTCAGCTCCAGGTCCAGTTGCCGTTGCTAGTTGCAGGGGGTGCAGCCCACAATCCCTTGCGGGAGTCGAATCGGCAACCTTGTGGTTGAGAGGATGCGCTCCAACCAACTGAGCCATCCGGGAGGCAGCTCAGCTCAAGGTGCCGTGTTCAATCTTAGTTGCAGGGGGCAGAGCCCACCATCCCTTGCGGGACTCAAGGAATTGAACTGGCAACCTTGTGATTGAGAGCCCACTGGCCCATGTGGGAATCAAACCGGCAGCCTTCGGAGTTAGGAGCACAGAGCTCTAACCGCCTGAGCCACCGGGCCGGCCCTCTTCCTTTTTTTTAAAGAGTCACTCCAGATAATTACAACCAAGTGATTTAGGAGACATGCCTCCTTGCCTAACCAGTATCTACATATATACCCATTTGAGAACTATGATAGTGATCCTTGGGGTGTAGGATTCTGTAAGTTCACTGTAGAAAAGGACAGTGTTTTAAGCAGATGTAGTGTTTCTGAGTTTGTAACTCAAAATAGGTTCCTCAGCCTCATCAGTATTGACATTTTTGACCGGATAATTCTTTGTTATGGGTGGCTGGCCTCTGCATTATAAGATATTTAGCAACATCCAGGACCTCTACCCACTAGATGCAAATAGAACCTTTAGTTGTGACAACCAAAAGAATATCTCCAAATACTGCAAGTATCTCCTAGAGGGAAAAATTGCCTATGGTTGAGAACCACTAGTCTATAATGAACTTTTTTTTTTTTTTTTTTGGAAACTTCAGATGCCAACACACATACTGTTTCCTCATTATTATATCATAATGAAATATATAAGAAATGTGTAATCATCAAAAATGAATAACTGAATGAAATATTAGAAATCTTAAAATATGTTTTTTTCTTGTATGTATTCATACTTGTTAAAACTGAACATTTGAAAAGATGACACAGACACTTGTAGAATGTATCTGTAAATATTACTGAGTATCTGCTAGAACAAAAAATACTTTTAGATTCTGTGGGTAGTAAGACAGGTCCTGCCTCCAGGTCTGAAGTTTTAGCTATCATCTTTATTTTCAGTGATGATAAGGGGAGCCGATTTACTTTTTGGCAACCTAGAATGTATGTAGACTGTTTTAAATGGCTACTTTGGGGATATATTAGGTTGGTGCAAAAGTAATTGCAGTTTTTGCAATTATTTTTAACCTTTTAAACCGCGGTTACTTTTGCACCGACCTAATACAATCAAAATATTACAGTTGACCCTTGAGCAACATGGGGGTTAGGGGCTCTGACCTTCCTCACAGTTAAATCCACATATACCCTGTTTCCCGGAAAATAAGACCTAGCCGGACAATCAGCTCTAATGCGTCTTTTGGAGCAAAAATCAGTATAAGACCCGGTCGTATTTTTGCTCCAAAAGATGCACTAGAGCTGATTGTCCGGCTAGGTCTTATTTTCCGGGAAACACGGTAATTGCTGTAAGCCCTCCACATACGAAGATTTCCAACTGCCAGTTATTGACCCTTGAACAACACATTTGAACTATACAGATCAACTGAACTGTGGTCAGTTGAAAAAAGTCCACATGTAAGTACCCTAGCAGTTCAAACCCATGTGGTTCAAGGGACAACTGTATTATATTGTAAGTAATTCCTTTTAAAATATACTAGAAATAGAGAAAGATAGGCTTTTCAACAAATAGTGCTGAGATAACTTGATAACCATATGGATAAAAATAAAATTGGGTCCAGTTCTCACGCTAAGATAAATTTCAATTGGATCACATTTAAACATAATTGAAACTATACAAGTATTATGGATTTAAAAGGTAGGGTTGAGGGGAGTTTGAATTCTTCTACACCCTTAAAAATAGAGAAAACCGTCCTGAGTATGACTTGATCCAGGAGCAATAAGGAAAAATATTGATAAATATTATATCATCTCAAAAAACCATATGGTGAAAAACTAAAATAAGACAAATTGAAAGAAGACATGTGCAACTTATATCACAGGTAAACTGATAATATCCGTAATATATAAAGAACTTCAAAAAATAAAGGAAAAAAATGTCTGACTGTCTTACAGAAAACTGGGCTAAAGATATGAACAGCCAGTTCCCAGAAAAGCAAATGCTCAACCATGCTTATAAAATGTACATTAAAATTACATTAAGCATAGCAGTTCCACTCCTAGGTCTATATCCAAGAGAATTGAAACTCATACATCTACACAAAAACGTATTAAAGAATATTCATAGTAGCATTATTCTTAATAGCCCCCAAAATGGAAATACTCCTAATGTCCATCAGCTGATGAATGGATAAACAAAAGGGGTATATTTATACAATGGAATATTATTCAACCATAGAAAGCAATGAAGTACTGATTCATGGTACAGCATGGATGAGCCTTGAAACATTATGCTAAATGAAAGCAGCCAGACACAAAAGGCCACACATACTGTATGATTCCATTCACGTGAAATGTCCAGAATAGGCAGAGCCATAGAGACAGAAAGGCGATTCATGGTTTCCAAAGCCTAGGGGAAAGAAATATGGGAAGTGACTCCTATGTCTATGGTATATCTTTTGGGGCTGATGAAAGTGTTCTGCAATTAGATAGTGGTGATGGTTGTACAGCTCTTTGAATATACTAAAAGCCACTCAATTGTTTAAAAAGAAACAACTAATGAGGTTGTGTCAAAAGGACACAGAAGTCGACTTAAAGAGATTGATTGACCTCCAAAAGAAGACAATTTGAGCATCAGTAAGGATAATAATTACAGTGGGTTTAAACACTTCAAATATTTTTAAATCTATGAGTTAGTAATGATGTCAAAAAAATACAAAGCCTACCTTCTCAGTATTTTGAAAATTGTTAATAAAAAGGAAGAATTAACCATTTATCTTGCCTTTTCTCAGAAACTGGTTGTACCACAAAGCAGGCAAATATCTGATATAAGAAAATTTCTCTTTCTAGAAGTAAAAGGAGTGAGAACATTTAAGAAGCACCTTTTTGCAACCATAATAGCTAATGGATCTAATCAATGATCCTCATAACTGCTACCATCACCAAAAAGAGAAGACCGTATATACTAGTCTTACCAAAACAGTAGAACTTGAATCTGATCAAACGCCCTATATGTCACTACCAGATTGCAGGAAATAGGGAACAAAGAATATGTTAAATACTACCATGGGGAGGAAGTCATTAAAAATTACAGGATGAAAAAAGAATTATAAAGCAAAAGGAAAGAGGAACCTATAGATTAAAGACACTTAAGAGGTGCATCTACCAATTAACAATGTGTGGACTAACTGGAAGTACACACTGTTCCCCAATAAAGTCCTATTCCCCTTCCTCAACAATGTGTGGACTATGTTTGGAGCTCAATTCAAACCAGTGTAAAAAATATTTTTAATATTATAAACTAACATTTACAGTCTAACTGGGGAAAGGGACCACTGAACTACATATTTGCCAAAATAAAAGAATTATTAACTGTTTTGGTATAATAGTACTGAATAGGTTATCTTTTCCTTACATTTTAAAATATATACTAATGTACAGATGAAATAATGTGAGGTCTGTGATTTGCTTTGAAGTATTATTGGGGAAGGGTGCTACTGTAACGGGACAGCATGATGGAGTTTTGGGGGATGCTAGAATTACCCTGTATCTTGACTGTGGTGGTGCTATCCATGAGATTAGCAGACATGTGGTCCTGTCCAAAACGTCCGTGGAGATTTTTGGTCCACGCCTACCCACCTACCTAACCCTGTGTGCCATGACCAGCTAGGCTACTGAGGCAAGAAGGGTTATTATTGGCAATACAGCCACAACACAATCACTAGACCAATAAAACATGATAGTATCTTTCACGTATTAATCCTATAAACCAAAAGTGTAAATAAAAGTTATGGCTGTCTAAACCTAGCAGTGTTTTCTTAAGTGTGGATATTTTGGACAGGATCAATTATGAAAGACCATTTGCCAGGGACCAAATGTGCTTTGAAATGAAGGTATCCTCGTATTGCATGTTATTGCATAGTGTAATGTTAACTGAAACTTAATTGGATTAAGTTATAAGCAAGTGGAATTGTTATAATTAAAGAAATGTTATACCATATAAATACATGTGTGAAGTTACTCTGATAAAGTTTTGTTTTGTTTTTATTATTTTTTTTAGGATGAGAGAGGCTGCTAGAAAAATAGAAGAAAGGCATTTTTCCAACCATGCAACACATGTTGAATTTCTGCCTGTTGAGTGGCGGTCAAAACTTACTCTAGATGGAGGTACATTTTGTTTAAAAATTAAGTGATTGAGCCAATGGCAAGAAAGTGATGTTCATTGGGAACAAAGTGTCTTTAATTAGTTGTCTTGAGGTATATGTGCTCTTTGTTCTAGATTATTTAAAAAAATAAAATCCATTGATTTTTAAAATAATTATATCAATTTATGTCATTTTGGACCACCATATAGATTTCACAGATGATAACGGTTTTCACTCATGCCCTCTGGATTAGCAGATGGGAGTACAGGGCATGTGGGAGGGAATAAAATGTTTTTCAAAGTTTTTGACAGAAAAGTGACTTGTCAATACTTTTAAAACACTATTGTCACAATTTCTTATGAACTTACATTTTCTTCCTAATAATTTTCCCCTCCTACATTTGGAAGATAAAATACCAGGTTTTATTCTTTTATTCTTTTGTTGTTCTTACTGCATTCCCTGGGCTGGTGAATTATAATCTAGTATAGAGAAATTGTACAATATATGTGTTTAAATAAAATCATTTTCATATCCTTTCTTAAAGAGCTGTTAGCCAAAATAGGCATTTTTTTACACAAAGTTGTATCCTTTCAATATTAAAACCATAAAAATAGAATGTTTAGGTTATTTGCATAATCTGGAAAATGAGAGAGTTGTAGTAGATATAACAGCAGTGGCCATTTGTGGAGCCTTTGCTATGTGCCTGGCACTCTGCAGTTCATTTTACATGGACTGTCTCATTTAACTTTCCCACAAAACTCAATTTTCTCTATTTTACTGTTAAGGAAACTGAAACTCAGTAAAAGGTGAATTTACTAAGAATAGCAGGTAGAGTCTAGGTCCATATGATGCCAGAGCCCTTATTCATCACATTGCTAAACTGTGTCCTTGGATGATTTCCAAATCTGATTCTGTTTCAGACTCAGGAATGTTAGTTGTAGTTTATAAACCAAAAGTTGTACAGTTTAAAAAAAAAAAAAATGCTAGTGACCAAAGAAGACTCCACAGCAGCTCATCTGTAAAGTTCTAGTGTAAAAATACTATCTTCCCCATTCACCCAGATAAATTTCTTAGGCTGCTCAGGAATGTGGACAACATGGATGAATTAACATTTAATAAGACCCATGAGTTCATAATTTTCTCTTAGGTTTATAATCCTGTGATACAATCTTCTTGAAAGCACTATGCTGAGTGAAAGAAACTATAGGAAAGCACCAGTTTCTCTCTGTTCTCAATCTTCTGACACCAATTGGAGGGGGGGGTTTTCTCGTACCAACCAATTCTCCAGTTCTTGGTGGACACCAGCTGGGTGTCCTACAATTTAACCCAGTTCTTCTGGTAGGTTAAGGGCTCAGTCCCACAAGTCTCCCCCCACTTCAGATGCTAGTCACAAGTCCCAGATTGTCACCTATAGTTCTGACTGACCAGCTATAAATTGGGGGGAGGGGGTCTTATGACCCCATCCTGAGTTTCAATAATTTACTAGAATGACTTAATAAAATTCAGGGAAACATTTACTTACATTTACTGGTTTAAAGAGTGTTAAAAGGATACAGATGAACAGTCAGATGAAGAGCTGCATAGAGCAAAGTATGAGGAAGGCTGTGCAGAGATTTCATGTCCTCTCTGAGCACACCACCCTTCCAGTACATTCATATATTCACCAACCTGAAAGCTCTCCAAACCTTGTTGTTTAGGGTTTTTATACAGGTTCCATTATATAGTCATGATTGATTAAATCATTGGCTGTTGGCAGTTTGCCCAATATCCAGGCCCTCTCTCCCTTTCCAGTGGTCAGGGGATGGCATAGAAAGTTAAACCCTCTAATTACATGGTTGGTTCCTCTGGCAACCAGCTCCGTCCTCCCAAGAGTCACTTCATTAGTAAAACTCAGGTATGATTGAAAGAGGCTTATTATGAATCATAAAAGAAATACCCCTCGCCCCTATCACTCAGGAAATTACATCGTTTTAGGAACCTTGTGCCAGAAGCCAGGGACAAAGACCAAATACATGTTTCTTATTATATTGCAGTATCACAGAAATCCATTCTCAAAGGTTACATAATTTATGCTTCCATTTATGTGACATTGGAAAAGGCAAAAACTATAGGGACAGAGAACAGATAGTGGTTGCCAGGATTTAGGGAAAGACAAGGGTTTGAATTCAAAAGGACTGCATGCAGGAGGTTTTTAGGGTGCTAGAACAGTTCTGTATCCTGATCATGGAGATAGTTGTGTAAAATCATGTATGCATTAAAACTAAGAGTTTATTTTACTGTTTGTAAATTTAAAAGCAATGATAGAAGGTATTTATCTCCAGCAACATCATTGTGTTCATTGGTATTAAATGGCTAAAAACATTTCCTTTAAATCAGGAAAAAGCTAAGGATGTCACTCTTTTAACAAATATTCTTCTTGAAGTCTTAGCCAATGCAATAAGAAAAAGAAATAGTAGTTTCAAGGAATGGAAAAGATCTTTTTATTTGCAGGTCATGGGATTGTCTACACAGAATATTCAAAAGAACCTACAGAAAAATTATTAGGATTAATAAGGCAGTTTATCAAGGTTGTGAAATAGAAGATCTGTATATAAAAGTAATTAACATTTCTATATATCAGCACAATTAGAAATAGCATAAAAAATAAAAAGTTCCCAGAAATTAATAAAATATGCATATTTGTATTAACAATGAAAAAATCTGTTAAAAGATATTAAATACAACTTAAATAAATATGGATGATTTTCTTAGATTGGATGATTCAATATCCTTAGAGATATTAATTCTCCCAAATTGATTTATAGACTTCATGCAATTCCAGTCAAAATCCCAATAGAGTTTTTCATGAAACTTGACAAGCTGATTCTAAAATTATTATAGAAGAGCAAAGGCCATAAAATAACCAAGATATAGAACAAGAGGAGGAGAAGGGAGTCATGATCTAGTAGCTAGCCGGACCTGTTATTTAACTTTCCTAACTAAGACAGTTTAGGACTGGCACAAGCGTAGGCCAGTGTACCGGACTAGCGCCTCCCTAAACAGGCCTCTGCTTAGTTTGGAAACCTGATACATGACGAGCTGGCATTTTGGATCATTGGTGAAAGGATGACCTATTCCATAAATGGTGCTTGGTAACTGGTTATCCTGTGTGGGGAATAAGTAAAAATAATCCCTACCTCACATTCCATGTGGATCAAAGATATAATATATGAAAGGCAGGACTTAAAAACTGTTAGAAAAAATATACAAGAGTATCTTTTTAAGACACAAAAACACAACTGTAAAGTAACACAGATAAATTTGATTAGATTAAAACTAAGAACTTCTGTTTCTCAATAGATATCATAAAGAGTAAAAGACAAACCAGAAACTGGGAAAAGATGTTGCAACAGAACAACACATATAACCACCAAAGGTTTAATATCCAGAATAAAGAATAGGAAACCAAAATGGAGAGAGATGATAGATATACACATATATACACACACATGCATATATCATATTTATACTCGAATGTGTGTGTAAATATGTGTGTGTTTATATATTATATATAAATTTTAAAAAATATATATATAATGTACATCTCACTAGTAATTAAGGAGAGGCAAATTAAAACCATAATAAAATATCATTCACAACCATCAGTTAAGCAAAAATTTAAGAATGTGATAATACCAAGTGTTGGTGAGGATGTGTAGCAGTGAGGATTCGCATACACTATTGGTGGGATTGTAAATTGGTACAGTTGCTTTGGAAGACAGCTTGACATCATTTTGTAAAGTCGAATGTGCGTGTGTCCTGTGACACAATAGTTTCTCTCCTAGATATATATACCCTAAAGAAACTCTTACACATGTGCACCAGGACACATGTACAACTCTTAGTAGTAGTATCATTTATATTAGCAAAAAAACAGAAATAATGCAAGTGTCTTTCAAACGAAAATGGATAAATTGTGAAATATGTATAAAATGGAATACTGTACAGCAGTGAAAATGAATAGATTACAGCTCTATGCATCAGCACGGGTGAATCTCAGAAGCATAATACTGGAGGTGAAACAAACCATGGATAATAACTCAATTTACATAGTGTTCAGAAACAGAGAAAATGAAATAAAATATTTAGGTTCTGGCACATAATAAATACTGTAGAATTGGCTAAAATTATTAGTATGGACATGAAGGAAATCTGTAAAGAAAAGCAAGAGTGCAATTAACGCAGACCTCATATTAGTGGTTACTTCCAGCAGGTGGGGGGCATGTAATCATTCAGGGATACACAGTCTATAAATATGTTGTGCTGCCCATGAATAGAGACAATATTCCCTTTTAAATCTTTGAAAAGACTTCTAGTGTTTGCTTGAATCATTGCCTTCCAGTTGTTACTAGATTGTATAAAAGTGGGGAATAAATAAAAATAAAATAATTCCAGCCGATGCAGTGGAAAACTGGAAGATAAAAAAATTGCACTACACTAAAAATATAAGCCTTCTCCTGCCCTCCTTGTGCTTTCAAACCATGATACTTATCCAAGCATAGAACTTCTTTGTATTTCTATAAGAAATGCAAATTTTTCTTCAACTGTAATCATTTTGTTAGGCGTTTAATAGAATAATCTTTCCGTGGTATAATTTCCATAGGTTAGCTGTAACTCACAGAAAGCTGAACATGTTTGCAGCAATGCAGTTTACGTAACAGTTTCTTTTCAAAAGTAAATTACACCAACTACTTTTTCTCATTTACTGAAAAGGCCTATTGCTAATTTACCTTTGTGCATATTTGTAATTTGATGGCTTTTGCCCATATAATCTTTGGTTCATTAAAGGTAGACACATAAAGTGTAGGAAAACTTTTTAGTTTGTTGCTGGTTTGCCACCAGTGGCTGTAGGCATTCCACATGTGTATTGCCAGGCTCAAGGTGCATATATCAAAGAAGAGAAAGGAAACAAAAGGAGGTACAGAAAGAGGGAGATTGTATGTGTCTCTTTATACTTGTTCCAGGAATAGAGATGGCCTGGTTTTGCTCTGGGTGCCCCTGAATGTCATGTAACAGCCAGTACACACAAAAAATGGTCAGGCTTTATAGATTTAATAATGGCTTTCATCCTTTAATGTTCCTTTTCTTCCGTATTCCCTTGTGTCTTTTACTGTTTTTTTCTTATGTATTTAGCAAGGAAAGTTTTATTAGATCCAAAGCTAGTCTTGAATTCAACATTACAGAGCTGTTATTTCAGGGGATGTAATTTTTTTCACAATTTATTGTTTTCCCTAAAACAGACACCTTCTGAAAGTTTTGTTTGTTTGTTTTTTTTATTTGTAGACACTGTTGACTCCATTACTCCTGACAAAGTACGAGGTTTAAGGGATATGTTGAACAGCAGTGCAATGGACATAATGTATTATACTAGCCCACTTTATAGAGATGAAGTAAGTATCGTGATTATCAAGGTTGGTGTTAGGCAATATTCCAGAATACTTTTTAAAACACTATATGTCTTCTTAGGGAAAGTTGTGATAAATAACAGCCAGCAGGGAGGGGTTCTTTAGGATTTAGTCATGTCTAGGCAGTGAATGAACCTTGACAGGCATATAAAAGCCTTTTTTCCCCTTCTTCTCAGCCTTTGGAATTGAATAGATACAGATTCAAAACCTGCCACTTAACTAGCTATGTGACCTTAGATCAAATTTCTCACTTTCTCAGCTTCCTCACTTATAAAACGGACATAAAATGCCTACCAGATAAAGGTTATCATGAGGATTAAAGACACAAACATATATAAAGTTCCCCGTACAATTCCTTTTCCTTAGCTTTTCAAGCTGTGATTTAGTATATATCTGTCTTTATGTATTTCAAGGGCTACCATTAAAAAAAAGAAAGAGAATAGACTTTTTCTTTTAACTCTAGGAAGTAAAATAAGGATCAATTAGTAGAAAATACGAAAAGGAACATGTTTGTTTACTGATGAAGAACTTTGTTATGACTAAAGCTACCTTAAAAAAATAGCAGTATCACAAGGGAAAATTTTGTTAATTTTGATGGGTTTTAATTAAACTTATTTTGGTAATCATTTTACAATATGTACATATGTCAGATCATTATGTTTTATGCCTTAAACTTATACAATGTTGTGTTAATTATATCTCAATGAAACTGGAAAAAAAGTTTGTTTTTTTTAAATAGAAGTGACCGCTGTAGAATGGAGACACTGGGGTAGATGCTGAGCAGCTTTTCAGTGATGCTACTGAAGGGACTGCTCCTTTCACAGCGGTTTGAATTAGGTCATCTCTGAGGTCCCTTTTCACTTGAGATTCTGAGTGTTCATGGGAGGATCTTAATTAGTCATTGTGTGAGTCACCACTAAGAACCGATGGTTAGGGGAAAAGATTTGTGTATAAATCAGTACTGCTCAGGTCAGACTTTCTGAGGACCAGTTTGAAAAAAAAGAACGAATTTCAGACTTTCAAGACATCATTAGAGAGTCTTTGGTCCTTACTTCAACCCTGAATAAAATAACATGAAAAATCCAGACAGAACTACATCTTGTGTACATCTGAACTCTAATGGCTTTTTAAAATGAAGAAGTATAAAGGGAATTGTCATGGCAATATTTTACCATTGTTAGTTGAAAATTGTTTGATTGATATATATGACTAAAACTGTCTAAATTACTTCTTCTCATTCAACTTTCCTGAAGTAGGGAGGACAAAGGACTAATTATATTCTTCAGCCATATTTTGTGTATGACTTTTCTCTTAAAACTACTGGTTTTATTCCTTTTGGGTTGATTTTCTTCATGAATTTTAACTTTGGAGCAGTGGTTAAGAATCAGAAACCTAAACTTTTACAAAGCCATCTAATGCCTACTGTGTAAGAAGTTAGCTGACTTTTAGATAATATTGTAGAGCTAATAAAATTAAGATCAGAGGGTATATCATTAATCTTGGTTCAGATGTCCCAAATGACTATTCTTGGTCACAAAGGGATCCTAGCTGGGAGAATATAATTGGATCAGAGAGGAGAAGGGGAAATCTAATTAGGAAAAGAACCCTAATTAGAGTAGACTTTTTGGATACAATATAGAGGTGGATTTCTCCTTTTGCTGCTGAGTATATGATTTATAAAAGCATTTAGATAGTGCAAAGCCATTTTAAAAGTTAGCTTTCAAAATCATAATGTGCTGACCACAAATGTTCCTGTATATGTAAACTATAGGCAAAGATTATAATGCCTCCATGTCTAGAGACTCTGATAAGAAAACACAAAGACCATTTCTATTCAAGCATATGATTATTAAAACAGATGAAAAGATCAGCTCTTCAGAAACTGCCCTTTCGGTTTCATTCTATGGTGAAATATTTTAATGTCAGGTAGATTTTTCTCTGTCTTAAATATTTACCCTTGTTTTTTTATCTACTATATGTGATTGCTGGACTAAGGAAGTATTGGGTATAATGAGAGATGCTTTAAATTTTTGAAATATGAAATAGATTAATCACTAGTAGAGATACTGGTAGATCTTTTTATTTTTTTAATTTTTAAATTTTAGGGGGTGGCCTGTTAGCTCAGTTGGTTAGAGCGTAGCACCAAGGTTGCTGGTCCGATCCCCACATGGGCCACTGTGAGCTGTGCCCTCCACAATTAGATTGAAACAACTACTTGACTTGGAGCTGAGGGGTCCTGGAAAAACACCCTAAAAATATAAAAAATAAAAAGTTGAAAAAAAATTAATTTGGAAGAGTTGATATTTAAAAAAAAAAAAAGAGTAAGTACCTTTTGCCAGAGTACTTAAGTATATTTTAGTGTTTCTAGATTTACATGGTATGAGTCTTCAAAAGTAAAAACTATTAACAAATGTTGCTTTTAAAGGAATGTATTTTATCTAAACACTGGCTTTTTTTATACTTCCCTTACATAGATTGTAAATCAGGAAAACTATAAAATTTTAAAGGTTAGTTGATATTCTTATCCAAGCCAAGTCCAAAACATTACATTGTAGCTCACCTTGAACAAACCATGTAATTTCATATCACCCTCCCTATTCCTTAAACTATGTTAAGTAGAATTACCTACAACTCAGGTGTTAGGAGGCTTTTATATGATTTGCCCCTAAAGCAGTAGTTCTAAAGTGTGGTCCCCAGAACTGCTGAATCAGAAACTCTGGGATGGAGCCTAGTAATCTGTATAAGCCCTCCCAAGTGATTCTGATGCACATTGGAAATTGGAGAACTATTACACTAAAGCATGGAATTCTTTTGCTTTTCCTGGAAAAAAAGTTAAAATATCCAATTAAAGTAAAAGTTTTGCATTCCTCCCTAGAGAAAGGCAGCTTATCAATCTTCCACATGCCACCAGCTCATCTTGTCCTTTTCTTCCTTCATTGGCTCAATATATTTCATCAGACCCGATACACAGTTTCAGTAACTTTAACGAGACCCTCAGTGTTGCATTGTAGGGCTCTGAGATGTTAACAATCAGAACACCATGCCTTCATTCACGTCACTGCTAATCTTGCCAATCATGAATGCTCAAATGATTTTCAGTTCATGTCAGCAGGTAGAGAATGTTCAGTAAAATCTGATGAAGTCTAGTTGTCTCTTGAGACAAAAATAACAGGATTGAAAATGGAAGCAATATATAACTAATATTTGTATGTCAGAGTAACAGCTGGCATATTAAGAAGTACTAAAATGAGAAATTAAATATCAAACAGGAAATTTACAATTAAATAGTAGTAAGGAATGCTGGGAAGAGGAGAGAAGTGCCTTAAAAATGTGAGGGCCCAGTATTGGTTTGAGTAACAAAAGAACCTTACTCTTCTGACTTAATGGAATATTTCAGTAATACTTGCTAACACTAAATTTCAAAGAAAAATGACGAAGATACTTCCCACATTATTAATCTCTAAACTTTAAAAAGCCCTGCTTTCCAGCTATATAAAACTTTTTTTCATATCTATATTGCTAACTTAACAGGAATTTTGGAATATCAAGTAGATCAATATTAACATTTCATTGCATTCTTTTCAAAATGCATATTGTAATAATATAATATATTAGCATACCTGTTATCATAAACTCAGATACTCTTTTTCTGAAATTTACTATGGCCTAAAAACTGCAAGGTACAAAAATTTATAATTGATTATGAGTAAGTTGCAGTGAAGAAGAAATTTCCAGGGGCTCTTTGCAAATCTTACTGAAATCTGCATGGAACTTTTTTTTTCAATCTATGGGACTGCTAGTTCATATAGTTTGTTTATGGAGTATGAAAGGAACTGTATGTCTATGAAAGGGTAACATGTGCCTTTATTCTTTAGTAATGTATGGATTATATTAATATACACCTTACTTCATTTCCTGAAAGGTTTTAAAGGAGCTGAGTTAATTTTAATAACCTAGGTATATTTGGCCAGTAATGTATATTTTTCTTTCTTAATATATCTGAGTTTAGAAATAAAGATTATAGTAGTCAGTGATTACTCTAATATGGTAATATTCTCTTATTTCAAACAGCTAGTTAAAGGCCTTCAGCAAGAGCTGAATCGATTATATTCCCTTTTCTGTTCTCGGAATCCAGACTTTGAAGAAAAAGGGGGTAAAGTCTCAATAGTGTCACATTCTTTGGGATGTGTAATCACTTACGACATAATGACTGGCTGGAATCCAGTTCGACTCTATGAACAGTTGCTGCAGAAGGAAGAGGAGTTGCCCGACGAACGATGGATGACCTATGAGGAACGACATCTTCTTGATGAACTCTATATAACAAAACGACGGTAAAATACCCTAATCTCTTAAAAGAATTTAAAATGTCTTCATGGAATTACTAGACTTCGTAGGAGAAAACTTTGATTTTCATGATGAAGAAATATATAGTGTTTCAAGATTATTCGAAGATTATTAGATAACATGCCTAATTGAGCAAAGAATTATCTTGCTAATTACATGCATTTTCCACTAACATAAAAAAAATGGTTTTGTCATCTTCCTCTTTTCCTTCTGTGTATCCTTCACAATTTATCAGCAGTGAAATCTCAAACTTATTCCAAGCTGAATCACTGTATAGAATCCCTGTTGAAAATGTTTATCAGTTTGTAATCCGTTGTAGTTTTGCTAATCTTAGAGATGGGCCTTTCTTTACCTTTCTTATTAATTTGGAAATAATTTTAAAGCTCTTTTTTCTTGGCAAATCTATTTTTGACAGATTTTATAATTGTCTGATCACTTGTGGACTTCCTGATCCTCTTAGTTCTTTGCTATATCTTTATCTTCATCCATAATTACATTCTCTTGTCTTCTTTGTCCTCTTAATGATTACCTAATTGATTTTATAGAACAGTGAAAGGCACTCATTTTGATAGTTAGCATTATATAAAAACAACCAATTTAATTGACTCAAATTTTTATTCAGGAAGCCTTGGATTTGTTTCAGTTTTAATGGAAGTTATCTAAGGATTTCATTTAGAATCTTATTAACTACCATAGGATAGACACATAAATTTTATGGTTGCAAAATAATTGATAGTTTTGAAAGAAAATGTCATGTTGGCAAGCCTCAGAGCAGCGTTTTAAACATGCCTAGAAAAAGAACTGCACCCTTTTCAAAAAAACTTAGTTCCATTGTTTATTAAATGTGAGGAGATACGGAACATTATAATGGGGAAAAAAATGAAATGACCCAAATGTTCATTAGCAGAGGAGAGTTAAATAAACTGTGGTTCATTTGTGTGATATACAATTGCACAGCTATTATAAAGTGAAGTGTAGATCAGGAGGCAGTAAAATGAAAAGATCTCTAAGATTCATGAAGTCTAGATAAAAAGAAAGAACAACGTATTTGGTGTGATTTCTTTTTTAAAGGTGTAGGTATTTGCCTCACATTTTACTGAAGGGTCTCCCCAAATGCTATTAACAGCAGGTATTATGAAGAGTAGGGGTACTTTTACTAATCAAATTATAAACTTTTATAGACTTTCTATACTATAGCAGGTGCATTTATTAAATACTGTCAGTAGGGATTAATTTGAGGGATTGGGTAAAGGGTGTCATTTTCTTCTTTATAATTTAGTGAACTAGTGAGCATCTAATATTTATGAAATTATAAATACAAACGCATACATAATTTCATACTGGTTCCTAGGCTGAGAGAAATAGAAGAACGGCTACATGGATTGAAGGCATCATCTATGACACAAACACCTGCCTTAAAATTTAAGGTAAGGAAAGACAAATGAGATTTTCATTGTTTATCTCACTTTTTTCCAAACATCATTTGAAGCATGACATTAGGATTCAAAAGAAATCGTAATTTTGTTTTTTAAATTAATATTTATTGAACACATACTATATGTTGGACACTGATAGTTTCCGAGCTCTACAGAGAAAAGAGTGGAAAGACGGTTCCCCAGCCTTCAGGATGTATAATACAGTGTTATTTGTGTTATTAGCAGTATACAGAATCATAATGTATGCACGAGAGAGAGGTTTTAATTTTGCCTGTAAAGGATTATAAAGAAATGACATTCGTACTTGTTATCAGTAAATTGGATATGGCCAAGTGGAGGAAAGGAAAACTGCTGTTCTGTGTAAAAGAAAGAACCTAAAGCATGGAGGGATATAACTTTATAGTACCTCTGAGAAACACCAAATAATCTCAAGTAGTGGGAGAAGAAAAATACGACAGATCTGGGAAATATTTAGTTTTTAGAATTAGCAAAACTTAGTGACCAACTGGTTGTGAGTAGTAAGAAAAATAAGTGGAAGCATATCAATGATGACTCTAGGGATGGAAAGCTGTCATTCCAATCAATGAGAAATGTGTAACAAAAGCACAAGACAGAGTACACGTGGTTCGTCTGGAGCAGGGTGAGCAAAACAGTTTGGCTAAAATATGCAGGACTCTGGGCAGTGGGTCTGTGGAAGACCAGGGAGAACTAAAAGGACTTATATTTGAAAAGGGCAATGGGAACATTTCAGGATTTGTGAGCATCAGAATGGAGGTGTCAAAAACGATGGTTTAGAAGAATAAAAGTGGCAAATATCAACATTGACTTGACTATTGGAAAGGATGTAGCTTATAGCTGAAAAATAATTTGCATTGTTAAATGGAGTATGGCATAAGTTTCCTCATACTCATTGCCTGTTAAATATATGCCCATGTCTAATGTACTATGATTATCTCTTAAAATCTGGTTATTTTTTTTATCATAGGAACCTAACATACAGGTTAAGTAATGGACTGAATTTTTTTTTTTAAGACAGGATTTTCTTATAGAATCTATCTCCAGACTTACAAAGGTTTTTTAAAAATAATAAGAATAAAAAAACATATTTAAAAGCCATATGGTAAAGTTATAACATACATTTAAAAGCCATAAGCGTATGTCTTTGGAATCATTCCCACCTGGAATTTAAGTTCCATTTCTACCACCATTATTATATATAATCAATGTTAAATATGTAGGATTGATCTAATAGAAAAAGTAAACTCTTCTATTCATATTTTATGTCCTGAGTTTTTTTACTGGAGAGTTGAGTATGATCCACTAACTGTATATGGACCTCATAGTTCAGTATCACATTATTAGAAATTATGCACTATAATTGTGTATCCTTCTAACATATAGTCATGTCTAGTCTAATAATATGGATTTTAGTTGTTATTTAATTACTCGGAAGAAAAATATCTGAAGTTTAAAAAGGAATATCTGATGAATTGGCAAATTAATATTTAGGACTCCAGCATTCGAATGGAAGTCTTTCTGTGCCTATTAACTGGCAAATGGATTTACTTTCAGAATACAGGCGTTAGATATGTTACAGGTGACCATTGAACTTAAAAAAAAAAAAAAAAAGATATTGACAAACTTTGGTTTGGAGACTGGGAAACTTTGGTTCTGAGCATGAGGCTTTGCCACTAACTAGTTATATAGCATTAATGGAATCATTCAGCATCTCTGAATTCATCTGTTTATTCATCCCTGGACAAGGAGGTTAGACTAAATGTCTAAAGCTCTTTTTCGTCTCTCAAAATTTTTAATGAATGTAGATCTCACTAAAGTAATCATTACTCTTACCTGAGCATATCCCTTTGTGTGTTTGTATGTCAAACTGCAGACCAGTCATAAACAAAGAGAAGTTACTTATTCCATGTTTTTAACAATTTAACAAACATTTATGATGTGCCTGACCAATGTATAAAGAATTTTGCTAGGATGTGTATGTGCGTGTGCTTGTGTGTATCTCAAGCAGAAAGGATTTACTTAGCTTTCTCTTCTATCTGTACTGTTTTGCGTATCTTTCTCTATCCTTTTTTCCTCACTTTATAGAAGAAATGACATTAATCCTTTCAGAAATTAGTGTTTTTATAATATCTGTGTCACTATTATTTCAAATGCTTTTTCTTATATTTTTCTTATATTTTAATTTTTCTTAACACAAGTTAGTTTTCAAACATGTTGAAGTTAGCCAATCCTTTAAAAACAAAAACTTTCTCCAACCTTCTTTAACATAAAGGTACCATTTCAAAATATATATTCATTCATATACTTTTTCATTTGCATAAAAAGAAAAATTCTAGAGGCATTGTGGGAAAAGGTATATAAAATTGGAGGCAGGGATACTGTTACAATATAGTCCAAATTGAGAGGTGAAATGTTAGAACCTGTTGGATGACTTTTTAGATGTTGGAGATGAGAGGGAAGGATGAATTTGGGATGTCTCACTCATCACGATATGGAACATATGAGAAAGGTAGGGTGGATTTAGTAGGGAAAGGTATTACATTCTGTATATAATCCAGTGCTGTTGACCACCCTATTTTTCTTGAAGCCCTCTCCTCCCTTGGCTTCCATGATACCATTATCCTGGTTCTCTTTTTCATGTCACTCTCCCTTTTGTAGTTTTACCTCCTTTACCTGCTAACCAAATGTAGACATTCCTCATAGTTCTATCTAAAGCCATTTTATTCTGTATGCTTCCTAAGCAATCTTTCCCATTCTCTTGGTTTTACACATCACTTCTATAATGGTAACACAAGTCTACCATATATAGACTTGGATGATGACATATCCAATTCTGTATCTCTTGTCTTAAATTTTAAGCTACCTGTTAGATATGTTACAGATACTTCACACTTATTATGCGGAACAATAAAAGAAAAAGAATTTACTTAGAGTTCCTTGTTACAATTAATGGAACCACTAGCCTCCTAGTCAGCCAGACTCAAATTTTATGAATTGTTTGTGATTCATTCCATATTGCCATCTCCATTCAGTCATGCTGATACAACCCTGTCCTCTCACATTACCATTTCTGAATGGAACAGCTTTTCCTGCCTGGTTCAGATTATCTTTTGCTTAAACTTTTTCAATAGTCACCAGCCTCTTAATTTTCTAATTTATCCACGAGCTACTACTACCGGGTTTACTAACCTCCTGAAACATGGATCAGATCATATTATCCTTCACTACCTATAAAATAAATCAAGTCCAACTTTCTTAGTCAAACAGTCAAGGTTCTATAACATTCTCACTTCAAGCTACATTTTCCCAACACCCAATTTTTCAACCATGTCAGACTACTTCTATTCTCTAAATTAAGCCAGGTTCTTTCTTGCCTCTGCTTCAGTTCATGTGGTTCTATCAGCCTGGAATATCTTTTTTCCCAGTCCCAATGCCCCAACTATGGAAATTCTTTTCATCTTTATGGCCCATGTAAATGCTTTCTCCTTTGTAAAGCCCTCAGAGTTGGAATTATTCCTTTCTCTACTCTCACATTATAGCACACTTTGCCTGTCTTATGTACTTATTTTATTCTGCCTCCCACACAGATTGTAAATGTAAACTCTTGAGTGTAGAAGCTCTGTCTTATTCATCTTTATATCTTTCACAGAACCTAGTACATTATTTCAAAATAGTAGCTTAATATAGTAGCTTAATAGTAGCTTAATATTAAGCTACAAAATAGTAGCTTAATAAATCCTTGATTAGTGTATAGAAACACAATGAAATTATCTTCCTTCTCCTTACACTCTTTCTCTTCTCATTCTTCATTTTCTATTAGATTTAAAGATAATGAAGTTGCTCCTGAAATAATAGATTGTGTAGAATAAGTAGTGATTGGCATGTAGTTAACAAATAATGTAGGTACTATCTAGACAAAGATAATAGAAAAAGACATACCATATTTTGTCATGTATAATGCACTTCCGTGTATAATGCACATCCATGTTTTTGGCCCAAACTTTCAGGGAAAAATATCTTTTGTTTTAATATTTTAATTGAAAATTTTATTTGTTTCATTTAGGTACTTGTTTTTTGTATTATAAAGGAATTTTAGCATTTTTTTTAAACATATTATGGTACAAGAAATTTTATGTACCAGTAACAAATTTACGATATTTACACATCATAGAAGGCCAAGAACTCATCGTCGTTGCAAGTTAGTCGTAAGTTCAACAAAACCAATTATCGGATTCCAGAGTATTATCTTTCATATGGATACCATTATTGATTTCTGTTGTTACACTTTTAACTCATAAGAATAAATAAAAGAATTAAAAACATTTATATAGATACGGAATTAGTACTACCCATGTATAATGCACATACTTATTTTTCCCTCACAAATTTGGTCAAAAAGTGCACATTATACATGGCAAAATACAGTATATTTGGAGATAATTTTATTATTTGTATTTTACCATATATTACACCCAAATTCTGTTGAAAGACACTTAGCCATTTTTAAAATTTTGGATGACTGTATTATTTTAGGTTGAGAACTTCTTCTGCATGGGATCCCCATTAGCAGTTTTTTTGGCGTTGCGTGGCATTCGCCCAGGAAATAGTGGAAGTCAAGACCACATATTGCCCCGAGAGATTTGTAACCGGTTACTAAATATTTTTCATCCAACAGATCCAGTGGTGAGTTGCAAATATAGACATTTTTCTCTCAATATTAAATTGTTCCTAAAAGAGTCTATAAGAAATATTGCAAGGTAGCACTGAATTAATAAGAAAGAGTTCATTTATCTGATTATATTTGCATAGGTTCATATTTTTAAAACATTTGTGTTTTGATTGATGTAGAGCTCAGGAAATAAAATACCTTAGAGATGACCTATTTATATTGTACTTGTAGTTAAAGAGCATAATGTGAAAAATATTATTTCTCAACAATTAATACAAGGGACAAGAAGGAGTCTTCTGGACTTTCACACCCTAACCAGTTCTAATACCAATAACCTAGGAATCATAAATTTTAAAAATCCCACTTTTGTCTCTAAAACATTCTACAATATTGAAATGTGTTTAGTAAATCATCTTAGAAATGAAAATATTTATTATGTATTAAACATGAAAAAGTAAAAGAGTCTATTTTAGCCTAATGGAATTATAAAATTTTGGATTTTTACATTTTCTATTATGTTTGTATTGTAATTTTTTTTTTAATGTAAATACTCCAAGGATCTGGCATCCAGATAAACAGCTTACTGCATCATTTTTTAGATGAGAAAAAGGCTCCCTTAAATCCATTTGGGGACAAGGCTAGATATAATTAAATTTAAAAAAAAACAACTAAGTAGCATTCGATTTCTGAAAAGCTGCTTTATGTAATTGTGTAAAATATTTTAAAAGAGTGTCAGCTAGTACCAAGTAAATATAATATTAACTAAACACTAGGATTTTAGAAATTTTCCCATATGTTAAAGAATCAGAACAGCTGTATTTAAGAAATAAATTTCACTGAGCTGGAATCTAATACTCTATTTAAATACAGACTGCACAATCTTGGCCAAGTCACTTCTGAGACTTTTTCTTATCTATATGATGCAGATGATCATATTTTACCTCAGGATTATTAGAATTAAGTAAAATATACTTGTATGTGAAAACATCCAGCTAGATATTAAGTATTACATTAACATATATTCATTTAACTCATTTTCTTATAACTTGAAAGTGAACTTGAGTTCATAGGTGAACTTCGAGCTTTCACTTTTTAAGTTTTTTCTTAAACTTTGTTATATTATAAAGGAGGGTTCCAAACTCATTTTACTATTATAAATTATTTTTATTCATTTTACAGTTTTTCTGTGATTTTTTTAAAGTAATGTATTTTTAATAGTTTATGTCAGAACTATGCTAGGCAGTTTTTACACCCATTATCTGTTCTTTCCACCATCCTTTTGAGGTAGGAAATGTTATCTCCTTTCTACAGCTCAGGAAACTGAGGCTCTGAGACCTTGTGACTTGGTAAGTGTCACACAGTTAATAAGTGACAGAGGCCAGAATATGAACTTGGAATTTTGATGTCAGGTCCATTACCATTTTTGTTATATCATCCCCATTTCACGTTAGACAAATACCAGTACCTAATTTCTTTGTTACTATATTAATCTATTTGAAAATAGAGTTTACTAAGAGCTCCTAAGAAATTAAAAATTGACTTTATTTGCTGTGTTCCAGTTTACTCTCAATTGCTTCAGCTTTGTTTGTGAGACTAATATAAATCTGTTCAATATCAGGAAATAATAAAAATGAATCCATTTTTCTGGAATACTAATTAATGGGCACTATTAGACTAGAGTATTAAGAGTGAACAAATGGGAATACATGTTAGAACTATCAGGTTTTTAAAAATTCCCTAAGGTCTACTGAGCATGCAATAGAATAAGAATAAAAGAGTGTACTAAAATCTGAGCAGTGTGCCTTAATGTTGTATTTTTTTTTTTTTTAAATCAAGGCTTATAGATTAGAACCATTAATACTGAAACACTACAGCAACATTTCACCCGTCCAGATCCACTGGTATAATACTTCCAATCCTCTACCTTATGAGCATATGAAGCCAAGCTTTCTCCACCCAGCAAAAGAACCTACCTCAGTTTCAGAGAATGAAGGCATTTCAACAATACCAAGCCCCGTGACCTCGCCAGTCTTGTCCCGCCGGCACTATGGAGAGTCTATAACAAATATAGGCAAAGCAAGCATATTAGGTAATTTCTCTTTAGTATTCCTTATTAATGAATATAAGTACTTTTTCTACTGGCATTAAATTTTGGGACTTGTAAATACACTATGTATTACAAAACCTCCAGTAGTTAAATCCCCCATCTTTAGAATCAACTGTCCTCTCACTGTTAATATTTGAGGTCCAAAAAGCCCTGAAGTTCTCTAATTAGATCAGGTCCTGTTGTTTTAGAATATGAGATAGCTGGATGCTCAAAAAAGGGTCTGGGAATCAAGTCCCTCGTTTTAATCTTGGCCCTACCACTTACTGTGGGCTTTTGGGCAAGTCACATAGTTTTTAATGCTCTGCTTCCTCATCTGTGAAATGAGGGGGGTACTTGAGTTCTAAGGGCGTCCCTGCCAACCAGTTCTCTGAGTCATGTCTTAAAAGTCTCTCAAAACTGTGCCCTTCCTGAGGGCAACAGGATGTTTAATTTTTCTCTGAAATGATCTCGAGTACCAGCCACAGTGTTTGGTGTAGCACTGAAGCTGTTATGTGCCACTTAATGTTGGCCATTGCATTTGGTTGCAAGGTGCCTTAATATAAAATGCCACAAGATGGCACTATAAATAGGCTTTATCTGCTGGACTTACCGATATGTTACTTCGTCATACTCACAGATTGTTTACTGATAGCTTTTAATAACATATCCACTTAACCTCAGTATTGAGCATGCCAATAATAAATATATGTCCATGTCAATGGCATGATTCTTTTATTAATAAGTTTTTAATCTTACCAAATACTTTAATAAGCAATGATCACTTGAATAAAATAGAATCTTTATTCCTTTGTTTGTAAGCTATATTCCTAGAGTTTGTGCAACTCTTATTCTGTTCAACTCCATTTTTATTTAGAAGCCTACAGTATAAATTGTAATTTTTTTACATTCCCACCCTGGAAAAACATGACTAGGGCATGATCCCTCTTCCAATTGGCTGTAATTATGGGTGGTGCTCTTTAGCTTGGTATGTGGTGTAATTCAGCAGAATAACTGCCCTGTTTTGTGAAATGCAGGAGCTGCTAGCATTGGAAAGGGACTTGGAGGAATGTTGTTTTCAAGATTTGGACGTTCATCTACATCGCAACCATCTGAGACATCGAAAGACTCAATAGAAGATGAGAAGAAGCCAGTTGCCTCACCTCCTACTACCACCGTGGCAACACAGACCTTTCCACATAGCACGTCTGGCTTTCTTGATTCTGCATGTTAGTTCATACTGTTCTTTCCTTAAGTTTACTATATCTTTTTAAACCTTGAGGAAGGCACAGAGGATTAATATTAACACTAGCGGTCGGCTCTAAAATCTAACGCTTACATTAGCTTTTAAAGAAAAAGTGCTTTTCCGCTGCTTACATTTTTAAGACTAATCCCAGGTAAATGCAGTTTCACTCTGTGCATTGGTGAATTAATAGTTAAGGACATTAATAATCAGGGCCTGTGGCACAAGCATCTTAAACATCAAGCCTAAAACAAATCTCTTTGTGGTAAGCACCCCCTGATTTTTACAAAGTAGATTTTAAAAAATATGGTCTTCTCAGCCTCAAAAATTGTATCAAAACTATACTGTATCCTTAAACTTTTAAAAAATTGCTATGCCAAAGCCATCCTGCTGCTAATCTCACTGTTCCCTTCATGCAACCTAATTATAAAACTTCCAAAGCTTCAATCAGAATTGGATCCACTCTATGGCTTCCACGTCTATCCCACTACCTAGTATAAAGTAGGTAGGTACTCAAGAATTGAGTGAATGAATGGATAGTTATGCTGGACTTGACATGAGAATGGAGCTTTATTTAATTTTTTTCAGTGGAATTATAAGTTTTAAAATCTTGCATTGTTGTAAAACACTAATACACTTACTCAGTGTATATATTTACTTCCAAGGGTCTAAAGTGGACCATTACTTTTAGGTGTCCAGTAAAATAAGAATAATAAGTCAAGTCCTATTTTTCCATTGACTTATATAAGGAAATATAGGTTCTGAAACTAGCTACTTCCTTTCTGTAACCATAGGAAGAGGAAAACTTTACTTTCTTTTTCTAAAAATTTTTAAACATTTCATTTGAGATCCTTACAGCCTTGTTTTCTTAATATGGCTGCTACTTTAAATTTTAAAATGACCAGCATTCATTGCCATCCATAAAACTTACTTAAAGAGGAAATTCAGGTGTGACAGTCCTAGAGGCTGGATGTTCTCCACAGTCAACCCCACTCCAGGATGAATTATCCTGGACATTCCTGAGTTGGACATTTCCTATTGGGGCCAGTGGCATTTTTTAAACTTAATCTTATGTGTGTCAGACTCTGAGTACTGAAAATTTTATAATTGCAAGCCTTTTGAATACTGCCTAAAAAATGCATTTTAGACTTTGATATTTGTACAAATTTCATATTTAGTTTTTTAATGAGTTCCTATACTATTGCTAACTTAAGCTCTCACTTCGACTTAGAATTGTGATTGTGGAAATACAAAATTCTGTTGTAGTATGCAGATGTCGAAAGAAAACTCTAAAATTCTGAGGAAAAATAATTTCAGAGAATTTTGTAAGATGGTAGGTAAAAAGTCACAATTCCTTGTAATGATAACACACAACAAAGATGCTGGTAAATAGGATAAATGAGAAAACGAGCAGGGTAGGATTTGAGCCCCAGAGAAAGGGTAATGAAGACGTATAGAGAAAACCTATAGGATCTGAGGGAGGAAAACTATTTTTTAGTTTTTTTACTATTTAACATAGTAATTTCAAAATGATCATAGAGAAGGCTCCTATTTCCTCTTTCAGGTCAACAGTGAGTAAAGGTGCTTAGTTGTATCGCATCATTATGTTTTGAGAACAAAATACATTTTCTGTCATTCTTGCATATAAATTCTTTGTTGATTCTAATGGTAAATTCCTTGGCAACTATACACTTGATTAAATATGAGCTAATCATGGGTCTTAGTTACATATATCCAGCGCTAAATACAGATGTAGCTATTAAAATTGGATGCCTACTACCATCGTAGAATTCTGCCTTTTAAATCAGATCATCAAGATTAGCCTTACTAACTCTTGGACTAGCTTCAATAATATCCTCTTCTGTGTAATCCTGATTTAGACAAATTTCTTAAGTCTTAATCGCTATTTTGACTGTCTCTTGCAAATCATGAAACTTTTCTTCCTTAAATCTTCTTTCTGGAATTTGGTCATTGCGAAAGGTAATTCTGGCTTCCTTCCTTTCTTCTTTCTGCTCACCTTGGTTGCCTCAGTTCTTCTCCATCACCTTTATTTGGAAGCTACCAACTGATTCCCTCGCATTTTAAGAGTAAGATGGACACAGACTTTGAATTAATGATCAATCAGGGTTTCTCTCTTTGAAGAGGAAGTGTTGTCAGTTGAAACCACTTTATTGTCATCAAGTTAAAGCATCTTATGTAGCTATTGTTCATTCTTTTAAAAAGTCTGGATTTATTGACAGTGGTTTTACTGTTTCATTTCTTGTGCTCGTGTTTGTAGCTTATTATGAAAAGACCAGTTTCTTTTAGCAGTGTTTTGCCTCTAGATTCGAACTTAAATGAACTATAAATTTGGGGAATATCTGGATGTTAACAGATTATGACATTTTAAAATTAATTATGCTTACATTTTCCATGAAGAATTCTTCACAAAAACCAAAATGTGTACTTCTTTATGTATGCTAAGTTTAATCAGCTTATTTGGGAGTATTGTTCTAACTTATGGCCACTTCATTGAAGGCCATTTGTAACTATCATCCACCACTTTACAGCATCTTGTGTTTTTTTTTTCACAGATTTCAAACTTCAGGAATCGTTCTTTAATCTCCCACAACTTCTTTTTCCGGAAAATGTAATGCAGAATAAAGATAATGCCCTCGGTATGGTATATGTCAGGAATAGCATTCAGAATACTATGAAAATGATCTACTTAGAGTTTTTCTGCTCACTGAAAAACTGGATCAATTCTTCTATGAGATCAGCTTATAGACTACTTTATATGTATTTTCTTCCTGTATTTTCTAATCTTAAATGGTAGTGGTCCTGAAATCTGACTTGATTAGCACCTAATATGCTAAAATATATGATACTTCTATACCCTCCTACAAAGAAGGAACCTTTTAGAGGGGAGGAAAGCATAAGCCGTTTTCTTTCTTCTCTATTGTCCTAAAGTCTTCAAAGAGGTTCACTACTCTTTTCATGTAATACCCTAGATATAAAAGGGTTTCATAGTATAAAGGATTTAATCATTCCAAGTTATTTCAGATATCAGTAACACACTTAGGGCTGTAGGTATGCCATAGCTGATATCTGGTTTCAATACAAATATTTAATGTTCTTTAGATGGATAGGTTCACTTAAAGAAAAAAAATTAGTATTATTGGATGCAAGAGATACTTTCAATCTCTTAATTTTCAGCAAAGTCTAAATACTAAGGATTAATCCTAGCACTTTGAAATTATTTTTATCAATTAACTTTTCATTCCTTTTTCCACAACTCCTCTCTTTTTCCTTTTTCTTTTTTTGTTTTCTTTTTTTAATATTGAACTTGTGTCTTTAACAAAAAATGTTACAGGTTTTTCTTTAGATTTTTAAATTCAATTTAATTTTATAGTTTCTGTATTACTAATTTTCACACATTTTTTTTCTATTTTCAAAATAACTCTTATTTAATACAAGTTCCAAAGCAGTGTTTTAGTATAACAAGCTGATTTTTTTCTCTGCCAACAGTTTGTATTGATCTAACTCAGTGAATTCCCCTCAAGAAATGATCTTATAAAAGTGCTTACTCTGGTATCTGCTCGTGTAATAGTTACTTCCAAAAGAAATACTTTTATTTGTGATTTTTGCATATGTAGTTAGAGAAAAGATAATTAATTCACTCACATATCTGTCCTGCATTCAAGCAGCCTTTATTATCCACTTTCTTAAAGCCATTCCAACTACCTAAGCAATTAGATTACTAATCATCACTACAAATTGATTCAGATGCTAATATATATATATATATATATAGCTTCTATTTTCTCTTCCTCTGTCTTTATTCATTCAACAATTAGTTATTAAATGTTTACCATAAGCCAAGATACCAAGGCGTAGTCACTAGGAAAGATTCTAAGATGAAAAAGACTTCATTGCTACCCATAAAGATGTTAAATGCTGGTGTGGAAATTAAGCATTTTCTAGAGGGCACATATTCTAGTAGGGAAGGTAGATAACTACAAAAATAATTGTAGAATGTGATGAGCTACATAATGGAGGTACAGGTAAAGGACTGTCAGTTCTAAGGAGTAAAAATGCTTTCACCTGGAGAAATCATAAAATGCTTCACAGAAGTTCGATTTGGACATGCAGATATGAAAAGACATTGCAGGGAGAAGAAACAGTATAAGCAAAGCACAGAGGTAGAAGCATAGAGTGTGTAGGAACCAGAAGTTCGTTTTCTTAAGAAGTGCCAAGGATGAATGCGAGGGAGTAGTTCTCGATATGACTGGAAAAGTTTCTTAAACCAGATTGTAGAGGGGCCAACAAATCTGGCCATCTCCTGGAGTCTTTGTATTCAAGATTTATACATAGAGCCTATGTTTACCCACATAGCCCATCTGTTATCAAATTTAGGTATTTGTGTTGGGAAATTATTTTGGCAGAAATGACAACTGATAATAAAACTCTTTTTAGAATTTTTGTTACTTTTCTCAAATAAAGGGTAGTTGGGGAATATTCTTAAATATATTTGGAACTATGATAATTCACAAAATGTAAATATTCCTTGAATGTCAAATACCTAACCACAAGAAATGTATAGTCGCTCTGAGGTAGCACGAAAAGAAGAATCATAATTTGCCAACAAGTACTCTGAGCATAATCTTTCTTATTACAAATGAATCTTTCACCAGTCATTTGGAAACACAGAGTTTCCTTTGCTAGTACTTTTAAGTATTTTTCTTGGTGTCTACTTGGAGCCAAAAAGCATGCGATTATGACCATAATTATTACTTCAAATAAGATAACTTTTAAGATTCATTAAGTTTTTGAAAATTTCTCTCTAGAGAAGCTAAGATGCTTCCATTAAATAGTAGTAACTTGTCCAGTTAATACACATTATAATACTAAAATCCTTTCTATTCATGTTATTTTTTAAATACCATTTCCATGTTGACAAGCCTGTGTACAAAAGAATTCTCTGATGAAAGCACAATACTGATGACACTTGACCTTCACACTATATAGATTGCAGACATTTGCTTTAAGGAACAGGGAGGGAAATATGCCTGTTTGCACGACTCCCAGAAAAGAAAATAATCCATGTTTTAACACAGTATAAACAAACTGCTGATGATTTTTAAAAGCCCACACTTTTTTCTCATTTTTACTTTAGCTGTTCAGGAATCTCATTCCTTGTGCACAGATGAATTATAGCACTTAGGCATTCAAGAGAGAAAAAGGACAAAGTGATGATTTTATGTTTTCCTTTCTCTTTGACCTAACTCAATGAGAAAAACGGGGGGGAAAAAAACTTTATATGGTAATTGTAAGAAATTAGGTCCATGGCAACTCCAGGTAGATTTGGGCCCACTTTGGCCAAGACCACATCTCACAATACTTAGAATGGTGCTGTCGTGTAGAACCTCATTCCCTTGGGAATTCTTTGATCTACATAAACGGGACAGAGAAGATGAGACATAGGACCATCTGGTTCCATCCTTCCACCAGCAAAATCAACCCAAATGTGAGATTAAGTGCATTGGCAGACAAACTGCCTGGGGTAAACCTTTTAAGGAAGGTAAGAGACTAAGTTTCATCAGGTACAGGCTGGCTACCTAATTCCCATTTTGATGGGGACAAACTACAAATAAATAGTAAGGAATAAGGAGGGCCAATCTACTTAACACTATTAAAGTCCCTATATGTGATAAAAATAAGGGCATAACATATAGGACAATAATTAAATTTAGCATTTGAGTGTCTAGTATCTGAAAGGCAGTATTGCACAACAGTAATAGCATATTAAGAATAAATTTCAGGTACGTAAAATCAAAGCAGAGCCAAATGACGCTTGTTACAACAGGAAAAATATGACTTTGAAACAACAGTTCAACTTAAGACTGTTGTACTAACAAGACATTCTACGGTGCCATTTGAAAGTGAGTTCTTATAAATTATAACTTGGTGGTCTTTACCAATATCAATGCATATGTTTCCCATCTCTTCTGGATTTCTTCTTGTTTCCCGTTTTCTTTATAACTAACTTCACCTTGCCTCTGCTTCATCATGCTTGAGAATTCCAGTGTCCTCTTTTTTTTGTCTTCCTGTTTGTTGTGCAAGAATGTACCTACAAATCTAACAGAGATGTCCCATGGAATACAAAAGATAAAAGATTAGGACATTACTATTCTCAGTTCCACACATGGATTTAAGCTATTTCTGACTTACTATGAATTAGCTTATCGTAATTCAAATAAGAAAAATAGCACTTAAAAAAAAACTTTATAAAAAGCCTATGTCAATATATCTTACAAGTGTTTTAATAACCTAATTGGAATTTACGCGGCTAAAGTATAAACCTTATCTGAAAATGTACAGATAGATCCATGGCCACTTCTTGTCAGAAAAGCACAATTGAATAGAAAAATAACAACTGTAGATGCATTTTTAAGTCACCAAATGATACTGTCACAAAATAGCTGTTTAAAATAAGTATTAGCTAAACATTTATATGAAATTATTTTCTAGACCAATAGGTTTCTCACATTTGATTACCAAATTCCCAGTGTAAAGCAAAACCCAACTTTTTCTCCAACCTCCTCCTTAATTGTCAGTTTTTGCTTTTCACATCCTCTGGCATTCTGGACATAGAACAGACTTAGCAGACTTTGAGTGTCTCAGTGGTAGTGATTTGGGTGTTTTTATTTTTGAAATAGACCCTTCGAAATACTGTGTGGCTCACTGACAATTTTAAAGGAGTTCCTGAAGATCAAAATGTCATTTTTCTAAGTGTTTTATCTCTAAGGATTTATTAAATGAATCGATTGAAATTCTCTACTAGCCTTGATTTGTTAAGGTGATTTTTCTCTAACAGGTATTGCAAGGACTTTCTGTGCATTTTAGAAAAGATTAATTGACTGAATTCTTTGAGGATAGCACTGTTATAAATGAAGTCCTTCCTCCCAAGTAGCACCACTCTTCCAGTTTAACTTTCCACGCCACACAGTGGATTCTTTTTTTGAACCAACATTTAAGGACCATGTGTCTGTTCCAGGCACACATTAGGCCCTGCTGACTGGACAGAGACTAGGCTGCCTTTGACGGTTTCAACCAAGTGGGGAAGAAGACATTGTAGAAAGGCGTAAAAAGGCGGTTATCTTTTAACAGTCCCCTCAGAGCCGGTTGATACGTAGGGCCTCATCATTGGCAGGAGCCTTAATGACCTGTTGCACTCCCACTGGCATTATTGCATGTAAGCATGGCCCGTAATTCTGCAAGAGGGCTGCTTCCCTTATTTTACAGATTATGCACAATGATTAAATGGGAAAGCCAGGATTTGAGCCTAGTTTCGTTACCCCAAATATACTCTAGGATACCAAGTAAATTTTGTTGTTGTTTTCGTTTTCTTCTGTTATTATTCCATATTGACCTGGGCACAAAGGAAAGGACTCACCAAATAGAAGCCTGAGGTACTAAGCCTCGAATGTTTTTTCTCATACAATTAGAGTAGAAAGTCACTTTAAATATATACATATATTTAGTAGAATCACTTGTATTAGCTAAATTTTTATCTTCAACTCTAGTAAGTCTATATAGAACCTATCTTATTGTGATATTTATTCATCTGATTTCTTTTCTTTTTAGTGGAATTGGATCACAGAATTGATTTTGAACTCAGAGAAGGCCTTGTGGAGAGCCGCTATTGGTCAGCTGTCACGTCACATACTGCCTATTGGTCATCTTTGGATGTTGCCCTCTTTCTTTTAACCTTCATGTACAAACATGAGCACGAAAATAATGCAAAACCCAACTTAGATGCAATCTGAACTCTTGAAGGACATTAATGGCCCAAAACTTGTTTTTTTCTGTTAAAATACGTATGTGTGTCAAGATACGGAGATTTCAGGTTTAAGTATGTTTCAATTTTGTTTCAGGCAAAAAATATTTGCATTTAAAAGCACTTTATTTTATTTAAAAAACAAAGCATTTTTTCACTCCAGAAGAAGTTATTTACAGTTTTCATCATTTTAATTATGAGTGAAGAACCCCCGTGCAGAGAATCAAGCAAGACCTGAACGTAAGGAAGGTTTGGGTAAACTGCAAGGTTACAAATCACAATCTAATTTCTCCCAAATATAAAGGCATATTAATGGGTTGAATCTAATGTATTAACCAAAATATGTTATAAATCTAAATGGTCAAAGTCTAATGTATTCTATGTAAAGATCATGAAGTATCATTGTTTTAGATTTCTATGAAAGCTTCCATTTCCACAATTCCTTTGAAAGAAGAGTATAACATATTTAAAGTGTTTTGAATTTGTTTAGAAAACTAATGCTAAAAAAGAAACAATATTTGAACTACTGTATTTATAATTTATTACCTCTGACTAATTGCTTTATTTCAGTGTATGAAACATTACTTTTTGTTAATGTTTCCTTTGAACAATTTAAGAACCACATTTTTTTTCTATGGTGTTAAGACCTTGTTTTCTCAGAACATCATCTTTGTACTCTTCAGATGAATGTGTAAACACTGTGGCATACTTTTGAGTATTTTTTTCATTAAAAACTGGTAGTTTCACACAAATGATACTAGTTCAATTATTTTGAAAAAGTATGAACTTTTTATTATGTCTCATGTACCTCACTCAGCTAAAGTTTTCTAAACTTAACACAGAGTACTCCATAATAGGTATAATTATTAACTTTATTGGGAAATTTAGTAAATCTTCTTTGGAGTAGGGAGTTTGACAACTATTTTAAATATATAAACATCCATGTGCCAAACATCATATGTAAAGGGATGGAGTGCCACTAACAAAAAAAAATTTTTTTGAAGTGTTTACGAAAACATAGTTGAGACATAAGACACAATAGATAAGGATTCCAACACATTGGGAGAGTTTTCCTCAGCTGTCATTATTTCCACAGTGCTTTTCATCTGAGGAGCTCAAAGTGCTTTAAGATTCAGTAATCTATGTAATAGCTCCTTGAGGTAAGTAAATTAGTGTTATTCTCATGTTACATGATAATACACTAAGGCACCAAAACATTTAAAGTGCCTTGAATTAGCTTACAGAGCAAATCAGAAGAGCTCAGATTGAAACCAGACCATATTCTTTTCTATGCTGTTCAGTGACTAATAATTCACATGTTACCTCTTAGTAGTTTGCAAACAATAATAACAAGTTGCAATTCATAATTTGGAGAAATGACTGTGAAGCCAATATTTTACCCTATTTATCTTATACATTCTTGTGTTCTCACACATAAAGGAGGAGTTACTTAGAAGGATCAGAAACCATCTCTGCCATAACCAACCCTCACTTCTGAGTGGCTTCCATTAGATTCCACTTAAGGTGCTGTCTTTGCTTATCTTACAAGGATTTTTCTTAGTTTCCCAGTAATCGTCACCTAACTGGGTATAAAGTTGGTCAGTTGCATATCTCACCTCCTCCTTTCTTTATAAGATAATGGGATCTGTGGCTTACTTGTAGGTTTTATTCAGCACCATCAGTCCTCTTGTCTATTTCGGCCTTTCATTGGATTTGTTCAACATAAATCACTTCTTTTTAGTGTTTAAAAGATCCCAAGGTTCCATGACCAAATATGTGACTCACTAAGAAACCCTTGCTATAAAAGGCTTTTGATGACATCTTAGCAAAGCTGAAGCAATCTCTTGAATTTAGAGATTCCTATGAACTCAGGTCATTTTCATACCCTGTTTATTTCATAGGTCTAATTTAGTTCTCAGGAAAATTAAACTCATATGACTGTATTATTAAAGGTACTTGAGCATATGTTGCTGTGGGTGGTGTGACACTCAAATGCCTAAGAGCTTTAGGGAATTCATTCTTCACCACTAGAATGTGAAGAGCTCTTTCTCCCTGAGAAGAGTGAAAGTCTATCAAAACTCTAATAGTGAATAAAATTATATCCCCATAACTATAGGAGTATGTCTGCTTCCCTTTTATCATATTGAGAAAACAAAATCAAAGTTAGCCACATGGAGTTGATTTGAATTCTTGAAAAGAGCAACATTCAAAACCCCCTTTTCAAAATGAGATCTTCTGGATTACTGGACAGGTGTGTTGTTTTCAGTTCATTATTTCATCAATAGAGATGGTGATTTTGATTTCACAGTCCTCGTTTCCATGTCTCTGCATGTTATCATAGAATGTACTTGTATATACTCAAGTGATACACAGAATATGTGAAATTCTGGTTTGATTTAGAAGCTAAGTCAGTTACTGAGTAACATTTTGGAACTTTATCCCAGCAAGTACTAAATTAGCCAAAAGTTCTGTTTTTGATACCATTAAAATTTTATTCTCTATTTTGTGTACATGCTATGATGATTCTTCTGAGTACTGGTCAGATCATTCAGTTTTAATCCAATTCCCGAGAGTAATTTAAACTTAGAATAAGGACAGTGTTTTGGATTACATTTTGCTTTATTTTTACTTTAAAATTAGCCTTTGCTAAAAGCCTTTTGTTAGTTCATAACTTTATTTTCAACAGTAATTATGCTTGTTATAATCCAATGTTACTGTATTTTAGAATATAATTACAAAATGGACTCAGTTTTCCAATAACTATTCCTTTATATATGAAGCAAGCCTTAGGAATCGTATGTTTTACTTCTATTGAACGGCATCTGTCAGCCTTTGGAAATTCTCTCACTGAACATGTCCTACAGAAGCCCTCAAGACAGTGATGTGCAAACATTCATCTTTCTCTTTTCCTCTCTCTTTCCTTATTGGGGGCTTAAACATCCTGGTATACAAGGCATTTATTTAACACACCATATCCCAGCTTTGCATTCCCCCAAAGAGTAGACAGAAGAAGAAAAATCATCAGGGCAGTGTCACCGCCAGTTCCACCATTCATTCCAGTGATGGCTTGAGCGCCTTAAAGTGGAATCAGACCAAACCTAGAGATTTCATTGTAAGGCCTATAGTAGAAGAGAAATAATTGAATTGCTTTCTGATTAATTAGGTTGATTAATATTTCTGTCTTCCCAGCTGCTAATAAGGAAGGCATTTGGACAATTGAGAAGACATTTGAGTGGATGTCGTACAATTATTTTTGAATAGTCTTGTTAGCCTGGAAATCGGGCTAAAGAAGAAACCGTGATGTTAAAGAAGGGATAAGGCAGAACTGAAAGGAGGATGTAGCAATCAAACACTGGAGAAAGGACTAAAATTTGACTATAATCTATGTGTATGTTGGATAGTTGACTTCTGTGGTTATTCTCAAGTTGTCTCTTACCCATATTTTGCTCTTATCCCTGGGCCTAAGCCTCGGCCAGGAATGGGATGGTAACTGGTTGAATTTGAAATACATGCATTAAATATTTTTGTGGTTAGGTATGGGCAATACATATAGTTCCCTAACATTTTATAATCTACCTACATAAAAGCTTTTGCTGTACCTGCAAAGAGCACATGTGGCAGGAAACATCCCCACTGAACTCTTAACTCTGTTACCGCTAGGATGTGTCTGGGGAACTCGCATGTCATCTCCTACATTCTCCTTTTGCATTTAGTCAAAAGAAAGTTTCCAAGGAAATATTTACAGTATTGAGCTTAGAGCAGTACACAGAATGGCAGGATATAGAATTTCATCTCAGAGGTCTCATTTAGTAAACATTAGTGCTGTGATTGTGATAGCCTGGATTATGTATGTCCTATTTCAGACTTTAGTGGATATTTGTGATAATTTTCAAAGAATCCTAAAATTTCATTGTACATGTTTTAGAGATCATGTAGTCCAACCCTTTTTAGTTGCATGTGAGTATTTAAATAATAACATAAAGGTCATGAAAAATAAAGTGAGGGGCAGTATATTAGGTTCAGCCCAAAGATTTGATGAAAGACTAAATACACAGCAGAAAAGAAGGGAAGTGATAGTCTAGAGCTGGAAGGGGTATAAAGATCATTTTCCAAAGCATGTTCTGCAGATGTCACCTCAGAAAATAAGTTTGGAAAATTTCAAATTTAAAAGATTATAGCAGGACTTTGGGAGCCTTTGATACACTAAATGCAGTGTGATTCTGGAGATTTTCCAAACGTATTTAACCAGACTTTTTTTTATTGGAGTCCACTTAGAGAACTGCTGATCACATTTGATTCCTTCATTTTTCAGAGGTTTATCCCTTCATGTGATTCCTGTATTTCACAAGTGACTGTTCCCCCTGGAAGAGCACATGGCCAGCCAGTGACAGAGTCAGAATTAGAAACAAGTCCCAATTCTCAGTTATGTCTCATACCACACTGCCCATTTCCTTCCCCCAGCCCTCTTGTGGAACCAGATGCTTTCTCTTTCTCTTGTAACCTGCAAGCTCTTGACAAACATCTCTAGGCTTGAGTTCCCCAGTTGGTCTTTGTTCCCAGGTCCTCATGAAAGAGCGCGCCCTCCCGGATCTGACCAGACTTCATGTCTCAAATTCAAAATACCCAGGAAAAAGAAAAGCAAAAGAATGAAAAAGTAAATTAATTAAAAAAACAATACCCAGAAAACATGTTCGTTTTCCATTCTGGTGACAAATGCGAACTTGGTAGGGAAACAAGTTGCACACTGTAAAATGTTTAATATTTCTTTTTATAGTGTTGTTATGTTGGCCTTTTATCAACTCGTGAGAAGTAGATCCCTTCTAAAACTGCTCCAACATAGGTTATCTAATAGAAATTTTAAAATCTAAGTATTATACTTTTTGGAGAATAGAAGAGTTTTTGCTGCTGGGTGTGTGTACGTGCGTGCGTGTGTGTGTGTGTGTGTGTGTGTGTGTGTGTGTGTGTGTGTGTTCGTGTGTGTTCTCTCCAAAAATAGTCTCTTGGCAGGTCATTAGCATGAACTTTTCCTCTGCCTTTGTGTTTGAATAAGGGTGGGAGTGTGGTTAGTATTGTCTGTTACCTTATGGTTTTTCATTTATATGTAACAGGGTGCAACTTGCTTCCTCCCCGCCCTGCAGTTGTCAGGATATGTTGGGAAGCTATTCTTTAGGAAGGTTACATCTGGTCTTCTGTTGGAGTAAGACAAAAAACAAGTATATTAGTCCACCTTTACTGCTTTCTCCTGGAAGACATCAAATATCTGTGAGCATCATTCCGAGCTTCCCTTGACTGCACCCACACCCACTACCATCTCTGCGTGATCTCTGAAAATACTTGATTCCCTGTGAGCTTTGCGTTACAAAGGTATAAGTATTTTCTGGTTCTAAGGCTGTCCGTAAGAAATCCAAACTCTGCCAGTAAGTGTCTAGGGAGATTTTTTGCTTTTTGCTCTTAGGTACATTTCTTAGAAGCAGCCAGCACTGTGGGTCTCCTGAGACCCTTAAGATGGTTTCTTTTTTCAGCCTCTATGACCTGTTCTTATGTTCACTCTCCCTCAGTACGAAATGCTGTCGGTGACTGTGGTAACACTAAGAAGGTGGCCTTTTCTGTTTCCTTGCCTTTGTTGTCTTTCATTTTCAGTAGTCAAGGCAGGTTCATTTTCTCAAGCTTTCATTTTACTGAAGCCTTAAACCTGTTTTGTCTTTGCATTGATCAGTGTGGATGGCAAACATAACTCATTTTAGAATTGTCCATTTTTGATTTTTTTTTTCCCTGTTGGAGCTAGTGCGTGCGTACTGAATAATTGCAAGGCAGTGAGAGGTAAATGTCGTTTTCTCCTGGATTACACTGTGTTTCTCTAGCTAAAGTGATCCATTCAGAGCAGGTAATTGTGCCTTATATTAAACAGCCTCGAAGAAGAGGCTGTTTTAAACATTCTCGGGAACATAATCCTGATCCTGTACAGTTTATGGAGACCCTCCCCCAAAATTTATGAAAGATAATTAAAATCTACCTATTCGTGAACTACAGCCACCACACTACCTCCGATTAGGGTTGGTGACCACAGTGGTACACTGGCTCCCTCAAGAACATCAGAGGATAAAGTACATGTACAGGAAAAGATTGCCATATTCTGCTCTTACGGAGTAAAATCCATTGACAACTTCTCAGTCCAGGGTTCAAAAGCTTGACCATAGTTCTCAAGCTTTCAGGCTAATCTGAATATGGGATAACTTGCAGAAAATTAAACCATGCAGATTGCGACAACTACATTTCCAAAACTTCCCCTTCCCCCATCCTTTGATTGGTGCTAGACTGACTGAAAAGTCGGAGTTTAGATGTATGTTGTAAGAATCCAGGAATTTCAGTGCTGGACAAAAGTAATCCCCTGAAGTGGTATTGACATGAGATTGGGAATCAATGGCCAGGATAGAGGGACGGTATGTAGAATTGAGGTGGGACAGTTTGTGGGCTGGAGAAAGAAAAGGCAAACGTGGGGGAGGAAAGAGACTTGGTGCGTGATCATGATAGTCTGACAGCTTAGACATTTCAGAAAAGTTAACCCAGAGGCTGTTTCAGAGCGAGGGGATAGGGTGACAGGTCTGATCACAGCATTCCTTCAGCTGAAGCCCTGGGGCAGCTCCATTTATCACTGGCACTTCCCCACAACCTAGCCCAACCTGTCTCCTGCGTGATCTCCCACTGCGCATCTTCAGCAGAGTGCAAACTGCAAGCCATTCACCTAAGTGCACTCATTTCAGTTATTGTAGTGGTTCCCTGTTGTTTCTGTCTGCCCAACATCCTATTTCTCCTTTTGGGTCTTCCCCCTCTGCCCCCATCTCCTTATGAAGTACTGCCCGAGCCCCGCCCACTCCATATGGTTCCAATAGGGTTGCCAATCCTGTAAAAGTCTTCTCGCAACCTTCCCCACCCCTGGTGAAAATTATTTTCTGCTTTGCATAAGTCTCTAGTGACCCAACTCAATCACAGCACGTCTATACCATGGCCGGGTGACTCAGGTCAGACCACATTGCCTGCCCCGTGAGTCACAGTGATTGGCCCAGAGACAGGCACATGGCCCAAACCAGACCAAGCAGAGGCCTTCCATAAGATTGTATTTGCTGGGCCTGAGATACAGATAGCCTTCTATGGCTCTGAAATACAGTGCAGTGGCACATGGTGTGATATGAGCATGGAGCCATAGGAAAGAAGGAAGCAGACACACATAGACAGGGCAAGAGTTCCTGGAGAGCTGGAGCAAACACCCCACCCCCCAGATTGCCCAGTTACCCTTTCCTTTTATTTGCTTAAGCTTTTTTGAGATGGGTTTCTGTCTCTTGAATCCAAAAGAGTTCAAGTTAGTAATCATTTCACCAAAAATAACCTCCATATCCCTAGTGGAAATTCTGACTTAGAGGACAATGTCTTGTGAAGTCTTTCTTCAATCATCTGGTTGAAGTTAATAAACGGTTGTGAGCCTATTGTCATAGACTATTTGTGCTGCTATCGCCAAAAAAAAAAAGCGCAACTCAGTGGCTTATAAACAACATTTCTAACTATTCTGGAAGATGGGAAGTCCAATATCACGCACCAGCAGAGTCAGTGTCTGGTTAGAGCCCACTTTCTCACTGACTGTCATCTCACGTGGCAGAAGGGACAAGGGATCTCTGGGGTCCCTTTTATAAGGGCACTAATCCCACTCATGAGGGCTCCACTCTCATGACCTAAGCACCTCCCAAAGGCCTCACCTCCAAACAGTGGACTGTTATGTGATTCTAAGTGCTAAGAATAACCATTAATTTAATAATATAAAAATTATTGCTTTCATAGAATTTGCATCCTAGTAGGAAAATTATGTGACTAAAATTCATGAGAACTGCTGAATTGGGAAAAACCACGAGAGAAAGCAAATCCCATCTAGAACCAAAAGCCTTGGACAAAAGGGACCTTGCTTTTTCCACAACCAAACAAAGCAAAATTAATAGCTCTTCGGATGCAGCAGACAAGTGTGAAGCATGTGTCAGGATGAACTTGAAAATAGAACTTGAGTATACTATTTTTAAAAGATTGATTATTGTATTAACCTGTGCCAAACAAAAATGCGTAACTAGATATTTATAATTACAGGCACTCTCCATCTTGTGCCCCACGTAATTCAGTGGCAGGTCCTACAGAGACCAAGAAGTATCCTTCTTGCCGTATGCTGTTCCCTAAACATAACAGTGCTTGTTCACACCTCTCTACATTTGCACGTACTGTCCCCTCGCCCAAGAATTTGTTCTCTTTTTTTTTTTTGCCACTTATTGGACTTTTAAAAGTATTTTGAAATCAGTAATCACTGCATTCATAGTGCTTTTCCAATTCCGCCCAGCTGCAGACTATTTTCTTTCTATAGCAGACAGTAATTTATGATTTACCCTCTCTGCAACTGAAGCATAATGGAAGGGAAAACACGCAAAGGAGAAAAAGATGGGGTTCATGGGAAATGATAGTCAACTAATTTGCTTTTGTGAAAGACACTGTAACTTTTCTCTGTGATTTGTTTATAAAGAAGGGAATAATAAGTTTCAAATAGCTATTAGCTTTGGGACTGCAATTTTTTTGGAGGCTAAAGACCACCAGTTTGTACCTATATATAAATGTTCCCCAAGGTCAGTCCTTACACAAAACTTTTGCCTCTGATGGTTGACTGACCAGGTGTTGTAAAAATGACTTCAGTGGGAAAAGGATACCACAGCACAGCGCAGGGAAAAGGCGGGTCTGGGAGGTAGGGGGTCACACAGGCAGTGTGACTAGAAAGCTGCTCAGGCGCCGGAGTGACTGAGGTGGCATCTTTTGGGGGGCTGTCTGAGCCGGCTCCTCACAGTAATGCCAAGTTGGAGAACACTTGTTTCTGACACATCAAAGCCTGGGAATTTGACTCAACTGGACATATAGTTGTAAAGATTTGCTACTACCACCTGCTGTTTCAAAGATTTCTTTGCCCATTTTTTCCCCTCTCAACTGGAAAACGATTTAAAGATACATCTATGTACATAAGGGTGGATGCTTACTAGCTTGCCCAATTTATTAAATCCTCAATTGTGTGGCTTTTATTAAAATCATCATTAGCATGTATTGGTTGTCTATTGCTATTTATCCAGCACTATTCTAGATGCTTCAGATGTATTCCCTCATTTAATGGGGACAGTACCCCCATCTGGTAAATACTATTGTTAGACCTTATTTTTCAACAAGGAAACCAAGCAACACAGAAAGGTTTAGGTAAACAGACCCTGGTCACACGGCTACAAGATGATGGTGGAGCGGCTCTGGGTGGATGCTGAAACCTGTGCTCTGCTGCCTCTCCCAGCGATATCTGTTCTAGGTGGGCCTCAGTACCAGACTCCACATACACGTCTGTAGGTAGAGGCCTGAGAATTGTAACTCAGTCAAAATTCTAGCTTACTCCCCTGCCATGGTCTTGAGTGCTGGTAAAAACAACACAGTGCTTGCAAGTGGGATAGAAATGAGCATATTTCATGAGAAGAATAAACCAAGGTGGTCACATCCTGCTTTGCCTCCTTCAGGGCTGTGAGCAGAATGGCTGATGTCTTGACAATGAGTTGCCCAATGAGTGTACTCTTACTTGTATTCCTTTCAGTACAAACAGCAGCTAAACAGTCTTACCCAGGATTAAAATGGTCCTGGGAATGGTCAATCCACCTTCCCTAGGTGTAAGAAGGCTGAAAATATCCCACATTGTAAGCTCTCATAATCACCCTGGAAACACATTTTTAATGGTGTGAAGTCTTTTCCAGATTTGAAACCATGAAATCTTTCAGACAGTTCTCTAGAATTATATATATATATATATATATATATATATATATGTGTGTGTGTGTATGTATGTATGTATGTATGTATGTATGTATGTATGTATACGTTCTCAGCTGTACAGAGTTCCCTAAGGAAATGAAAATCATCATCAAAAGAAACTAGAATTCCCTTTAGTTTAAATCATTTACATTTCTCCAAGAGGCATGTCAGACTCAGAGTTCCACTTATCTGAGATTTGTTGAGTCCTGTAACCACGGAATTTAATAATACGGCAAATTTTAAGACTCGGGGGCACAGTCATGTTTGTAAAAAGTATTCCTCATATGACTTGGTTGAGACAAAGCCTGTTAATATAAGGAGAACCATGAAATTTGTGTTGTCATTTTTTTAGATTTGAAAATGCTTTCCTAACTTTATATGTCATCTGCCTAATTTATTGTATCAATTTTCTTTTGCCCATTTTGCCTGACCTTTCATTAATGTCTCATGTATAAATAGTTTATAGCCTAAGGTGTTGCCATTATAGTGGGAATAAAAGGCAAGTGATATTGGCACCATTATACCATCGCCACTCTGTTCAGAGAGGTCTAATTTCATGATTTTGGCTCCACAAACCAGTGAGATCACTGAATCAAACAGCGCTCCCATTCACAGCTCATCTTTATACTTTTACTAGCTAGATTCTACAACCTGGTCTCTGCCTTGATAATTAAATATTTCATCATCCATATGCCTCTCACTTCATTGCTTAAAACTTGCCCCACATTTTTGCTTTTAGCCTTTGTCCTACTTTTTGGTATGTCACTAAACAGGCTGAGCATTCAGTAAACTATGCTATTCAGATTCTTGCATAACATTCTAGTTTAGAACACAGTAGTCTTTTTGTTGAAGAGGAACAAGCTAAAGAATGTTCTCATTCATGTGGTGGCAAAAACCTCAGACGTTACCTAGGTATGTATATCATGCTGCTATGCATTTTAAAAAATATTTTACGTAAGTTGGCTCTCAGTTACATGTGGCATTGAGGAGAAAAGTGTTGACTAGAACAAAATGATAAAAACAATATTTGTTTTGGAAATGTGATCCAAAAATACGCTCATACTTGTCAACATACATGTCAACACATATTTGTGTCCTAAGTCATTCAGTCACTAATGCAGGCTCTTTCTCCACTCTCCCATGTTCACTGAGCTAGGGTGATGGCAGGAAGTGCCCTGGTTGCTACAGATACTCAACTGTTTACCTTTAGTGAGTGGCCGTTTGTCACCGGTGGCATAAAGATCACTTATAAATCCATTAGGTATTTACTTAAAGACTTGACGATACTCCAGCTGGAACGCCAATGTGCCCAGGTATGTAACTCAATATTCACAATAGAACATTCTCTCTCCAGGTCTTTACCTTCCATATCAATTCACCAACTTCCCTTTCTGTTTGCACCCTTGTGCCAGGGCTTGCTGAACACCAGTTCAGTAGAGAACTGCAGTATGTCTAAAAATTATAGTCCTAAAACCCTTGGGCAGACAAATGCCATTGATCCCAGTGTCACATTTAGGAAGTCACTGGTCCAAGTACCGTATTCAGCAAATTCCCAAGCATGACCAAACTTGCTAGAAAACCAAAAAGGGAAAATCTGGGAAATAGGCCAAGATCTTGGGTGTCATTGTACAGCATTCAAGCCAACTCTGGTTTCAAAATTCTTTTGAGATTGTTACTCTATGATCAAAATGCATTCCACAGTGCTTGGCCACCGTTCATGATGCACAAAAGACACTGCAGAATTGTGTTTGCATATTGCTAGCTTTTTGCTACCAGAAAATTTAATCCTTGGTAGAAAATTTTGTTTTGTTTTTGAATTTGCGTAAAATCTGGTGAGGCATTACCACATACAATAGATATAAAACTGGATTAGGACTTTCTATCAGATATACTCTTAGGCTAATCCCTTATCTTCTATTTTCCCTGTTTCTAAAGATGCTGTGAGTAATAAGAAACCATTTGATTTAAGATGTGGCTGTTATAAACTGAACGAAGACATGACTCAAAAGATATGGACAAGAAACGGTAAGCCTTCAATGAAAGAGAAGCTTTAACGAATGAGTAAGAACATCCCTAAATCATCTATTCATGTGATGCAATCTCAAAAAAAATGCAAAAGGATTTTTTTGAAGCCAGACAAACTCGTTCTCAAATTCATAAAGGAAAACAAGAATAGCCAGGAAATTTCTTAGGGCAAAGAAGAGTAATAAGAGTGATTAGACCTACTACAGAATAAAACATAGCACAAAGCTGCTGTGATCAAAACATTATAGTAATAGTTCATGAAGAGAGACCAATGGAATAAACTAAAAACAAACAAACAAACCTAGAAATGCATCAAGGGGACGAATTTAGAATATGATAATGACATTTTAAATCATTTAGGGAGAAGATTCTAAACTGAAAATATGAGACCACTTTGCACCTATAAGATTGACAAAATTCAAAAAGCTTGGTAACAGGCTCTGTTGGTCAGGACACTAAGAAACAGTTACTCTCAAATGTCTGCTAGTGGAAACACAAATAGGAACAACCCCCTTTGGAGTGCAATTTGGCAATAGCTATCAAAATTTAAAATACCCATACCCTTTAACTCAGCAATTCTGCTTTTACAAATTTATCCTTCAGGTATTCTCACACATGCAAAATGATCTACATATAAAGTAATTCATTGCAGAAATGGTGACAGCAGCTCTTCCCTTCTGTGGCCATCGCTGAAGCGCCAGCAGCCAAAATGAAGTTCAACCCTTGTGACTTCTGACCGGAACAAGAACCGTAAAAGACATTTCAATGCACCTTCCCACATTCGCAGGAAGATTATGTCTTCTCCTCTTTCCAAAGAGCTGAGACAGAAGTACAGTGTTCGATCCATGCCCATCCGAAAGGATGATGAGGTTCAGGTTGTCCAAAGACACTACAAAGGGCAGCAAATTGGCAAAGTGGTCCAGGTTTACAGGAAGAAATGTGTCATCTACATTGAACAAGTGCAGCGGGAGAAGGCGAAGGGCACGGCAGTTCATGTGGCCGTTCACCCCAGCAAGGTGGTTATCACTAGACTGAAGCTGGACAAAGACCACAGAAAGATCCTTGAACGGAAAGCCACGTCTCGCCAAGTAGGAAAGGAAAAGGGCAAATATAAGGAAGAAACAATTGAGAAGATGCAGGAATAAGCTAATCTTATATACAGCTTTCATTAAAAACTGTTAAAATGAAAAAAAAAAAGAAATGGTGACAGCAAAAGATTATAAGCAATGTAAATAGGCATTGATTGGGAATAATTAAATGATGTTACCTCTATAAAGTGGAATGATATGCAACTTAAAGATTAAAAAAAAGATAAGGCGGATCTCTAGGTACAAGTATAGAACAATCCCCACGCTATATGATTAAGTGAAAACCAAAATGCAGAACAGTATGTGTAGCGTATAGGATGTAGAGTACAGAGAATGTGTATTATTGTGGGCATGGGGGTAGAATAAAATACCTATGAAACATAAGAAACTAATCCTCAAGTTGTTTTTGCAAATGAAAGTTAGATAACAGAGAGACAGAAATGGGGAGGGAGACTCACTTTTAGCTATCTAGTCTTTTGTGCCTTCTGAATTTTTAGTTGTATGCATGAGTTACCAGTCCAAAGTGTGGTTTGTTTTTAATAAGATACAACAAACAACACTGATAAATGTACATATCATAGTCTAAATACAGTGAAATGTAAATGTTCCTTATTCTTTTGAGATTACTGAGCAATATAAAATATAGGGAGATTGTTATCTGTAAGAAATAGGAAAGAAATGTCTTATCTAGACATGAGAGAAATACAGGATCAGAATGTTTAAAAGTAGGATGACGTATACCTGTCCTAATCCTCTGAAAAAACTTCAGTAACTGAAGTGTTGGCCCAGACATGGCTGTAGGTCAATCTAATAACCTAACTAACTTTTGAAGTTGTACCACGTGCCGGTGACTCCTAGCTTTTGAGTGGTCCAAACATTTAGAAATAGTATATAAATGTGCTCAACAGGATTTAGGTCGAGCACTTGCTCAAGGACCTAGGAACTCCATAATGAATTTGTTGTTTTGTTTTGTTTTGCTTCACCTTTGAATTGTTTGTTTCTTTCATGTAGTGGATAATGTTAGGCAAGGGGGAAAATGTAACCCAGATGGCCATGAAATCTGGTTCTTTCTATGATGGAGAAGAAGTCAAGTATGTAAGATTAAACTGTAGCCACTTCTGCCTTCTAAGGACAATGGAATAATGATTCCTATCACTGGGGAAATATGTGCTCCCAACTTCACTCAAAGGCCAAAAAGAAGTCTTTACCTGCACTTCTGACAGCCTCAAGGTTCACATTCCCTTAGATGATCCACTGTTTGTGTCAACCATGCTAATAATGAGTTCTGGGATATGCAAAGGCAAGCCTGGAAAAGGTCAAAGTAGTTCTGTATAAAAAGAGAACTGAGCTGATGAGGAGAGAACCCTGGAGCCCAGGTAAGTTTAAGGTAGGAAGATGTGAAAAGGGTCTCGAAGGGAAATGGAAACCAAGCAACCTTCTGTAAAGTTTGCTGCATACGTAAATGCCTGTGTGCGCGATAATTTAAAGGGAACAAGGGGGAAAGGGCTGATATTCCTCCCTTGGGACAAAGCAACATAAAACAGTAACAGCACCTGGTTAGGCAGAACAGTTGCTAAATCGAATTAATTCCCCAAATCCTGAGGTGATTAGGAAATGAATAAACTTCCCAAATTTCTCTGAGGAGGGACACAAGAGTGCAAGCTAATTTCCTTTGAATTTCAAAGAAGAAGGTAATCCAGCTGACATCTGGGTTCTACCTCTCGCCACTCTAGACCTGCACGATGAGATTGTGAAATAGGCAAAACAGTTATATATCAACAGCATTAAGCAGGCACACAGTGCTTGGAATTCCCCACTCTTTCCTCTAAGTAAACTTTCTGAGGTTTAAGCTAACCCAGTCTCCAACTCTTTATGTAGGCAGCAAACTTGACAGAAGTTTGCTTGGTTTCCATTTCCCAGTCCCCAATAAGACTTCTTAAGACTTCTAATTTTCCCTGAGAGTTTAAAAAAATACTTGCTTCCTCCAAAGAACTTCTTAAATTCTTTCTCCAAAGAACTTCCTATGCATTTACTCATAGAAATCTTTCCATGTTTTTTTTCCTAATACAGTTATGAATTATTGTTTACATTTAAATCTGTTGATCATTTCAAATGTATTTTGGTATGTAGAACGAAGTATTTTTTTCACATACTCTGTTTACTGTCCAAACATTTTTTTATTGAATAACCAATCCTTTTCCTATTTTAATTAAAGTACCACTTTTATTATGCTAAAATTCTTCATGTATAAGTCTCTTTCTGGATTCTGGAATCTATTCCATTAATTTCATTCACAAAGCACACTGTTTAGATGCAGTTCTGGAATGTTATGCTATCTTGTAGGGCTGATTTTCCCTCATTACTCACCTTTTTTTTAAATAAGGTTCTTGACTATTACTTTGAAGGTTTTTTTTGTTTTTCCAATAAGAACTTTAAAGTCAGTTTTTCTACTTCTAAAAAATTTATCTTGGTGCTTACATTGAGATTATGTTAAATTTCTAAATTAATTGAAAGGAAACAGACATCTTTATTTGATAATGAAGCCTCCTATCTAAGAAAATATGCTTTTCCATTCAAGTTTTATTTTGTGTCCTTTAGAGTTTTTGAAAGTTTTTTTTTTTGTATAAATTGTGAACATTTTAAAATTTATCCTGAAGTATTTTGTCTTTTTTGTGACCATTACATATGGCCCCTTTTACCCATTATGTTTTCTATTTGGTTGTTATTAGTATGTTAGGCTGACCCGTATGAAATTGCCATTTCTGTAAGTCAAAAAAGGTTAAACATTGGCAATCATATAGCTTTCCTAATATGAATGCTAATGATTTTTTATATGTACTTTGTTTATAATTACCTTAGTGAATACTCATGATGTTTGTCATACTTTTTCAGGTGATTTTCTTGAGTTTTTCAGGTGTATTATTATCTATAAATAATGATTAATCTAGACTCTATTTTTACAATCTAATTTTATAACTCATTTATTTCTGTTGTCTGTGTAAGCTATTACCTCCAGAATGGTGGTGGTTGGTTATAATGGTTAGGGCAGACTTCCTGGTATTTCCCTACACAGCATAGATGTTCTGGTTATAGCATACAAATGTGATATAACATGATTATATCTATTTTATTAAGCATTTTAATCAAGAATGGTTGAAATTTTCAAATGTCTTTTCAGCATTTATGGAGATGATTGTATGATTTTTCTCTTTTTAAACACTAACATGGTGAATTATATAGATATATTTCCTAAGATGGGATCTTCTTTGAATTACTTATACGAATCTTTATCAAGGTGTGCTAGTCATTTAAAATGATGTTGAATCTGTTTGCTAGTATATTCTTTGGAGTCTGCGCATTGATATTTATAATTGCTTTTGGTCTGTGGTTTATGTTTTGTGTTACTTTTGTCGAGTTTTGGTATCAGTTATAGGCTGGCTTCATTATAAGGGCCTCGGGTTTTTTCTTCTTTTCTATATACTTCTAGAACATTTGCTGTCATCTATTACTTAAAAGTTGGTCGAATTCACTAGTAAAATCATCTGTGACTAAGGCATTATTTACTTGTTTATTTTTCGTAGGGAGGTTGACAAATTTCCACATTTCTCTCGTAGTAATCACTATGTTTTGATTGTCTATCTCATCTAAGGGTGACATTGGCAATTAATATTTGACTAGAAAATCGTGCATTTTGTGCATTTAAAATTTTTTATTTGCACAGAACTGAGCAAAATCAGCTTTTAGAAGTCTTAATTTCCCATGTCTGTGGTTATTAATCCATTTCCATTTCCTATTTTTAGTATGTATGCTTTCTCCATTAAAAAAATTGTATTAATGATTAATTTTGTTATTTTTTTTAAAGAGGGAAAATTAAATTTTAATGAGGAGAAATAGAATGAAGTCCTTAATTCTATTCTTTTCTTTTAGGTAAATTGAATTATAAATTTAACTGTCTCGTGGCTTTTGATTTTGGAATTGTTGACAATTCATTTTCCCTAAACAACAAACCTAATGTAAAGATAGGAATAAAAAAGATGCTGCTTTTATTGACTTTCTTTAAGTTACCTTCCTCTGTTCCCTTATTTCTTAATAAATTATTATACAATGGATCAAGTGATACTATGAAGATCAGGGAAAAATACATCCCCAGCTTCTCTCTCTGCTTTATCTATTAATTTAATTATTTGGAAACGTAGCAAGTATTCCTTGTTTATGTGTTGTTTTGATATTAGGAGCCAGTTAGTTCCATTCCTTTTAATTCAATTCAATGCAATAGTCTTCTACTTTGTGCTTGAGACTGTCCTCGGTGCTGGAGAGAGAAAACTCAATAAGCCAAGCTTCCCTCTCTCCACTGTTCCCAACCCCCCTTCCAAGTTGCTGATAGCCTGCTCTATTGGTACAGATTGTTCTACCAGCTTCAATCAGACTATGCAGAAATATGTGTCACAAGACTGGACAGGGAGAAGGGCGAATGGCTTAACCCGATCATTTGTCATAACTATAAAAACAAGAAACGAAGTTAAGCTAATTAATATGCAAGCTTAGTAGTCAGAAGGATCCTCACAGAAGTATTGTTTGTAGAAGCCCTCATGAGCCTGAATGAAGCTCTTGTTTGACTCTCTAATTCCTGCCAGTATTGAATTCCCAGATTGTGTTTCCCATGGAGAAGCCTTGGTCCTGCGTGCTCTGCCAAGGAGAGTTAAAGATGGAGAGGTCGCCATTTCCCTATTTTTCTCAATTCTCAATGCCAGTGGATTCTGAAAGTGGTAGAACCAGTTTACATACACACTAGCAAAAGAGTTTAATTACCTTCAGAGATTTTGATTTCTCACAAATACAAAATATCCTCAATTATTTCAATTCTTGCATACCACATAGAAGTTGCAAGAAATATGCAAGTAATATACGCATAATAAGTGTAAGATACATTTATTATTTCTTACTTGAAAAAGTTAATCCAAAATAACCAATATTATCCTTAGAGACACTGATGATAGAACTGATCTTAGATTTATTATGAAGTTGCAAGGAAAGAATAGGGTTTTGGGCTTATTACTCATTTGAACACATTGGAAACCAGAAGGCAAAGCAAGAATACAATAGTATACCTTTGGAACATTCAGTAAATTTAGATCTTGTGTATCTTCCATGATAGAAATATGAGTCATCTGGAGTCTCTGATAAAACTAGTCAGTTAGTTTATGAAGACTGTTGGGGAAGAAAATATCTGCACCCCACGAATAAGTGCCCCCAAGAGGAAAGTGTTTTGTAGTCTGGTTGGAGCCCCAGAAATAGTCCCTCTAGGCTCATTCTACTAGCGATAGAAGTTAGTGTCTAGACAACGCTCATTCCTCATCCTTGTCCCATATGGAAAGTCTCAGCTCTCATTTTCTCTCATACACAGAGCCAAGTACTTGTGTGGGGGACATTGTTTTATTTTTAAGGCCATTTTGCATCTGTCTTTGTACCATTACATCTTCATGATATTATCGCAGTGGTAACTTAACTCCAACTGTACACATTTTAATTTGTCCCTGTCTGCCTTAAAATAAAACCTTTTGACCAGTAAAATATGCTGTACTGTAGTTAACAAGAGCAGAAGAATGAAGAAGTAGGCCTCTGAACTTTGTCCTGCCCACTGTAGCCACTTTACTGACACCCATTCCATCACAGAGCACTAAAATTCTTAATTCTTTTTGACATTAATTGCCAATATCCAGGTCTTCTCACTTGATTTTGAATTCTAAACTCAGTATTATGTTTGTCAAGGTTCTTGATTGTAAATAACAGAAACCAACTACGGTTCCTTAAGCAGAAATGGAATGTACTAGATGGGTATCGGGTAGCTTCTAGAATCAAAGATAGGTGGAAATGGATCAGATAGAACCCAAGGGAAGCAAGGCCAAGATGAGCTGTCACCACAGGAACAGGCTGCTCAGGATGTGCCTCTTGCCAGCAAGGCACTCACCGCCCCACCACTGGCATCACCACCACTGGATACCTACCAACCCCTGTGCTGGGTTCTGCTGTCATTGGATATATGCCTCACCCTTCCAGACTCTCCTCCCAGCAGAGCCACTCTGAAGCATCCCTAATTGACCTGAGCCTTGTCAACACCCCCTCAGGATCTAAAGTCCCAGTTGGCAGCATTTGATTGTCTGTGCTTAGCTTTTGCCTTTGTTCATGCTCTCAGGGAGATAACTCCTTTTTCACCTCCATGATGGAGAGGACTGCTTCCCTATTAATATCTTAGGGTTCCTCCCAAAAAGGAAAAGCTTTTGAACACTGGGCAACCCAAATTATAAATATCTACAACACGTAAATTTTCATTTTGTTAATTTGGGTTCATACTTGAGAAGAATATCCTTCAAGTAATGATTCTGTCATTCAGGTAGTTATTTTTCATTTCCAAGTTTCTGCTGCTACACACTTTCTAAGCTAGTCTTTGGGTTTCTCCAGACTCAGTCAAAGGATTGGACAGCATGTGGCCAGAAATAAGCACTGTGACCAAGCTCCATCTGGTTCGAGGACCCTACATTAATCTTCAGGAAATGGTCGTCCAACCAGCTATGCTTCTCCCAGTTGTCTAACCACCCAGTATACACACCTTCATCCCACCCCTTAAATAACAGGTCGTAAGAAAGGTTTTAGCAGATGCCTTGCAAAAATCTAGATACACTATTGTCTCCACCAGTAGGCTTCTCTACCAACCTATTAAACCTTTCAATCTTTCTAGTCAATAGGTTCTGTCCAGTAACCAGAAGTATGGAGATGATAAGATCAGAGAACAAGGATTTAAAAGCTAAATTTTCTATTTTTCATGTCCCAAAGATAATGGGAATTAAAAGTAAATTATTGAACCCTGGGAAATAAACATTAAGTTCACAGTATTTTTTTTTTTCTAATTATGTTCTCTCTTTGTATTTATTTTTGAGTAGTCTCGCTAGACTAAGTATAATTAAAGAAGAAATTAGTTTTCCTTACTCATTGGAGACAATTGTTTTTAAGGGGAACCTTTATTATCGCCTCAGGGAAGTAAGCTCCAAGGCAGTTTGCTCTCATATGGCTTAGAAAGCTATTCTTGCAATTTTCCTGTAAATTTGCAATTATTTAATATAAAAATTATCTTTAACATTTAAAAAACAGAGGCTATTAGAGATATCCAGGTAAACAAGGACACCCCAAAGCTCAGTGAAATGAACACATAGTTTTTTTAATAGTAAAACATATATTTACCAAGGGGCTTCACCAAATGCCAGGAATTTTAATAACTAATTACCAAATAAGGCTCTTGAGCTATCCACATTACTAATTATTTAATCTCAGTTGAAATGATTAATCTTGATTGTTAAGTAATTTAAAATTCTAACATTTTCTTCCCCTTCACCCCCACCACTTGCGCACAAGAAGAGAATACAACTTCCAACTGGTTGGAGGAAAACTGGTACAGGATATTTAACAAAAATTTCAGTTGATGTCTATCTCTTCCACCCACTGCCATCAGCTCAGGTCACAAACAGAAAAGTGTGAGACACAACATTTCAGCCCTCAAACTGTGTATAGAGAGGAGAACAAACTGGTTTTGGAAATTTATAGAGGGAAAACAACACTGAGTCAAAGCAAATAGAACATAGAAAATCCAGATAGAATGTAAGCAATGAAAAAAAAAATTCAAAGCAGTTTCACAAATATACTTGCTTATTTAACAATTCAAAGAAGAAAAAGCATAAACTATAGATACAGGGCTCAACTTAGAATAAACCTAGATTTAAGGAAATAGCCTACAAATGCTTTATACCATAAAACATTTTGAAAACATGAATTAAACAAGAGATCAAATCCCTTGTGATTAGGAAAAAGTAAAAAGCAGAATGAGCTAAAAGGAAATGAGGACAAAACAACATAGTTACAAAACTAACAAAGTAAAAATAGCAAGGAACAGAGTAGAAATAGCTAAAACTTGAATTACTAACACAGTGCAAAGGTTTGAAGTAATCACAGTAAACGCAGGTTAAAAAAAACTAAGAGATTAAAGTAGGTAGGTAAGTAAATGGAGACTAAAGATTGTGTACTACAATCACAAATCTTGAAATATTAAACCCATCAAATTAAACAAAAATATTCAAGAGAATATCCCTGAAACAAAGAAAAGCAATTCTGCAGAGTTAAAAAACATGTTGAGTTTCAGAAAACTTCAGCATGAAATATCCAATACTGAGACATCTTGGCCTACCTACCAAAATTCAAAAGTAAGAAAGAATTCTTCAGGCGTTGAGACCAACAATCTCAAATTATTTTCAGATGATGGACTGACTTCAGAATTTAATATCAGAAGCCAGGAGCAATGACTAAAGGATATCTTATCCAAATAAGTAAGTTGTCATTCTGGTATAGGCAAAACAGACTTTCCCAAATACACAAGAATCAGGAAATGCAGCACTCATGAGCCTCTCTCAGAAAAACTACTTGATATCCTGGCATTTAAGAGAAGAATTAAAATAAGAAAAAAGGAACAGCGAAGCCATATAAAGGGCTTTTGGTGAACACCAAATCCATTTAAACGTAGACCAATACAAACTGTTGGATTGTCACTGAAGAGAGAGAATGTTAATGTTACAGAGTCATTAATGTAAAAATGGTAATATAAAAGTTGGGGAGAGAAGATATGAAGATGGGAGAGAATGTATTTGAATGCTATTATCCCTATCTTTTATAGAAGGGGTCAATCAATGTATGAAATTAAAACGTGGTTCAAAAAAACATAATGATTTCCAAAATCTCTTCCTATAGAGATCTTTTAGGAACTAATATTTCTTATAAAGAAGAAAAATTTATTGAAGATTGGGCAAGTCTTTCCATTTCACTTCAATTTTCTTTTCTATTAAATCCAAGTTGTTTTCTTCTATGGACTCTAAGTGAAACTAAATTGAATAGTATTATTTGTTTGATAGTAAAGGAGCCTTAATATGTGATGACGTCACACCATTGGGGTTAGGACAATATAGGTGAATATTAATACTGTTGATCCGCCTTTTAAAAATGTACATTTATTTTTATTGTGTTCATATCTACTAAGCCAGTGTTTCAAATTAAGCCTTATATGGGTATATACATTTGCCAAAACTCATCAAACTGTACACTTAAAATGGAGATAATTATATTGTATGTAAATTTACTTGATAAAATTTATTTAAAAGATTTTAAAAATTATGCCCCATCGGAGACTACATAGAGGAGCAATGAAGAAAAGAAGGGGAAGGTGAGTGGGCAGGGCTTTCTCCTTCCCCAACTCCGTCCATCTCTGTTTAATTAACCTGGGCAGTTTGGCATTTGTGTTTTACACAACGTCTTCAACATAGCTCTCTGTTCCATAGCTCTTTTTTTTAATTATTTATTTTTTTCAGTTACAATTGACATTCAGTATTATTTTATATTAGTTTCAGGTGTACAGCATAGTGGTTAGGTATTTATATAATTTATGCAATGATCCCCCCATGGGTTCCACAGCTTTAAGAACGAAAAAAAAAAGAACACTACTGTTTTAAAAGTAGATGTCAATTGATCTGAATATAAACAAAGTATGTACAGCAATAGGTGGTAAGGAGGAAGGAATAAGCTAACACGATAATTTCAGTGACTTGAAGGTAAACTAATATTTGAAACAAACATTTGTGGATGAGACACACATTTGTGCTTTCCAAAGTAGCTTCAACCAGTCCTTCCAGGACAGATGAAGATGGTCTCCAGATGGCGTGTGGTGCTTCCGGATGTGTGAATGGGCCTCGCTGGGCCTAGGACAACCCTGACTCTGCCTCCACGGCGGCGTCCCCCAGCCCTGCTCAAGTTACCAGCAGGCCCCAGCCAGGGAGCGGCTGGCTGAGGTCCTGGCGGCACAAAACCTTTTCAGTTTTCCTAACAATTTTTCCCCTCATTCTTGTACTGTTTTGGCAGCTGTGGGGCCTCTTTTTCAACTTGCTTTCAACTTGCCTAATGCTTCAAGCCACAGGGGAGACCCCAAACCCTGAAGAACATCCCGGAATGCAAAGTATTTGCGATGAGTCACAGCTGCAGAGGTGCCAGCCAGGACTGTTCCAGACTTACAGAAGGTATGAGGGAGGAGGGGTTAGTTGCAGCAGCGGCAGCGCCTGTCAAAGGCTGGACCTAGGAAAGAGGAGCAGTGGCACTGGCTGGAATGACCATAGAAAAAAATGAGGAAAAAGCTGTGTGCGGACCACTCCTCTGAGGTGTCCCCACCTGCTTTGCATGGAACTGTTTGCTCTTCTAGCCACATTCTCCAAATCCTAAACATTTTCACAGGAAAAGCCACCTTCTGGAATATAGAAGATTGCAAGTTGGCTCTTGGAAATTGATCCCTGACAGGCTTCTAACCTACAATCATGAAGGACTCAGCCCACTGAGCGTTGCAAAACACTATTTTAAGATGCCCTTTAAAAATGTAGTGGGCGTTTCTCCTTTTATGCCAACAGAGGGGGCATTCATTCACTGGCTCTTTCTTGCTGCCTGAAGTACTCCTCCCTGTAAGTCCTGGAGAGAGCATTTGGTGTCAGAAGCCTCCTTCTAACTTTTTTATTTATAACGATGAATAGAAGATACATTTATAATGTTCACCCAAAACATTCGAAAATCTAGAAAATAAGAAGTGTCCCTCTCTCTTCTGCCCACTCCTTATTCTCCATCCTGGAAGCAAGCACTGTTACTTGTTCCTTGTGTATTTTCCTGGACGTACTCTTCGCATGTTCAAACATGTCTGACATATGTAACTTTTTGTACCAGTAACACACATTATGCAATGTTCCATTCTTTGTTTTTAACAACGTTGGAAACTGTTTCATAGTAGTACAAGTAGAACTCCCTTGTTTACTTTTTCATTTCAACTAGATATTTAGATAGTATCCTGGTAATACACAGGTGGGTTATTTTTCAACCTTTCCCTATTGCATATGGTGTTTCCAAGAATCTCTTTGAACATATAGGATGTGCAGGTATATATGTAGCTAAAATTTCTAGAACTGGTTTGCTGTGTCATATTTTGACATTTTGATAGATATTTTATCAACCTGTCCTCCATAGAGATTATACCAATTTATACTCACATGCATGAGAGTGCTTCTTTCCCCATTCCTCAGCACAGGGTTTATCTAACTTATTTACCTTTGGTAATTGATAGGTTGAAAAAATGGTATCTTATTGTAATTTTAATTTGGTTTCTTCCTATTACAAGTATGGCTGAACATTTTTACATGTGATGGAGAGCCACTGGTATTTTCTGTTGTGTGAACTATGTTCTCTGTCCAATCTCTACTGCATTGTTTATTCTGATTCATTGAACTCTATATATTAAGAAAAAAATAGCCTTTTGTCAATATATATATAGGAAATATTTTTTTCAGTTTATTTTTTCTTTCCTCCATACTTACAATGTTTATTTCATATAGAATTCTGTTTAGTTTTATGCTGTTAAGGTTATCTTTTCATTCTTGGCATCTAGAAAGTTTGACATTTAGATAGTATTTTTCCTGAAATGATGAACATTTCCCCTGTATCTTCTACTATAAGACATAATGTTGGGCCGGCCCGGTGGCTCAGGCGGTTAGAGCTCCGTGCTCCTAACTTCGAAGGCTGCCGGTTCGATTCCCACATGGGCCAGTGGGCTCTCAACCACAAGGTTGCCAGTTCAATTCCTCGAGTCCCGCAAGGGATGGTGGGCTCTGCCCCCTGCAACTAAGATTGAACACGGCACCTTGAGCTGAGCTGCCTCCCGGATGGCTCAGTTGTTGGTTGGAGCGCGGGCTCTCAACCACAAGGTTGCCAGTTCAATTCCTCGAATCCCTCAAGGGATGGTGGGCAGCGCCCCCTGCAACTAAAATTGAACACGGCACCTTGAGCTGAGCTGCCGCTGAGCTCCCAGATGGCTCCGTTGGTTGGAGCATGTCCTCTCAACCACAAGGTTGCCGGTTTGACTCCCGCAAGGGATGGTGGGCTGTGCCCCCTGCAACTAGCAACGGCAACTGGACCTGGAGTTGAGCTGCGCCCTCCACAACTAAGACTGAAAGGACAACAATTTGACCATTGTTCCCCAATAAAGTCCTGTTCCCCTCCCCAATAAAAAAAAATAAAAAATTTAAAAATTTGAAAAAGACATAATGTTTTGTGTTCAGCATTTAAATCTAATCCAGCTGGAATATATCATAGTGGCAGCAGATGTAAGGCTCTATCTATGTCCTTCTCCAAATGGCTATCCAGTTGTTCTAATGCCACTTATTGAATAATCCAATTCTACCCCCCCCATTAAGCGGAACTGCTACCTTTATCAGAAACTAAGTATCCACAGATATTTGTGTAGTAATTGATTGCTGCATAACAGATCACCACAAATTTGGTGACAAAATAACACATTTATTACCTTGCTGTTTCTGTGGCTTGGGAATCTAGGCACAGGTTGGCTGGGCCCTCTGCTTTAGGGTCTTTCACAAAGCTGCAGCCAAAGTGTCCTCTGGGGCTAGGGTCTCATCTGAGGCTTGACTGGAGAAGGATTTGCTTCCAAGCTCATGTGGCTGTTGGTGGGATTCAGTTTGTTGTAAGTTGTCAGATTGAGGGCCTCCACTCCTTGCTGGCTGTCAGCTGGAGGCCACTCTCAATTCCCTGCTACCTGGGCCTCTCCATATGGCAGCTCACTTCGTCAAAGCCAGCAAGGGAGAGAGTCCACTAGCAAGATGGAAGGTACAGTCTTCTCCAATGTACGGAAGAGGCACCATTTATACCACCCTCTGACCCCCTGTGATTCATGTCCTTCCCAGGCCAAGCCTCCTCAGGTAGTTAATTAAGTTCAACAGTTGGAGCACAGTCCATCTCCATCTGTGGACCTGTGAAACTAATGGGACAAGTCATCTGCCTTCGTACCGAAAATACAGTGGTGGGACAGGCAAAGGATTGCAGCTAGAGACACTCCCATTCAAACAGGAGGAACAGGAGGTACAAAGGAGCCACTATACATGGTATTTCACAGTTTTGGTATGTTCAAAATTTCCATTGCTCAGTAGCAATATTATTCTGTTTTGTACATTTGTTTTTTCCTGCTCATTCATATACATTTCCTTTTTTATTATTCCTCTTTTAATCTCCATTATTGTATGTAGATCAGAGCTTGTGGTTGTCACTTTTGGTTGCCCCCTCCATATCCAGATAGTTCTCTTTTCCCTCGTTCCTAACAGAATCCAAAGTTTGTTCAGGCATCCAACACCCTCAGGGAAATTCAGGCGGAGACGGCTCCATCCCTTCTATTCCCACTCAAGGAAGGTGCCCTGATTGAGCTAAACCAACTTCAGTAATTCCTTTTTCCCCTTTTGGCAGTTTTTGGTTCAGTAACTGAGGTTTGAGCCAAACAGCACGTGACAGTCCGTTTGGTGACAGTTATTGATTCAGAGGCAGTCATGTCAACTAAGTTGGCGCATCAGGACTCTTATGTGCTCTCTCACCTTTGTGGATGTAAAAATGAATCATGTCGCCAAAACTGCTATGGGCGGCCATGTTAAGAACACAGGCAGAACCAGCCTTCAGTGAATTCTATGGACAACAAGAAGCAGAAAAACATCTGGGTGGTTGATGACATTGTTGCCTGCCATGTCTTGGAATTCCTAGTATATGAGTTAATATGTGTCCTTATTTTTTAAGTCAGTCTGAGTCAGACTTTCTGTTACTTGCAGTCATAAGCTTCCTAATTAGTACAGAATTAAAGATGTTGCCTAGTTTGGTTGAAGATGTATCTTGTCTTTTATTTTAGCTTTTCTGGTAACTTCCACATTGGGTTGGTTACAATCACTTATTCTGAGGATGTTCATAATTAACTAGTCTTTCTAATTACCTTCATGAACTCTAGTAATTCATCCAGGATTTTAAACTGTCAGAAAGTATGATTAGCTTCCAAATGCAGAGCAACAGCGTTGCCCAGGAAAAAGCTCAGCCTTGTAGTAACTGTCATAGTCAAGGAAGCAGGGACATCCCATGATATCATATTCATACACGCCTCCTCAGACTCACCACCCCGCCATATTTCTTTACATGTCAGTCACCCACCACTGGGGGGTGTGGGGTGCTTGAGGCAAGGATTAGGTTCTCTGTGTCCAACATCTTAGTATAGCAGCTGCAACTTAAGAATTAGTACCAAGCATGAAACACTCCATTGTTCATTTCCAAATCTCATTCCAAAGGCCCTTAGGATGTCCTAGGTATAAAAAATGAAATCAGAATGGCCTCCTGAATCAATAAGTGGAGGGCTAGATGGAGTAAAGACTTCTGTACGTTTTCAAAACCCATTGTTGTGGTGGAGGGCAGGAGAAAATGTTACATCGGGCTGTTTCCCCCCTCAGTTACTCATTGTGTTATATGGACTAAATATGTCATATGTTGATTCTAAGAGTCTGAGTGGTCCTTACTATTCTTTTTATCCTCATGAAAAACAGGGTTTTCTTTTACTCTTCAGGCCCGGCATGGAGGATTGATTTAAGTGAGTCTAGGGGAGGATAAGATAGAGCCTGGCCTTGGAGCTAGGCATTTCCCCCAAGCTTGGGTAGCTGGAAAGAAGCAGCTTTTATGGGTTTTCGGGAAGTGACAAAGATGGGGCCCCATCTGCACAGTGTCTCAATTGGGGATTGGTAAGGGATGCCTGAGTCAGGGTGAATTTACCCACTGGCAGAGTGGACCCCTCCGAAATGCTACTGATTTGGCCCAGACAAAAGTGTCTCAATGGGTGACCCAGCACTCCACAGCTACAGCAGTGGGCAGGAAGGGTGACCTCAACAATATCAAGCAAGCCTTGTTTCATCTCTTGGTTTGTGCTTTTTGCATTTTAAGAAATCCTTTCCCACACATAGGTCACAATGATCTATATATTTTCTATTAGCTTCATGATACCTTTGAAAATAAGTCTTTAATTCATTTGGAGACAATGTTTGTTTATGCAGTAGGTGGGGATTCAGTTTTATTTTTAATATAGTGACCCAGTTTTCCCATCTAGTAAACAGTCCATCCTTTCCCACACTTATATGTGGGGACCAAGTTCCAATGAAACATGGCTCTGTCTCTGAGCCATCTATTATTCTGTTCCAATTATCCATTTTGTCTGTTCTTGAACCAGAATCATAATGTTTAAATGATCATGGCTTAGTGGTATGTCTTAAATATCTCCTCTTTGCTTTTCTTTTTCAAAGTAGACTTAGCTACATCATGGACTTGTTTATCCAAATACATTTTAGAGTAAGTTTTCATTGTCTCTCAAAAAACAAAAAAACAAACAAAAAAAAGCTATCATTTTGATAGAGGTTGAATTTAATTTATAGATTAAAGAAAATCTGTATTTTCATAATATTAAGCCATCCTATTCATGAACATGGAATACCTCTTTATTTATTCAGATCTTCTTTTATGTCCTTTAATAGTTCAAAATTTTTCCTTATAAAGCTCTAGTGTATTCTTTGTTGATAGTTTTTTGTTGCTGCTGTAAAAGATATTTTTCTATTATATATGTTCTACTTGTATATGGCTACTGTTAAAGAAATGCTATTGATTTTTGTCTTATCAATTATTTAAACCTTACTGGGAACAAGTTCCATAGATTCCATAGTAGGAGATTTCAGTAGGTGGAAAGGAGGAGAGGAAAAACAGGAAGATGTATGTGTGAGGACAAGAGGCTCTCCAAGAAGCCAAGAGGAGTGAGAAGAGACCTGCCAGATGCTTTGGAAACCAATTTTATTACTTCATTTTTTCCCCCTGAATTTTCATAATAGAATTCTCCTAATTCTAGCATACAGGCCAGCCTCTTCAGAAATGTGCCAGTCTTTTCTCTATGGCTGGTCCCACCAGCAGAATCCATCTGGTGTCCAATCACAATGATCTATCTCAGCACCGTCAACTCTACCCCTTTAATCCAAGCTCTCTCCTCTAATCCAAGCCATCTCCTAGGACATTAGCCGTCCACTTGGTCTCCCCCATGCAGACTGTCCCATCAAGTTGGTCCTTTTAGCACGTCCCTGTCACTCCTCTACTCAAAACTCGACAGTCAGGATCTTCCCTTCATGCAGATTATAAACCAGAGTCTTTACTGTTGTTCACGAGACTCTCCATGAGCTGGTCCTCCATTTACTCTCTGACTTCATCACTTACCAGTACTCCCTCTGCTCCCTTTGTTCCAGCCACATTGGGCCCCTTAGTCTTCCTCCAACTTGGCAAGCAAGCTGCAGCCTCAGGGCCTAAATAAATTATATATTGCTGCATAACAAATGATCCCAACACTTAGCAGCTTAAACTATCAAGGCTATATTATTTCTCACAGCTTTTGTGGGTCAGAAAGCCAGGAGGGGTTTAGCTAGGTGGTCCTGACTCCGAGTCTCTGATGAGGTTATAGTCCAGCTTTCAGCCATGGCTACAGCCTCATCTGAAGGCTCAGCTGGGGGAGGGTCCACTTCTAAGCTCACTCACCAGGGTGTTGGCAGGCCTCAGGTCCTCATGCATTTTTAGACTAAGGACCTCATTTCCTCCCTGGCTACTGGCCAGACACCACCCCTGGTTTCTTGCCACACGAGCCTCTCTGTAGAGCATAAAGTAGCTCTCCCGGCAGCTAGCTTCCCCAAGGGAGAGCGATCTAAGACAGAACGAGCACCCAGAATGGAAGCTGTAATCTTTTTAAAGTCTAACCTCAGAAGCAACATGCCATCAGTTCTGCCAATTCTATTTATTTCAAATTCAGTCCACATGCAAGGGCAGGAGAATAAAGCTCCACCTCTTGAAGAGTATCGAGCACTCATGAACATATTTGTTTATCACAATCACAAGACCTTTTCACTTGTTCCTTCTGCCACGGATCACAGCATGGATGGCTCCTTCTGTCATTCAGGTCTTTGCTCATCAGAGACATTTCTTGGGACCTTCTTGTCTAATATAGCATCATTCTCTATCCCTTTCCTATATTTTTTTTCTTAGCCCTTATCACCTGACATATTAGGTTTTATTTGTTTATAATTTGTTTTCACAATAGAATATTAGCTTAACAAGGGTATGACTTCATTTTACTTACTGTTAAATCCCCAGTTCCCTAGACTGAAGAGTGACATACAGTAAGATCTCAACAAATACTTATAGGGAGAGAGGAGGAAGGGGGGAAGAGAATCTCAGAATAGGAGCCCACGTCTTTAGTGTCTTCCAGATGTGGAGACCTGGTTTATGTTTAGAGTAAACTATCCATCTTGCCCAGCCCCTTGGATATCTAGAGGAATCCTGGGTGCCAGACAGCAGGCCAGGGAGGAACCTGTGGCTTTTCTACACATGGAGATTTGCAGCTAGTTGAATTTCATCCCCAACAAAGATGTGTTGAAGTCCTAATTCCCAGTACTTGTCAATGTGACCTTATTTGAAAATAAGATGTGTTAAGGATCTCAAGGTGAGCTCATCCCGGATTTAGGCTGGGCCCTAGATGCAATGGCTGATGTCCTGGTAAGAGTGGAGGGATATTTGAAGGAGACATATGGAGAAAAGAAGACCAATTGAAAACAGAAGCAGAAATTGTATTTATGCTGCCACAAACCAAGGAAGACCGGAGGCCACCAGAAGCTGGAAGAGGAAAGGAAGGATTCTCCCCTAGATCCTTCAGAGTGAGTGTGGCCCTGCCAACACCTTGATTTCAGACTTCTAGGCTCCAGAATCATGAGAGAATAAATTTCTGTTGTTTCAAGCCACTCAGTTTGTGGTAATTTGTTATGGCAGCCCTAGGAACTAATACAGGATTTAAGTACTTCTCTAAGACCCTGTCCCTTTGGGCCTCTGATTACAAGTGATGAAGAAGGATTATTTCTATGATTTACATAAAAATTAATGACAGATTATTTTCCATCATCCATGCCAAAAAAAACCTCTTTAAAATAATACCATATATATATATATATATATATATATATATATATATATATATATTTTTTTTTTTTTTTTTTAAAACAACTTTCTCATATATACTTAGACTTCTCTCTAAATTCAGAATACACATGAATATATATTCACTTGGTTAAGGGCACTAGGATAGGGACAGTTTGTGCTATTTGAAGTTTTTTCTTGTGCCTTTCTTCTCTTAAACACACAAAAACACAATAAAGGAAAAACCATGGCATTCCTATTGCTTCTGTAAACTGTGATGGAGTTTCCACAGAGTTATGTAAAAGTATCTCTTAGCCAACAAGTTCTTACTCAAAATCAACCACCTATTAATTTGTTTATATAAAGAACAGTGATAGAAGCAGAGAGTCGAATGGTGGTTACTAGGGGCGGGGGCTGGGAAATGGGGGAGTGTCAGTCACAGGGGTACATAGTTTCAGTTATGCAAGATGAATAAGTCCTAAACATCTACTCTACAGTGTAGTGCAAAGACTTAACAATACTGTATTATACATCTCAAAACTTCTTAAACAAATAGATCTTATGTTAAATGTTCTTATCACAGAAAAAAAAAAGAGGGAGGGAGGAAACTTTTAGAGGCAATGGTTAAGTTTATGGCAGTTTATTAAGGTGCTGTTTTCATGAGTGTATGCTTACCTTCCAGCTCACCAAGATGTATATATTGAATATGTACAGCTTCTTTTGTATGTCAATCACACCTCAATTTAAAAATAGTTTTAAAAGATAAGAGTGATATTACTAACAGTTTGGCAAACAGTTGTGAGATTTCGGAGCTTTGTTATATTGCTACTGTCTAAAATCTGTTTGCAAATCAAATCTGTCTTCCTCTACTTGTTTAACTTCTTTGTTATAACTGTGTTTGGATTGTTAGGCTCTATTGACACCTTCCTTAATGTCGTTGAATAGAAGTGAGGGCATGCTAGAATGGTTCTTACAGCCAGATGCTCTTTTTTAAAAAAAGATAGTGACCCCAGAACACAGGCTGTTTTTTCGGTTATGATTCCCCCCCCCCCCCCAAATAGAAAGGTGAGACAGGTATATGTGTGAATGCTAAGCTTAAGGTTGATGATTATTGTATTGGTCAATAAGTAAATATCTTCAGAGACCCCAAATAAAACTGTACTCATTGATTTTCACTTATTCATTCTTTCATTTAAATGTATTGCCTGCATGTGCCTTTTAATGTGCTAGAGGCTAAGGATAAAGGCAGTAAGGCATGAAATGTGCTTTCAAGATGGTGACAGAATGTATGATTCACTCTGATGGGCACACAGCAGCCCACATGAAAGGAGTGAATTGCCACGTGGGGGAATGTCGGGGAGCTTCCAGAGGACAGCTCACACAGTGAAAGTCACAGAGATGATCATTTGTGTTAATAGTTCCATGATGGACTATATTACAATCCTATAACTATGGTACCAGGTCCTGTAAACAGAATAGTTTTTTTTCCTCTTACATTATCAACTTCTGGGATTCTTGGAAGTGTCTATTCCTGATGTTCTCGTAGCAACTTTCAAAGACCTGATGGGGCTCATTCACATATGTTGTGGGAGGTGTAAATTGGAAGTTGGGGGAGGTGTCCCGGTAGGGAAAGTAAAATAAAAGGGCTAAATATTTTGAAATTGAAGTTTAACATTCTTGGCTAATTCAGATCTTCAGTGATTTAGTTCATGCACTGCACTTCACTTTGCAATTTTCACTGTTAGGAGCTGGACATCATAAAACCATTTAGTGTAGTGTGGTTCTATCAGGAGTTTAGCCTATTAGTAAAAACCAATTTTGTGGAAGGACATTATTTCCATACTATGGCAGAAATGCTAGCTGCTTCCTTACCATGTTCTCCTGTTCTTTCTGGGCACTTGGCCAGACCACAGGTCCCAGCCTCCTTAAGATAGGAGTGGTCATGTGACTGAGTCCCAGCCAATGGAATGAGCTGAAGTGCTGTGTGTCACTGCCAGGCTTGGTCCAGTAAAATCTCCCAGACTTGATGCTTTTTGCTTGTTGCCCCTTGCAGCTGGCTGGAATACAGAGGGCCCCCCAGGGCAACCTTGGAAGCCACTAGCTGAAAATAGCAGAGCTTCCATTCGCCTGAGTGCTCAAATGACTGCATGATGAGTCACCCCACTGACTGTGGAGCCTACCTAGTACTGCTATGTGAACAAGAAATAAGCTCTAACGTATTTGAACCATTTTACATTTTAGGGTCAATTTGTCATAGTAGTTAGCCTTTTTTCACTCATGTACTTTCCTAGCAAAATTATTTTCTTTCGTTTTTTGGGGGGAGGGAGGAGGCATACGAGAAAGGATGACTTGAGAGAAATGTACTTATTATAATGTTTGTGCTGAGCATCTATCACTTGCCCCTTTAGACCCATGCTCCATCCTTCTGTACCCTGCTTGCAGCCGCTGAAGACTAAGCTACAGTCTGGGCCGCTTAGCCCTCTGAGTGCCTGGGAGGAGGGGGAGAGAGGGCGGGAGAAGGAATGTCAGTGTATTTCTGGTGCTGCTTTGTTGCCTGTGAGGTCCTCACAGAGGTGCACCACTCCTCTCAACCTGGCCTGTGTGACATGACTGTCTTACTCCTTGTGGATTCAAGTAGCGGTTCCCAGCCCCTGTCCACACGGGCCTTGCCTTAGGTAGCCCAGGTTACTCAGCTTGGGCTGCCATAGCAACACACTGTAGACTGAGTGGCTTAAACAACAGAAATGGATCATTCACAGTTCTGGAGGCTGGGAAGTCGAAGATCACGGTGCCAGCATGGTTGGGTTCTGGCAAGAGCCCTCTTCCCGGCTTGCAGATGGCTACCATGTTCTCACATGTGGAGAGAGAGAGAAGGAGACAGAAAGAGGAGAGAGAGTGGCTACCATGTTCTCACATGTGGAGAGAGAGAGAAGGAGACAGAAAGAGGAGAGAGAGACAGACAGACAGAGAGAGAAAGAAGGAGAGAAGGAGACAGAGAAGGAGGGAGGGACGGAGGGAGAGAGGGATAGCTTCTCTCTTTCTGCTCCCTTCTCATAAGGGCACTAGTCCCATCATGAGAACTCCTGCATAACCTCATTTAAACCTAGTTACCTCCCAAAGGCGCCACCTCCTAATACCATCACATTAAGGGTCAATATATAAATTTTGGGGAGATGCAAACATTCAGTCCATAACAGGTCTAGGCATGCGCTGTCAACCAGGCTGCTAGGAGACCCAGATTATTACAGCATTCTTTGTAGTGACTCTACGCCCACAGTCTGTAAATAAACCCTCCTAGAATCGTCCTACTTTGAGTGTGCCATCTGTTTCCTGTTAGCACTCTGACTGAGACAACATTGCTTTGTCTTCACTCTCAAAAATAATAGTAATAAATAATGTACGTATTACCAGAACCTAGTAAGACAGTTTTAAGGCAATCGATAACAATCACAAGCAACAATTCACAGGCAAAGTACTCCATCTCTCTTCAGTGGTACCTTGAACTTGGCAGATTCACCTCTCTCCACAACCCAAACCTAATATGTAAGTCCCCTTCGCCTTTAAGTCAGGATTCTAATTCTTAGTCTGGCATTCGAGGCCCTTCAGAATCCGGTCTCCGTCGCCAGCATCATCATTGCCATTCCCCCCCCCACACACACACACCCCTTCCAAGTCAAAAGAAATGTGACTCTGACTTGCACATCATACACCCTCCCCTAAAAAGCTAGGAGGAAGACAGAATCATGTTCTTCTTCTCGTCCCATTCAGTCCTCCACAAGAGCTGGAGACTTTGTTCCAGCCCCATGAAATGAAAGGATATCTCACTACCCCTGCCTTTAACATGTTCAACTCACCACAAATTCCCAATGAGTAGGATCTGAATTACTGAAGTTTTACTGTTATATACATTTAATCTTTTTTTAAATTTAGTATTTTGAATAGGTAACACATTCTCATAGGTCAAAACCAAAATGTATAAATGTTTATATAGTGAAATGTCTCTCCCCCATTTCAACCCATATCTCCATTAACCCAGTTCCTACACTCCATATGTAACCACTCTTCTTAACATATACTTAGGTCCAGAATTGTTTAATGCACCTACAAGCAAATTGCAAATATACATTCTCATATTTCTCCCTTCTTTACTAAAGCATTATGCACTTTTTTTTAACTTTGCTTTTTTTCACTTAACATGTTTGGGAAACCTTTCCTTACCTGTGTATAATTTGCTTCCTCAGGCTTTTGTATAGCTGCATAGTATTCCAGTATGTGGCTATCTCATCATTTCTTTAACTAAAATTTTATTGATAGACATTTGGGTTGCTTCTACTCTTTTTTGTAAATAATGCTTACAATGATGCACATTTCGTCTTGATACGATGTTATAGGATTCAATGTATAATTCTTTTAGCATTTTGACTTCATACTTTATTTCAAAAATCTTTTAATATGAGGGTCAATCAACACATGACATTTACTAAAGGACAAATTAAGGTTATACAATAGATCAATGATCTGAAAAAGTTATTTAACTTTATGAGTTCATTTCTGGGCATTTATCCATAAGAATGTTGGACAATGTAGCAGAGTATGAGTTCATTTCAATGGAGCAGGCAGTATATGTGTAAACTTTGCAGTTTCTGCCAAGGTCGTTTGGACAAGCAGCATTCCCCAGGTTCCCTTTGAAAGAAAGCTCAATCATTTTGCTTTTGATGATCCGTAATACATTTAATGTTATTTGTGTTGCTAATACATTGTAGTCAGCAGAGGTTTACCAAAAAGGGGAATGGTTTAGCATGTGTATACATATCCAGAGAACCACGGGCCTTTTGAGGGGGGCATAATGCCTCAGTGTCAAGATCCTGCTTAGTCCAGAGTCTGAGAGGTCAGTTGGGGGTTCCCTGTCTGCTCCCCAGTACAAAAGAGTTCTGTATGTTTATCCTGCACACACCTGCTGCTGCAGAGTCTGGTGTTCCATTTGGCTGAAAGGGAGTTGTGTCCAGCTGCCTCCTTTTGTGTGGCTGGTTGGCAGGGTTATTTAGTGAGGAGAACCCTCAAGCATAGCTCGTGCTGCATCCTCTGGGGGGCAGTAATGGGTTGGAAAGGGCCAATCAAATACTACTAGAATTTACTAAATGCCTGTGAGGGCTCATTTCCTGGGGGCAGGGGCAGTAGAAGTCTTATGAAAATGCTCAGTCTAAACAATGTTTGGGCTCCAGACCAAACTGGTAAGACCAGATGCTTCTCCCTTCAGGAAGGCTGGCCCTCCCAGCCCTCTGAGGCAGAACCCGCTGAGGCCACTCAGTGAGGCGATGCTGCACTCTGCCAAGCCTTGTTTATAGGGCCTACAGACCTAAAGTCATTTAAAGCAGTGACTTGCTCCATCTTCTTTATCTCTTTACACGTATATTTTATACTTTCCAATTCAAAAAGCTTGTTCTGATTTAAGAGAAGAAAAAGCAAAAGATGGAGGTAAAATTAGAGGTCTAAAGTAGAGGGAACTAACTATTGCCGAAGAATAAAGGTTTATGAATAGTTTTCACAAACCCTGGCTTTATTTTGATCTTTAGCCTCCCTAACCCTTTTTGAGTTTCTGGCAATGGTATTATACCTATTTTATAAATTTCTGGAAATCTCTCCAATTAACGCTATCTCTTTCCATCTCAGCAGTCATCAGTTAGGAAATCCTAAATTGGATGAACTACTCTAGTACATTTCTGATATTTATTAGGTAAAAGTTTTAAATCTTAACGTGGTTTCCATGTTTGTTTATTTCCTGCCACAGATGTGCAGTGAGTACTTACATGTGGCGGGCCGAGTTCCAGTCACATGGGGATGCGTCAGTAACACATGTTTCTACCAATTTCTTCACTGAAGGATGGAGTGGTTGATGAATGATTTCATATGATCAATAGTTGAACATAGGTAAGTTTAATAAGCTTCTTTGCAGGGCTTCTAAAGTTCAAATATGGTCCTGAGAGAAAGGTGAGCCTTTTCTGTTGACTGTTTTCCCTTTTCTTTTTTCTTCTCCTTCAATTTTCCCAGATATGTCCTTAACCTTCCCCCAACACACACACACACACACACACACACACACACTTACATACACCTCTGTCTTTGTAAACCTCCTGTCTGAAACCTCACGCAGTTAAACACTTAATTAAAATTTTGTATGGTGACAATATTTGTATGTTTCAGTTATCCATTGCTGTGTCACAAACAGCCCCCAAATTTATTGGCTTAAAACAACAGCCATTTTATTAGTCATGATTCTGTGGATCAGGAATTTGGGCTGGGCTCACACTGAGCTGGGTCTTTCTGCTTCATATGACATTGGCTGGGCGCATTCATGGGACTACATTCAGCTGTGAGTTTGGCCAGGGCTGGAATGTCCAAGGTGTCTTCAAGGTTCTCCCCTCTGACCTCTCTCCAACACAGTGGTGGGACTTCTTACATGGCAGCTGTTTTCCGTGATGGAGACCCAGCCTTCGAAATTTCGCATCACTTCTGTCACATTTTACTGCTCAAAACAGATCACAGAGACCGTGCAGATTCAAGTGGAGAGGAAATATTTCCATCTCTTCTTGGGGCAGTGGCAAAGTCACAATGCAAAAAGCATGTGGGATGGGTTATATCATTGCAGCCATCTTTGGGAACATGAGCTACCACACTGTGTAGACCTGTTTTATGTTAGCTAGTAATCCACTATAAATCCCAGTTCTGGGCATTTGTAAAGTCCTAATGTTAGTTTGATTTTTCTCTGTACGTCTGTCTTTTTTTTTTTTTTTTACTAATTAGTACTTGAGCTGCTAAGGATGTATTGAATTATAATCCTGAGTTCCATGAATATCAGTATTTTCAGTTCCCAGGCACAATTCAGATTATCAAATAGTTTACAACAGAAAGGAAGGTTTGAAAACTAGACTCAGGACAGGAGAGAGAACCCAAGGAAGGCTGGGTGGGAAAACATATCCATGGTGGCACCACAAGGATACTCTGGGTAGGGCACTGCTGTTGGCACTGCACACACTAGATGGGGACCATGGTGCCACAGGACTCCCAGTGACACTGTGCCTATGCCTGGGGCATTGATTCTTCCCCTTCTAGCTCCAAGTCCTATGTAGGAACTACCAATTATTGAAATCTATTGGCTCCCTCTTTAACCAGGAAGTGGGGAAAGTCCTTTCCACTTCAAAGGTTGGAGCTCAGGGTATTCTGCCTCTTACATAGACTTACGTGACAAAGTTTCCCTGCAACTACATTGAGCTACCCAGCACTGAATAGCCAGTAGTTATTGCTGAAAACAGTACATTGTCCTGATCTGGCCCCTGCTACCTCTCTGACCTCAACTCCACTGAAGAAGCAATGCAAAACATCAAGTATGCTTCTGCCTCAGGGCCTTTGCACATGCTATTTTCACATCTGAAATGCTCTTCTCCAATATCTGCATGACTGTCTCTCTCTCACCTTATTTAAGTCTTTACACAAATATCACCTTCTCATAAGGCCTTCCAATAGTCATCATTCTATTTAAAATTGTAACACTTCACCCCACACCTTCTATCCCCCTTCCCTGCTTTTTTTTCCTTCTTAACTCGTAATATTACCTAACATACCATATGTATATTTTCTCTTCTCTCTCTAGAATGTAAGCTCCATGGGGCAAGGATTTTAGTCTGTTCTGTTCTGTGTGGTATACCCAGCATCTAGAACAGTGCCTGGAAAATAGTAAGTGTCCAATAAATATGTCTTGCATAAATGAATGTGGAGCCAGTATCTACATGATCCATTTGAAATCCCTTTGAAACACATTTGTTATACTGTTGACAAGGTTTCTTCTTAGAGTTTTATCCTCCTACCAATATATCTGCCTAGAATATGTTTTTCTCATTTTAAATTGATATACAAGACAAAATAAAAACTTTTGATAGGTTAAAATATTGCTTAATTTATTGTTCCCTTCCCCTCAACCAGACTTAACCCTCTGCCTAGGAGGAAATTAGATGAGTCAGACAGGATCATTTATTAGAAAACTGTACCTTATGCTTTGCACTCTTCTCAGCATTTCTAAATTGATATTTTGCTGATTTATTGCACTACTTTTCAGGGTATTACTGCAAGCCTGATACTTTTCAAGGTCATCCCTTTCATCCTTCATTCAAAAAGACATTAAGTTGGTCTTTTTCCAGTTTTCAGGAATGTCTTAGTCCTCAGAAGCTGCCTCGAGCAAAGCAGCACCAGTGACCTTAACTAATTTATGGTATATCCCCGAAGGCAAAACATCAAGCCCTGTAGATTTGAATACACTGATAGCGTTCAAATAGTCATCAGAAAGCCAAAAATATTTACTGAGCACCTACTGAGCATAAAGCTTGTGCTGGTTCTTCCCTTCTGTGGTTTGATGTCCTGCCTTCTCATTAGCTGGTGTGACATCGATGGAGGAGTTAATCAAGCTCTGCCATCTGCACAGCCTGGGCAAACAGGAGGCAGAGGGAGAGGATCCAGCCGGCTTTAACAAGCTCTTCATGACATTTCACATTGGTGTTCCTGGCAGGGGGCCCAGTTCCAGTGGCCCTGTTTCAGAGGATAGTGTATTTCCCTGTTTGTATAATAACCAGTGAAGATGACCTTTCTTCATTCATTCATTCATTTATTCATGCACGGAACACATACTTATTAAGCCCCAACTCTGTATCAGGCATTGTGGTTATAACAATGAACAAAACAAAGTTCCAGCTTTCAGGAAGAGTATGTCAAATTGTACCACCTAGTTTTTACAATTCTTATTTTAATGACTACAAATGTACACAGAAGAAAGTGTTGATGGCTGGCACTTTTATCATCCCCAAAAGGCAAAAAGCCCGGGGCCAAAAGTGAACAAAAGGAAGAAAGGGGGGTTGGGTCCAATTCTTACTCATATTCCTAACAAGTGTCACCCACACACATTGAGAAGAGATAAGTAGATGTCATTCCACCTGCCCTCTCACCCCAGGCCTCTGTCACCCCATAACACTGCCTCTTGTTACGTACATTCCCCAAATGATGACACCTGGTTTAGTCATGAATTGTTTGTACTGAGATATGTGGTTTAGTCATGAACTGTTTGTACTGAGATATGTGCCGTGGCCAGGTACCCAAGGGCTGTAATTATTATAGCATTCAGGGCAGCATCACCTCATAAAATTCACCCTCTTAAATGCAAAACAATATATTTGTAACCATTTTCTCTCTCCTTCCTGCCTATCATTTGGTGCAGCCCGTTGGCTTCTGGAGCTTTGGAGCTTGCTTGTTTTCTATCTATTATTTGCCCCTGACAAGCCCTGCCCACAGCCTCAGGAGTTCATCTCTTCCCCAAAATGGGGGAAGTGATGCCAAATAAACACCCGGATATTTTCATAGAGTTGGCATTTAGTGAGCATGGAGCACCCAGAATGTAAAGCAAGGTAGTTTCCAACACAGTGAGCAAAAATTAACACAACCTCTGAGAAGCTGGATTAAAAGGAATAAAAATTAGGATGAACGATGAACAGTCATTTGTTAGATCTTCAATTCAGTGCAATACGCATTCTCTTAGAACACTTTCTTTCCTTGGCTTCCACACTCTCCTGCTTTTCTGCACACTTGCCTGGCTACTTCCTCTCAGTCTGGTTTGTGGGTTGTTCTCCTCCATCTGCCTTCTACTGGTTAGAGGGCCCCAAGGCTCAGTCTTGGGCCACCTTCTCTTCTCTATCTATCTACGCTTTCTTCCTTCGGCAATTTCACCATTCCTTAGTCTTTATTACTACATTTAATTTTCATTTAATTTTATATATAGATACATATATATAAAACTGTAATTACTATATGAGGGGAAGGAGGAAGGTAGAGAGTGAGGGGGTGAGGGGGAGTCATTTATTATGTTGGTGTAAAAGGAATTGCTGTTTAAAACATTAGAAATAATTGCAAAAACTACAATTCCTTTTGAACCAACCTAATAATACATATGTATGACTTTAGTTACTATATATAGAGAGAATATATATATATATATATATTATATGTATGACTTTAGTTACTATATATATAGAGAATATATATATATATATATATATATATATATATATATATTATTCAGTGACTCACAAATACATAGTTTTAGTTCAGCTCTCTCCTCTATACCCCAGGCCCACATACCTAATGCCTTCTTAACATCTTCTCTTGGATGTTCCAAGGGCATCAAAAACTCAATATGTCAAAACTGAAGTTATGATCTCTCTCTCTCAAAACCTGACCTATCTTTGCTCCTGATATCAGGGAATGGTGCTTCCCGTTCACTCAGTTACACAAGCTGAAAGCCCCGGAGTCCTCGTATGATATTTGCCTGTCTTCTATTGCCCACATCCAAACTATCACCAAGCTTTGATGTTTGCCTCCTAAATATTACTCAAATTTGTTCCCTTCTGTTCTACTCCCATCACTTCAATCCACACAGAGATCATAAATCCTCTGGATTTGACTCCCGCTGGTCTACCCACATCCATTTTTGGTTTCCTACCATCCATTTTTTACAAAGCAGCCAAAGAGATAATTCAACATACAAAGGTCGTCAATGGCATCTCTGCTGCTGTTAGGATAAATGTGGTCCCTGCCTACCTGGATCAACCCTCATTTGATCTCTATTGCCCTTCATTCTCTCCATCCAGCTCCCCAGCCTTATTTCGAGCTCTCTTACCTACATGTATCCCTATCACAGGACCTTTGTCCTCCAACCTGGAACTCTTTATTTACTCTCCCTTCTTGGCATTTATTCTGATTCATGCTTCAGATCTTGATTGTCTCTTCCCCAGCACCACAAAAATATTTGTTAAATGATGTTGGGGTTTGAAGGGGGGACTCACAAGTAAGACTTCCATTTTCCCTGCCTGGGATTAGAGCCAGTTGAGAGAGAAGAGATGGAGAAAACAATCAGATGGAGATAAAAATATCAGTTTTAAGGTCAATAGGGTTGTTTGAAAATGAGGCTTAAGTGTGCAGCGACACTGGTATCTCCAGTATACAACCTGAAATCAGGCAGGCTCAATCACCTAGTCTCTGCTGCACTGGAAAACTCCACACCCGTACCCGTAGGACAAGCCCCTCACACAACTCACCTCCTAGAGGAAGAACAGAATATGTGTTCAAGAAAGGAGAGGAGAAAGGGGTCAGTCTATGTCCCCCCCACCACCGTCAAGAACCTTCCCCTGACTCACCAGCCAGGTAACCCACTCCACCTCCATAGGACAGAATAAGAGGTACAGAGAGGTCAAATGTATTGGGAAAATCCTTCTATGTAGAAACCAGAGGAATGGTTAAGAAGCAATATACCCCTAACAAGTCAATAAGTGGTTGGATATATGGCTGAATGAATGAGTGAATGAACTAGACATCTACTAAGTGTCAGGCATAAAACTAAGTATTGGGGATACAAAATAAAAAAGAACATCTAATATTTATCAGTACTACATGACTAGCTCTCTTTTAAGTGCTTTGTCTGTATTAATTTAATATATTAAATATATTAATATATATTTATATTATTTTAACTTTGTTTAATATAATTTAATACATTGTATGTATTATATAATTTATTCTAATATATTTTATAATTATATATTATATCATATAAAATAATTCAATATTTATTAATATTTGTAATGCATTGATATACTTAATCACTATAGCAACTCCTCATCTTTGGGGAGTTGTTATAGCAACTCCCCATCCTCATCTTTGTGTCCCATAGGAGGGGGCCTGACTGATGGGAGCTGTAAGCACTGGTCAGGCTCTGCTCTTCTTTACATCAGTCATCCCTCTGACTGGGCTGAACTTTGTTCTGATTGCCAATGGTCAAATATTTTAAATATCACCCTTGAATTAATACAGCTGTAATAAGGTTATTTTTGTCCACATTTAAAATCGTGGCATATTACAGTTCAGAGTTCTTAGTTCCTTTTAAAAACAAGAATGAACTATATAAAGTATAGTCAAATTCATAGAGACAGAAAGTGACATAGTGGTTACCAGGGACTGGAATTGGCGGGAATGGGAAGTTTAATAAGTACAGAGGCTCAGTTGGGGATAATGAAGAAGTTCTGGAGATGGATGATGGTGATGGTTGCATCACAGTGTCAATGTACTTAATGCCACTAAACTATACACTGAAAATGGTGAATTTTATATTATGTATATTTTAGCACAAAAAGTTACTACAAAAACAGTCAATTAAAGAAAAGAATGAAACTACAAGTAGAAAATAAATTCATATCGATAATAAAAGGATAGAAAAAAATGATAGGTGTTCAGAAAGACAATGAAAATGGTTAGGGATATTCATTTCTTTGAAGAGAGTAAAGAAAGATTGCTTACTATTTGTATAGCTGGTATACTAATACCTTATTTGAAATTTTTAACTTTTCACAGAGAGAAAATACTTAATCTCCAAGAGAACAAGATGAAATTTAAAAATTTGGGTTGATTACTGGAAACACTCCCTGTCTGGAAGATAAGTATTAAATTATGAAATGGTCTCCTCAGGGAAATTGTGAAAGTCATCATCCGAAATAGTAAAATTAAATCAGATAAAACATTAGACAAGCCTAATGTAGGAAATGATTCTGTTCTGGTTTGGAGGAGAGAGACTGGAAGCCTTGCTGGGGCTTTTCTATTCTTTATTTTAAAGATTCTGCCAAGAAGCAAAACTCATATGCTCAGTTTCAGGAATAAGCTCTTAAATTGCTATTCGGAGTTCCTGAAAAACAAGTGTTTTACCAGAGGTCGGAGGTACAGTTTGGGTTCTATTTTGAGTGTATTTATCCAGAGACCCAGGAATGCCCCGCTCCTGCACTGCCAAGCATCCTTTATACTCACTTGGCTCAACCACATGAAAAGAAAGAGACAAATGAAGCAAAGTTCTGCTTCACTCATAGCTGAGTAAGCACTTCATACTCCCACAAAGGGAGGGGAGGGGGTCTCTGGCTAGATTGGAGAATGTGGCTTCTGCTTAAGTTCTAGGTGAGGTCTCATTTCCTTCCCCCCAATAGGAGGGGCCTGAGTCTATGGAAGCCACATGGAATGAAAGAGAGGAAGGTGTTGAGCCTGCCCCAGGTGTGGTAAACTTACCACCAACACAATGTTGTACATAGGTGCAAACTTCAATGTATAGTACCTTGCCTTGCCTGTTAACAAAACGGTCCCAACTAATAATCTAGGCTCTGAACAACAAAATTAACAACCCCTCTCTTGGGCCTGCAGACAACAGAGACGGGCAAAGACAGGTGTTGGGAGGAGGTGGAAGTGTCCTCTTCCCCATTTCCTCAAATAAAATAATTTATGAGGGCTTATTAAATTCTAGAAGTGCACAGTTATTTACTATGTATTCAAATGTTCACTTCCTTTAGAAGTGAGAAGACCATGGAAGCCTTTATAGACTTAGAGGATGAATGTCTAGGAATATTGTGGTTTGAAAATAAAAAATCCTATTACAAAAGGAATCTTGTCTATAGTTAGAATAGGAAGACAAATGTTTTGGTTGGAAAGGAAAATTTTAAAAGATAAATTCAGACAAAATTAAAGGAGAGTAGTACTGTGACATTGAGTATACCATTGTCATAAACATGAAATGAAAAAAAAACACAAAAACCCAAAAATCAACTTTATGCAAGGAAAGAGGAGAAGACCAGAAGGAATACAAAAAAAAAAAAAAAAAAAAAATGTTGAAAATGTAGAAGACAAAAACCTGAGAATTTCTCAGATAGCCCTTCAGGTTATGAATGAAAGGGTACTATCTATTCATTTTCATTCATTCAGTAAACATGTATTGGGTGTGTATTTTTGTGTCGGGCACAGGTATGTGTGGAGTATAAAACAAGGGTGGGAAACACACTATTCCTTCAAGGTGGGGGTGGCATATATTAACCAAAGAATCACACACACATCTAATTATAAACTGTGAAAAGTGCTGTGATACAAAAGAAGAGGGTGAAAAAAAAGAGCATGTAACAGTGAACTGAGCTAGTGTAGGAGTGAGGGAAAGCTTCCTTTACATGGGGTATTTTCATGGTGTGTCAGGCTGGGTTTCCCCAAAAGCAGACCCTAAGACAAGGATTTGGGCACAAGTGACTTATTTCAGAGTTGATTCCAGGAAGCTGTGTGAATGAGTAGGGAAGTGAGGTGGAAAGGATAGAAAACCATTAATGAAGAGGATAGAAAAGGCACCTCGTGTTTTGCAACACAGAGGTCATTAGTGATGTAAGAACAGTGTTGGTGGAGGGGTGGAAACAGACCAATTTGGGGGTGAACTAAAAAGTAACTTAGGGTTGAGAAAGCAGCAATGTTGCTTACAGGTATTTCATGTGAGTGGTTTTGTGTTCAAGGGAATCATAGCAGTAAATGAGTAGTGAAGGGGTATATGTAATCAAGAGGGACCTTTTTCTTTCTTTAAATGGGAGACAGTGGAGTCTATTTATATGGTGATGGCAGTGATCTGGAAGCAAGGAGAGAATTAGATGAAGCAGGAAAAATTGCTGATGCAGGAATAAGGTGGATACCTCCAAGAGCCAAGTCCTAAAGGGAGGCTACATGGCATTCAAAAACCAAGAGTTTATCTTTAAATTGGTGCAAGGACACTTGTTCCATCTCCTTACTAAGTTCTTAATGAATTATTTACTGAATTTTGTTCGAGACAGACAAGCTTTGCAGTGACACCTCCCAGGCACCAGATGGTGTTATTCAGCTGTGGTCAATTCTCTGTCACCTGAGAATCTTCTTAGGAGCAAGTAGGTAAAAAGCACTTTTGTCCTTCCAAGTTGGACTGAGTTGGCCCTAGGGCAATTGGAATTGCAGGTGACTTACTGGTTTTGGCACTTTTAATGGAACTGCAACTCCTGGTTTGGGAAGAATAGAGGGTTTATGCATTTGAAAAGGACATTGTGATACAAAGCACAAAGAGTAGGGAGCATTTCTCCGAATGGGGGTTGGGAGTCAGTCGTTTACCTGCTACCAAAAACTGGGAGGAACCAGCTAGGCAGTGAATTACGCTGAAAATCAGGGCGGAGCCTAGTGTGTTCACCAACAAGAAAACACTGACCCAGTCGGAGTTTCTGCTGTTATAGGAACTGACTGCATGGAGGCAATTGTGGGAATTGACCTCTTAGCCTGTGACCTTCCAGCGGTTTATACGTGGTGCCCATACTGTCCCCAGGCCAGCTGACCCCCAGTGATAGCACCTCTGAACCAGGCAAGTAGGCATCTGTGCTGTCACCACGGTTTTTCCTTTGTGGGCCTTTGAATCTCTGCTCTCGATGTACTGAAATAATCTCTTAATCACATCCTTCCTTTCTCACATCCCAGCCCCTATCTGACCTCCTGGGAGGGTGTCCATCTGAGCAGCATAATAACCCAGCCAGCCCCACCCTCCCGTTGACTAATATTAACAGTATTTTTTTAAAATATGTTTATGTACCCATTTGCTGTGTCCTGCTGTGCCTTTCCACTTTCATAAAATGGTTAGAGGCTTCCAATAATCCAGTCCTTGCAAACTGGTGTGTATCTCTTCTGCCTTGGCAAAGACTTCTCCTGTTTCCTTCCCCCTGAATCTTTGAGGTCATCCCGGATAATCCTGGATGGATCTTGGTTTCAGTTTTAAGCAACTATCTCCCCCTTATGTTTTCCATAGTCTTTATGGATGGTCAGGTCTCCTTTGTTTTGAAAAAGCATCTTTGTTCCTGCAACACCTCCAAATTACCATGCTATTTCTTGCTCTTTTCCCTGATAAACTTCCCTTTTTCTTCTTTAACTCCGATACCTGTCTTCAGTCAGCTATAAAATTATCCTCTACATGGTGAATAATGATTTTCACCAGTTTCTGTGTTCTTCAATCACTCTATTCTTCTAGACTTCTCTGCATCATTGGATACTGCAGACCACCCTTTTCTTCTTAAAATGGTTTATTTCTTCTCTCTCTCTCTCTCACCGCCCCCCCGCCCCCCTTCCCCCCCCCCCCCCGTCTCCCTGCCCCCACTTCCCCACCCCCTCTTTCTCCTTGCTTGACATTGGACTAACTTGATTCTTTTTCCACCTCTGATCCTTTCTCCTCTGTTGCCTTAGATGACTCTTCTTCCTGCTTCTGCCTTTGGGGAGCAGTTACCCAAAGGTCAGTCAGTCTCTTTGGGGGGTTAAGTCATCCATTAATGATTTCATCCATTAATGAAATCTATGTTAATGATTTCTCTGTGTGATCTGATCCTCTCACAGTATTGCCAGGCTTATTTACCTAATCCCCCCTAAATGTTTCCACTGGGATATATGGCTTTCACCCCAAGTTCAATATTTCTTTTTAAAAATACCTCATCTTTCCCTTGCTCCCTGAGATCAGCTCCTCCCAACTTCCATTTCCCAGTTCAGTAACTCTGCTGTTCTTCTTGGTCACCCAAATGTAAAACCTTTGGAGCGTTTATGACCTTCTTCTTTCAGACCTAAGTTTTAATCCCAGTTCTTCCATATACCAGCTGTGTGGTTTACGACAAGTTATATAACCAAGGAACCAATCTGACCATCAGCTAACTCACATTAAATAAGGATAATAATAAAAACTCAGGGTTATTGTGAGGAACATTTAATGTGCTCTACATGGCACTTACAGCATCAAAAAATACTCAAGAGCTTCTGATAATAATTCTTTTGAAATTCTCTCTGCCCCCCCCACCGCCACCCCCAACACCACCAGCCTCTATTGCTTACTTTACCAGCCAAAGGCTTTTTCTTACATCTAAGTTATATGAACAGATTCCAAAACAACCTTCTGGATTCCAGTCCACCGCTCTTCTAATCCATCATGCATATTTTTGCCAGATTAATCTTACTTGAATATTGCTTTCATGATGTTACTACCATGCACCAACTTTTTAATGACTCCCGTTTTCTGTCTCTGAGTCTAAACTTCTGTCCTCCCTAGCCTGGCCTCACGCTATGCTCACTCTTCCCCAGAGCATCTCCTGGCATTTCTTCCTTTCTTCTCCCCTGCTGGTGATCATGCCTTGCTCACTTCAGCCTCCTGATTTCCCACATTGCTCTGATCCACAGGCCTAACTCTGTCTACTCCTTCAGATCCACTTCAATTCATCTTCATAAAACATCCCATGACTTCACTGATGACCCCCTTTCAGAGGCTAGTTATCACAATCCTCAAAGTGGGTCTGTTCTTTACAATTTAGTCTCTACAATAATAGAGTTTTTCTCCCTTCCCATTTTATGAATCATTTTTTGAAACACTTGTACTAATATTAATAACCCAAAGATGGAAATAACCCAAATATCCTTCATTCATTGCGTGAAAGACATTTTGGTTGTTTCCATTTTTTGGCTATTATTAATATTCATATACAAGAATTTGTGTGAACATATGTTTTCAATTCTCTTGGGTATGTACCTAGGAGTAGAATTGCTCGGTTATATGGTAATTCAATGTTTAATGTGCTGAGGAACTGCTAAATTGCTTTTCAAAACAGCTGATCACTTTGCATTCCCATCAATAGTGTACGAACTTGCAATTTCTCCACATCCTAGCCGAAACTTACTTTGTCATCTTTTATATTATATCATTTTCGTGGGTGTGAAGTGTTATCTCATTATGGTTTTGATTTGCATTTCCCTGAGGCCTAATGATGTTGAGCATTTTATTATGGGCTTATTGGCCATTGGTATATCTTCTTTGGGGAACTGTCTATTCAGATCAGTTCCCCATTTTAATTAGGTTATTTGTCTTCTTACTGTTGAGTTGTAATAGCTCTTTATATATTCTAGATATAAGTCCCTTAAGAGATATATGATTTTCACATACTTTTTCCCATTCTATGGGTGTTTTTTTCACATTTTTGGTGTTGTCCTTTGAAACATAGGCATTTTTAATTTTGATAAAATCCAATTTAGTTTTTCTTTTTAGTCACTTTTGCTTTGATGTCTTATCTAAGGAGCCATTGCCTAATCCAAGGTCACAAAGGTTTACTCCTGTTTTCTTGCAAGAATTTTATAGTTTGGATCTTACATTTAGGTCTATGATCCATTTTGGTTACTTTATATTTATGGTGTAAGGTAGAGGTCTAATTTCATTCTTTTTGTATGTGGATATCCTTTCTGTTGTTTTAAATATAAGCTCCTGCATTAAATAGATGTGACCTTAAGAGCTTGTGACCTGTAATAACATCTACATGTCTGTCTCAGTGCCCTGCCTGCATTGTGCTAAGCACACAACTAGCTACTTTGTTCGTGTGAGTGTACGTGTGAACATTTCATATTTTTGTCAGGGTCAGAACATTTCACAAAATGACACGATATTCAAATTAAATCAAAGAAAAAATATTTTTTAAAGTATCACCCAGCATGATTTTCTACAAAACGCTTTCTATACTCCAGAGCAGTAAATGCAAGCAGTGCATTTGTTTTCCCTTGAAGTAGAGATTTCAGTATATCTCAGAGCCCTTCTTTAGGTCTGTGTTGAAACAGCTCCACGCCTAACAAGTCTTCCTTGTTTCTCAGTTTACCAGTCCTTTTCTTACTGTTTACAGTGACTGCCCACTTCTAGCCAAAAATGTGGCCTCTACAACCTTCCCTCCCATTCTGAGCTTACATCCCATGCCCCTTGATTTCTACTACCTCCTTAGTAGCTTTACCATTATGTTCCAATTTTGGCAGTCCCTGAGACAAAGAGAGAATTCTGCTCAGCTGGTATTTGACAGGAGTCATTCATTACATTTCATCTTGCTGGCCTCATGTGGCATTTTTAAAGAGCATTTTAAACCACCCTTACACATTCACACTCACACAAACCTCTTATTTTCTCCTATCCCCCAGCCCCTCTTTTTGTTTTCACACCCAGCGGTTATATTGTGTATTAACTTTTTAGAAACATAAAGCACAGTTCAGGCTCAGAGAAAAAGCTGAAGTCAACCTGCGGATTACCAAGCCCGAGGGCTGCATTTGACGGCAGATCTGTGAGGTATCATTTAGTCTAAATCTAAGTTCGGTGCTTGGTACCTTATTTGGATATTGCTGCTTTCAATGCTTGAGCTGTTCTTCCAAACACTGGAGTTCTCAGCTACTTTTCAGTATGATGTAAGTACTACAAGTATTGCGCTGTCTTAGAGGGTCTAGTGGGAGATTCCAGATAAGATTCCACATCTGACTACACGGAAAAACTTTAGGTGGAAATAAACATTTAAGAAATGCACTTGAAGGTCTCACTTGATAAACTAGGAAAAAAAAGTTTCAGAGATTTGACTCTGACTCCTCTTTAATCTTCAAAGCAAGCAACAGCTTGAAATACTCAAAAAGAAGGCCTGAAGAGACCAGCTGTGCCCATCGTAGTCTAATTATTCCTCCAACGGCACTTAACAGAGGGTCACTGCCTTGCTGTGCTTTCTACTGCTCAAACATGAGCTGCTGGTTTTCTAGAGCTAGTCAAGTTTCCTATAAAGCTGTAACTATTTCAAATATTATGAAATGGAGCTGTTATTCACAATGTTAAATCCCCCCATCACTATATGTATGGGACATTCATACGAGTGGGCAGCAGTCAGTGTAGTAGTCATTGTAGTGGGAGGTTCAGAAAGTAACTCCCAGGAAAGTGAGAAAAGAACTGGAATGTGGAAACTGAATATTAAAAGAGTTTCTGAGACATGACAGTTGTCTTCCACAAATTTGTCTGAAGGAAAGGGAATAGTCAGAAAGGACATGGATATTTATGGTTCTACAAAGGCATGTCTGGAGAAGTCATAGCTATGCCGAGCTTATTGGAGCACTTGTCGAGGTCATTAAGGTACAGTTTTTAGCCTCTTACCAGGTCCCATTTTAAATCTCTATCCCCCCACCTCCAGCTTTTTTTCCCCTTGTTTTATACCATTGATAATGTATTCTATCTCATGGTTTGTGCATCCTTATACAGTGCCATATCTCTTGGGGATAAGGTGTGAAAATAAACACATAAAAATGTAAAAACCAGGATTTCCCCAGTAATGAGATTTGTCCATGGGAAAGACCTGTTTCCTTGACATTTGTGTTAATTTGGTGCTAGCATGTTTTCCATTTTCTTTGTGCCAAGTTATTTGTAAATTTGTGGGCAATGCAAAGAATTTGAAGTCCCTGATCTCAAAGAACTCATGTTTTATTTGGAGATACTCAAAGACACAACGAAATCCCTGAAAACCCTGCCAGAAGTCTGGTAGCTGCTCTATCTGTTATATCTATCATTGTGAATGTGTAGCTTGCACAGAGAAATTGAGATGCTGAGTGTAATTCAAGCTGGTAACAGAAAGGTTCTGAATGCAAAGCTTTCGAGTTTGTAGAAAATAAAGAAAAGACACACACACGCACACACACACAATTTCCCATGATCTCAACACATAGACAACTTGTTAACATTTTGGTGTTTCCTTGCAGGCTTTGTGATTTTACAGCGGCATGTAGTTTTGTACCTTAACAAGCAATTCCCTATTTTATTAAAAACATTTTTCTATATAATTCAACACCATAATTTAAATAAACATCCTCTCCTGTCAGGACACTCATATTGCTTCCCAGTGAACTACTTGGAACCTCCATGGGTAGAAATAATTGGAACGTGGAGAGACTACAGACTCGGGGCACCAATTTCTCCATGATGACTAGCTGAAAATACTGTAGTGGTTTTCGCTATTTTTTGTGCCAAACCTCTGGCATCTGACTAAATTTCACCGCTTTCCTTTTACTCCTTTGTAAGTCCCACCCCTTTCTCCAGGCCTCTAACGTCCCTTTCCCAATTGTATTGAAGGATTATTTGCCTAGTCAGTTCCTCTTCGAAGTGTTTGACACAGCTCAAGACGACTTTGAGACTCTTAAAACTGGGGTCTTTTATGGGACCTGGGATAGCTTATCTGAATCTAAATCCTTACCGGACCTAAATACTTTGAGCTATGCATTTGCCAGCGAGGCAGCTTCCCTGGCTCCCCGTTTCTGAATAGAGCCCGCTCCACAGAGTGCAACAGTAAATGGGGAAGTGGAAGTACGGTAGTCTGTTCTCCATCACTAGTCAGTCTCAACAGGTAAGGTTCTTTAGTTCTTCCCTATACTTGCTGGCACCAGTCCAGAGCTATTAAAATTCCTTCAAGGTGTGGCTGAGAGTGGGTTAGAGGATGTATACCCATCTCAAAGCCTTAGTAGACTGTTAGATCTAAGTTGCATATAAAAATACACTAATACGTAGAAAGAGCTGGAGAAAGTTTGAGTGAAAAAAAAAAAAAATCACTGCGCTGGTTTTTCTTTTTCTTTTCTCAAACAAGAGCATCGTGAGACGGACGTATTTGAATCGCTTCTGGTAGGAGCTTCCGAACGGGTTAAGAGCGCCTGCAAACTGTTGGGAGTCCAGTAGGAGTTGCTGCTTGTGCCGGACATTGCTTGCAAAGCAATTTTTGTGGCTCGCCTCCCACTGGGTTTCTCATTCTTTTGTGGGATGTTCATGGAGCTGGCTTGGACATTTACTTTTTAAAGTTTTTACGTCCCCAATCCCTCTCTCCAGCTGCCGGAGTGCGGCACCTCTCATCGCCCCGAGACTTTTGGACTCGCTCCAGGCGTGGGGAGGGGGCGGAGGGACTTTGTTCCCTGAAAACGACCTTGCCCTGGGAATTTCCTGTGGCCATTTCTCACGGACAAACCCCCTCCTCCGGCTGGAAGCGCAGACACGCACGGCTGTGGGTCCCTTCAAGCCAGAGACGCGAGCGCGGAAGGGAGCGCCTCGCCGCCCACCCGCGATCCCCTCGCTCCCCCGCCTCAGGTCCCGCCGCGGAGAGCCCGGATGTTGGATTCAATCCCTACGCCGGGTCCTTCATTTCCATAAAAGGGCAGCGGCTCCGCGGGGCTGAGATTGCTGCGGCCGCGGGCGCCCCCCGCCTCCCCCGCACAGCTCCCGCCCCCGCGCCCAGCCCCAGAGTCCGCGCGGCCCCCTGCCCGGAGCGCGACCGCAGCGGACGGCGGGGGGAGGGGGAGAGGCGGCCGGACCCGCTCGAGGCTGCTCGTCCGGGCGGAGGAGAAGGGAGCAGGCGCGCCCAGCTCCAGTGGGTCTGGGACTGAGGGGGCGGGGAGAGAGGGGTGGAGCACCGGCTGAGAGGCAAGGGGCCTCGACGACGGGACTCCATTAGACGCTTGGGCCGGGAGGCTGCGCTTCGCCCGTTGAGGAGGGCGACCGATCGCCGCTGCCCCGCGAGCCCTCGCCCTCGCGCCTGTTGCCGCGCGAGTCCCAAGTCGGAGGCGCGAGGAACGCGCGGTGAGGGGCTGGGACCCGGGCTGGGACCTGAGGGGGAGCGCGGGTGGGAAAGAGGAATGTGGAGCCCGCGGGCGGCGTCTCCGCGGGTCGGGGTGCGGCTCGCAGGCCGGCAGGTGAAGCCCGCCACGGTCCGCTAGGCGCAGGCCGCCGGGCTGGAGCCGCGCGGGGCGCAGGGGCAGCCGAGGGCCGCTGCGGGCGGCAGCGCGGGGCAGCCGCCGGGAAGGGGCGCAGGGCGCAGTCCTGCCCGCAGCCCTGCCCCACCGCCGCTGCTCTCCGGAGTTGGTGCGGAAACCCTCGGGTCCTCCACGGTCTCCCACCCCGCGGCCGACTCTGCGAATTCGGTGGGATTTGCCTGCCTTTGGGGGAGTGACGCTTACGAGAGCCATTTCCTCCGTGCTCGCAGGAAGGAGCCATGGCTCTGGACGGGATAAGGATGCCAGATGGCTGCTATGCGGATGGGACGTGGGAACTAAGCGTTCATGTGACGGACCTGAACCGCGATGTCACCCTAAGAGTGACCGGGGAGGTGCACATTGGAGGGGTGATGCTCAAGTTGGTGGAAAAACTCGGTGAGTAGCATCCCAGCAGCGTCAAAGTAACCAACTCTCCCAGACTGGGGGAGGGGGAAGATTTTCGGCGGGGGGAGGGGTGAGTTTTGAAAATCTTGGTCGGCACCCACAAATACTTCAAAAACATATAGCAGATCTTTTAATATTTAAGCAAGTAGACCTTTTCCCCTCTGCATCTTGTTTTGTTACGCTTGAAATTTTTATAATGTAGTGATTCCAGCTCCCCAGTTAATGAATTGCGTAGTTACCGGGGAAAAGTCCTTAATGCTTTACATTTTGCGACTTCATATTAAAAGAGATGAGAAAAGTGCGCAAATGGATGTTGAGAGGGGGATATTACAGGGCTTGTGGTTATCAATTACTTACTCTTAAGTTTCCCTGAATGTTGGTGACGTTTGGTATTGAGGATGATGCAAACTAAGAATAAACTACCGGAAAAATGTGCAACTTCTGGCGCCAATGTGAAGATTCTATAGCTACATTACTGTGTGATGGAGTGTATTACAATAATGTTCCAGTCATCCACTCGTACAAGGGGTGGGGCAGTGTTTCACTATCTATAGTCGGTGCTTTAAGTCAGCTATTTTGGGCGTTTGATTTTATTTTAACAACAAGGTAGTGAAAGAATTTTGTGTTAAAAAGCAGACATTGTTAAACCAATTCGAGATTGACAGTATTTACTTGGGTACAAATATATACTGGATTGATTTAAAACTGGCTTAATTTTAAATGATAGGGTATCCAACAATATGTAGGGTAGGCAAATTTCTCACTACACATTTTATTTGTGATGGATTTTCAATTGGAAGAATCTATTGAAATGATTCAATAGATGATTTTATCACAAGAAAAATGCTGGGAGGCCTGTCTTCCTGAGCTTTAAAGTGCCTTTTGTATGTAATGCAGTTCTGATAAAGTGATAGGTCTGGCATTGTCTTTTTTAGGCTTTTTTGTTTGTTTGTTTTAAACACTGCGTTCTTTCTTCAAGCCACTCTGGAAAAGTAGGAAAGTGGTATTTATCAGGTATTTCTTAACAAGGGATTGTTGTATACCTACCATATAAACTTACTGAAATAGTGCCCCTGTGTAATTTGCAAAATAAGGCAGAATTCATTAAAGTGGACCTTCTTTGTATCCCTGCAGGAAGTTTAATTATTGAAGGGCCAAAAAGAAGCTCCTTACAAGGTAGCCGCCTCCTCAGGACTGTGCATTGTTTGGCTCTCTGAGACATAGCCCAGGAAAGAGAGCCCCCCTGGGTAGCCCTTTGAAAATGAGATTTTGCGTATTGTTTTTCCAATTAACTGGTGGTTAACATTTTTCTTATCTGATTTGAATAAATCAATCACTGTTTGCAAAAAATTTGTGAACCTTTTTTGTCCAGCACTAGTGTGAATTAGTTCAGGAAGAAAATACCAAATATAATTGTTTTTATTTCCTTTGTTTTCAAAGGAAACAAGCATTTATATCAGAGATTGCTTTATATATGATAAATGGACCTTACTAATAACACTGATTTCAACAAGAGATATTGTGAAAAAGGAGCTGTTGAAGGTGACTGAGACAACTTGGAGTTCTTGAAAGCCAGCCTTTAATGAATAAATAATGACTTCTGTGTTTGTATTGCATTGATTAGAACTGTTTATTACAGACTCACAGGCATAAATAGAAAAATAGAGAATAAACTATTTGAAGAGAGAACTGATGTTAATTTTAAATTACTATAATTTTCATCTTTTAATGTTCAAGCATTTAAAATTTTTTTATGTAGTGAAAAAAAGCCCAACATGGTAGGAAATGCTGTGTACATGGAAACCTTGCTTTTCTTGAACTGAACCAGTACTGATCCTCTTATATTTTGACTTACAAATTGAAAGTGCTTTTCAGCATAATTATGACTTTCCTTTTTGATAAAAGGATAGCTAAGCGATTGTTTGCTCCTGGTTTTAGGAATAAATACTTTGAATGGTAAGCTATTTTGTTACCTATTGGCAAGTAGAGTTCTCTTCTAATAGAAATTCAGTATGGTACCATTTAAAACTTACAAATCAGGGTAGTCAAATTAGAAAAGAACTTTATAATTCATCAGTTTCCTAAAACTGGACTGACCTGCTTTCTGAAGCCTCAGTTGGGTCACTGAAGGTGTTAAAGGGCAGACTAAATGGCTACTTGTCAACAGTAGCTAAAGTACATCAAAGCAACTTGCAGAGTCTAGATGATAAGTGGTGGAGATCATGGTAGGGATGAGAAGTTACAGGGTGTCATGTCACAGGATTGCAGAGCGGGATGGACAATTACCGTGTTTCCCTGAAAATAAGACCTAGCCGGACAATCAGCTCTAATGCGTCTTTTGGAGCAAAAATTCATATAAGACCCAGTCTTATGATATTATATTATATTAGACCCGGTCTTATTTTACTATAAGTAAAATACTCTTATATTATAGTAAAATACTCTTATAGTAAAATAAAACCGGGTCTTACATGAATTTTTGCTCCAAAAGACGCATTAGACCTGATTGTCCGGCTAGGTCTTATTTTCGGGGAAACACGGTAGCAGAACCAGGCTGCTGTAGCCTTGTAACAGTTAGGGTACCTCAGAACAGATGGTAGCACAGTATTCACCTACAACTTCAAACTCCAAATGCCTGTATGATACCCTTCCTGTCCTCATCAGAGTGTGTACAAATAACAATAGCATGTTTTAAGGCTGTCTTCCCATAGAGTCAGTGATAGCAGTTGTTTACCTGGGATTAATATTCTATGATGACTTCTCCCCTTAACACTGTATTAAAATTTTGTGTGTATGTGCACATGTGGAACTTTCTGGGAAGAGGCTTCTTAGCTTTCATCAGATTCTCAAAGAAGCCTATGATCAAAAAATGGTTGACACAAATTCTATAGATTGGCCCTTTAGGGTCAGCCTCATTGTGAAGGTACAGTGTTTGGCCCAGACTTAGGTAGTTAATTAAGCAAGCTATAAAAGTAGGTAGGTAATGGTTCCTTAGTATGTAAAGAACTTTTGTACTTTAGTTAAGGTCGTTAAACCATGGTTTTTAGGTATATGACTTTAATTCAAAGATCTGAAAGGTCCCTTTTAAATCTTAGTATAAAACACATTTGTCGTTCTACACTAATCTTTTTTTTTTTTTTTTAAGATTTTATTGGGGAAGGGGAACAGGACTTTATTGGGGAACAGTGTGTACTTTCAGGACTTTTCTCCAAGTCAAGTTGTTATCCTTTCAATCTTAGTTGTGGAGGGTTCTGTTCAGCTTCAAGTTGTTCTTTCAGTCTTAGTTGTGGAGGGCGCAGCTCAGCTCCAGGTCCAGTTGCCGTTGCTAGTTGCAGGGGGCACAGCCCACCATCCCTTGGGGTAGTCGAACCGGCAACCTTGTGGTTGAGAGGATGCGCTCCAACCAACTGAGCCATCTGGGAGCTCAGCAGCGGCTCAGCTCAAGGTGCTGTGTTCAATTTTAGTTGCAGGGGGCGCTACCCACCATCCCTTGCGGGAGTCGAGGAATTGAACTGGCAACCTTGTGGTTGAGAGCCCGTGCTCCAACCAACTGAGCCATCCGGGAGGCAGCTCAGCTCAAGGTGCTGTGTTCAACCTTAGTTGCAGGGGGCAGAGCCCACCATCCCTTGCGGGACTCGAGGAGTTGAACTGGCAACCTTGTGGTTGGGAGCCCACTGGCCCATGTGGGAATCGAACCGGCAGCCTTCGGAGTTAGGAGCACGGAGCTCTAACCGCCTGAGCCACCAGGCCGGCCCTACACTAATCTTTTAAAAAGGAAACAGTGTATGCCGTGAAGAAGTGAGCTTTAGGGAATTATATCATGATGTGACAAACTTTTTGCATTTGTGACTTAGACTAGGCTGATACTAGACAAATAATCTCAACATTGATTCCCTCAATGATTATACCTCATTCTGAAAATGAAAAATTATTTCCACCTTTTTATTTTTTAGAAATACAGATTAAAAGCTTTAAATAGAATTTTTAAAGCTTATCGCACTTTTTGTTAGACTATTTTCAAGCCTGTTTAGTGTTTTTTATTTTAAAGGAAAGGGTTAAAATATAAAATATCAGGGATAAGGATTATTAAAATAAGATATGAGAAAACGGAATTGTAAAGTAGTTGTATCACAAAATTTATAAAGAAGAGGCCCGGTTTTGTGGGATTTCCTGATGTCCTCTGAAGATGACTGAGAAATATTAAAACTGTTCTCCATAGGATTTAGAGCTTAGTCAGGGTTGAGGATTCTAAACAGCTTTGTTTCATTGCATTTTAGTATCACTTTGTAAAAATTAGGTTTTTTTAAAACTGTACAATTAAATTTTTACCTTTTTATAAAAATTCATTTTTGTTGAAGAGTGAGGAATTTATTGTAACATGGAAACTCACTGAATGGAACTCTCCTGCCAACTCTTGAGCTTGGAGGGAAGAATAGAGTATATTATTTCTAAGTTTCTTCTAGCTGTGATTATGAGTAGGAAGAATGTAGAAGTTGGCTTAGATCAGGTTAAATAATAATCCAGAGGAAAAACATGTAAGTTGGAGGACTCAAGAATAACTAAAAAGAAATGTATGGAGTTGACTTAGAAAATTTGAGGAATATGTTTCTAAATGTAGCCTTTAGAAAGAAGTTGTCCTTGCTTTAAAGTGTGTTATGTTCTTGCCATAATAATGAAATAGAGTATATTTATGTTGGAGTGGCATGTTAGAATAGAGTTAGCTTGTGAGTTAGCATACATGACCAAAACACAGATTTTAGTTAAAATTACCCTTAAAAATCCCTTAAAGTGATCATGAAGTATAATATACACATTCCATCTCACAGAAGTGCAAAATAGCTAGTTTTCCCTTCAGAAACTGCAAAAATAAATTTCTTAGTTGAGCACCAGATGAAGAAATTGGCTTGCAGTAAGGGGCTTTGTTACACAAAAATACGTTAAATTCTAGGATTAGAGCTTGGCAAGATGCACATAGGGAGAGAGGCATAGGTAACTGGACAGCTCCCTTCTCGTACTTGTGCTTCGTGCTCTTGAGGAAGGATGATTATGTAGTGAAATGGTATCTATGCTATTGCAATCTTCAGTTTTTTCCACGAGGGCGTATAGTTGTATTAATGGAAATAAAATGATTACATGATGCAGCCTCACTGCATTCATAGTGAAAATATATGAAGATATTAAGAAATTTTTTAAAATCTTGGAATGGGGTGAGAGAAACATTGAATGGTGAAATCATACAATTACAGTGAATTGAATTTTAGTTAAATACGTACTACTTGATAGCAAGTTTGCTCAATGTTAAGAATACTGTTAATGGTCCATAGCAATTGGACATTGAATTTTGTGTTTCATAGTAAATTTTAAGCTCCTTAAAAATAAAGGACAATATGTAAATTTTACTAAAATTCTCATAGCACTTAATGAAGGAGCTGTATATCATGTGTTTGCTGCTGTGTCTTATACTTTATTTTAAAAAAATCAGCAAATACTATTTGATTACAACTAGAGTAGTTATTTATAGAGGCACTAAAAAGAATATATCTGTTTATTCAGTTTCTTACAGAAGATCTTGTTGGAAATATCTTAACAGCTATTGAAGAAAATTGAAAGAGAATTTAAAGTTTTACCTTTTATCTTTAACTATTAGATTGATGCAAAAGTAACTGCAGTTTTTGCAATTTTTAACCTTTTAAACCGCAATTACTTTTGTACCAACCTAAATTTTTTTGAAACTTCAAGAATAGTAACAATTAACATCGTGTAATTTTTATGTAGATCACCAGTTACTATTTTACAATTTGATTTCTCTGTGTACACACATTCTCTCTCTCTCTCTCTCTCAACCGTTAAGTTGCAGACTTCACAGGCCTTCAGACCTAGGTATTTAAAATATGTATCACCTAAGAATAAGGACTTTCTCTTAACATATCACAGTATAGTTATTAAATTCAGGAAATTTAACATTAATTCAATACAATTGTCTACTATGCATCGATATTCAAGTTTGCCAGTTCTAGTAATGGCCTCCATTCAGGATCTCATTCCATGTTTAGTTGTAACTAAGGTGGCCTCTTAGTCTCCTTTAATATATAGAATGGCTACCAAGTTTGGAACCACAGGAAAATATATAATAAATGGTTTATTAAAATTACATTAAGATACATGTAAAGTAATAAATAGTACCTGTTTCCAGACTTCATAATCACCCTATAGAACAGTTCCTTGGCTTTTGTTTTCAAGATATTGTTTTACCTTTTTTTAAATAAGATTTTAATCAGTGCAAATTTGACTTTTTCATATAGTGTATTTTTGAAGTTCAGTTTTTTTCTTAGCTTACTATTAGATAAGTTGTTAGTAATATTTTGGGCTATAGATTTCCCATGTTGGCTGTCTTCAGACTGTAGTCGATGCTAATGGATTACATAGAATAGTAAGAAACAACATTCTAGCCCTGCAGGTTATTGGTGTGCTCTTTGGACAACTAATCCAACCTTCTGATTGGGTTTTGACATCTGTAAAATGGAAATTTAGAAAAAAACAAATGTTTTCACAGGTTTTGGTGAGAATTTAAAAAGATAATACATGTGGAAGTTCATTATATAAATTATTAGTACCATACAAATGAGAGTGGCTGTTTCTCAGTAGCATTGAAAGTGATTGAGTATACTGAACTGAAAAAAAAGGAAAGGGAGTTAAAATGTAATCTAGACTATTTAATGTTAATAGGTTCCAGCTTTAATGGTGGTGAATTGTACTCAAAAGGAGCTTAGTTTGGGAATGCTTTGTATTCTCACCCCTAAACATGAAAAATAGCTATCATTCCACCCTTCCTCTCACTTCCAAACACACACCTGCCTCTGTAATGTAGTAAAGAGCTATTTAACTACTGTTTTCATGAGATTTCTGAAATGGAATGGACCAGTAAGTGGATGATGGTATTTTGGAGATTTGAAAAATGCATAACCATGACGGACTCAGTAGTAAATTAATTCTTTACTTAATACATTTTATATAAGAACAATGTTTTTTTATTCAGTTATAACAAAAATGATGTAAAATTGTTTCTTGGCATATGAAAACATTTGGCACATTTAGAAACTAATGAAAATTCTTTCAGAAAAAACAAATGGTGTGCAGTATTATTATTTAAATAATTACTTTACTGAAATCAAAGGTATAATGCCAGTGCTATGGTATGTTACAAAATGGCATATATCTGCACAGTGTGAGGCAAACAGATATTGTAAAATAATATTTTAAAGTATTTTTTTAAGGTGGGTACAGCTCACAGTGGCCCATGCGGGGATTGAACCCTCAACCTTGGTGTTATCAGCACCACGCTCTAACCAACTGAGCTAACAAGCCATCCCTAAAGTATTTTTTTTTAATTGAGATGTAGTATTTTTTTTAAATTGAGATGTAGCAATTTTTTTAATTGAGATGTAGACCCATATTTGTGGTTACAAATTCATATGCATTATAATCCATGCCTAACAAATTATTTGCATAATTATTGAATTTTTTCTTGTTATTTTTTTTCATAATGGCAAGTTTACTGGGGCATAATTTACATATAGCAAAATTCATTCTTTTTAGTATAATGTGCTGAGTTTTGACCAATGCATACAGTCATGTAAAACTACCATAATCAAGATTTAGAACTTATCCAACACTCCAAAAAGTTTCCTTGTTACTTTATAATCAGCCCATCCCTTCAGCCCAGCTTCAGAAAACCACTGATGCTTGGCCTTTTCTAGAATGTTCTATAAATGGAACCATACTGTATGTAGCTTTGAGTCTGGTTTCTTTCACTTAGCATAATACATTTTATTTAAAAAGTTTTTAGCATATAATACATTTTAGATTCATTCATGTGTGTGTCAGTTCTTTTATTGCTGAATAGTAGTCCATTATGTGGACGTGAATCTTAGTTTATCCATTCACCAATTGAAGGGCATTTGTGTTGTTTCCAATTTTTGGAGATTATGAATAGGGCTGCTATAAACATCTTAATGAACATGTATTTTCATTTCTCTTGGTTAACTACCTAGAATGGGGTTCCTGGGAAGTATCCTAAGTATATGCTTGAATTTATAAGAAACTGCCAAACTTTTCCAAAGTGGCCACATCATTTTGTATGCCTATCAGCACTGTATAAGAACAACACACACACACACAAATTGTATGAGAATTCCAGTTGCTCTGAGTCCTCCCCCAGTACTTGGTGTTGTCAGGTGTTTTTGTTTTTATTTTTGTTTAATTTTAGCCAGTCTAGTAAGTATATAGTGGTATCTCATTATGATTTTAATTCACATTTCCCTAATGATTAATGATGTTGGGAGTTTTTCACATGCTTATATGCCATCTGTATATCTTAGTGAAGTGTCTTCATTAAGACATCTTCTTTTGCCTTTTTTAAAATTGTGTTTTTCTTACTGAGTTCTTTATAGATTCTAGATACATGTCCTTTATCAGATAACGTATTTTGCAATATTTCCTCCCAGTCTAGCTTGTCTTTTCATTTTCTTAACACAGTATCTTTCAAAGAGCAGAGTTCTTAATTTTGATGAAGTCCATTTTATCAGTTTGTTTTCTAGATTGAGCTCTTTAAAAAAAAATTGTCATGTATAAGATATCTGCTTATTCAAGGTGGCAAAGATTTTGTCCTATAGGTTGTATAGCTTGCTTACTTATATATTAAAGGACTATATAAGGTGTGGTAATGATTATGCATAGGAAAGAAAATAATTACATCATATGAATTACAACGATTACAATTTTAATTTAGTAGAATCTGAGGTATAAAATAATAGTCCAATGAAAACTGACTTGTCATCAGTCTACTAGAAAACTTAGACTTTTAGAACTTCAGTCATAAAAATGGATCTGTAGTGAAGTATCTTTGAATTATCAAAGAAAAAGTTCAGAGATTAATGCTATAGAAAAATTAAGTAAGTCTGGGTTCCAATTCTGGCCATACCACTTAATAGCTGTGTGATTTTTTTTACTTTGTTATTTTGTTTAGACTGGGTTTTCAATATTCAGAATCTCAGTTTCTTTATCTGTGCAGTGTAGATAAATACAGAATAAGCCTTCATTTAAGTTCCCTTCCCTTTGTAATATATTAGAGTTCTTTAAAATTATTATTTGAAATATAACTCTCTGAACTAGAACATACCATTATAAAACAATACTGTTGTGGATAAAAGGTCCATTATACAAATCCTGGTCTACTTTTCTTCATTGAGAATATTATACTATTTATTCACAGCGGCTCCCCTAGAGTTAAGAGGTAAAATGCTTTGAAAATTTTATCTTCTGGTATTTCCTCAATTTCAATTAATTCTGCTTCTCAGTGAATTAGTGTAAATTAGAGAAGAAAACCAGTAAATGATTAACATGTGAGGCATACATTTGGATTTGCTGTTCTTTCGTGATTCAGTTTTCAGACTTGATCATTTACTACCTACTTGTAGAAGGATCGGCCACCTTCTTCAGTGTTTCCTTGGGCGACACACAGTTTTGAGTTTGGGAGCTGATAACCTCTAGCCTAGAGGAGGTGACATCTGCTTTAGAATCTGTAGTAAATCTTTTCTCAGATATTTAACTACGTTGTTTTTATATTATGCTATAACTAAAACAATACATCAGGTATTTTAAAGATCAACTGTAATTTCAAAGCATCAGCGTAATGATGATTTGGTATCTTTTTTCTTAATGGAACACATAGGGTTATGAATAAAACACCAATAAAGTGCCACCATTATTGATTGTAGATGAAGAGGTCTATTGGATAAGTGCCTCCCAGCTTAATGTTCCTTAATGTAATTCCTGGTAATGTAATTCCTGGTTCACATTTGAGAATTTCACAACCTTTGAAATTAAAAATAACTTGAAAAAAGGCACATTGCTGTATCAGTTTTAAATGTTTTATGCAAGGAGTTGATGAATTCTGTTGCTGTGATAGAATGTTCTTGCTGTGGAGCGTAGACTGAGGTGGGGTGGCCTACTTGTGTCACGGTCCTGACTTTACCTCGCTGTACAACCTCGTGCTGTCTGACCTACCTGCCTGTGCCTCTGGTTTCTCATCTGTAAAACATGATAATGATAGACCTTTATCATAGCATTTTTTATAAGGATGAAGTTAGTTATTACATATGAAGTGTTTAAAAGGAGTAATAGAATCCCTGGCAATTAGTAGAGGGAATATAGTTACAGTTCAATAAAATGTTATCCTCAGTTATCCTTCAAATACTGTGTAAACCTAAAACATGAATTTGATTTGTGGATTGAAGTAGTTTATCTAGTTAATTTTTCATTGCATTTGTGTAGTATTTAACCAAAATTTTATATAAAGTTTGTTTAATAGTTTCGAAATCTCTGAACATGTTCCCTAAAGCCTGACTGCTGGGGTTTGAATACTGGCTTGACTATCTGTAAGCTTTGTGACCTTGTGCCAAGTTATCTAACATTGCTGTGACTTAGTTTCCTTGTAAGTAAAATTAGGAATAATAATATGCTTACTTCACAGGGTGGTTGTGAGGATTAAATGACTATGTATGTGTAAAGCACGTAGTGCCATTTCTTGGCACATAGTACTAGTTACAATAATTGTTATTATTTTATTGAGTATCGTAATGCACCTCTGGGATATCTCGCTATTAAATATCTTATGAGTTTGGGGGAATAAATGCCTTAAAGAACTTAAACTAGGAAAGAGGGGCTCTAAAGTGAGATGGGACATTCATGAGTAAACATTCCTGTATAAAGATAATTCTAGGGAGCATTTTCTCAATCTATTGAGATTTTGCTTCTTGGCAGTTGTCCATTTGGCTCAAATAAATTCATAAGAATTCTCTGAAAAAGATTATTTTATATACTCATTACTCTATTTTTGATAGTTTATAAAGGTATATATAGCATGAGACTTCTGTGGGGGGGAATAGAGGTACATGAACTTGACTTCATCAGTAGTAGTAGAAGCAAACATTTATGGAGAGCCAAGCATTACATTAGATCATGGGACATAGCCCCCACTTAAAATGTGAGCAGTTTTCTACCAAAATAAAAACAGAAGATTGCTTTGAGTTGACAATCTAGTTGTGAAGTGCCAAATACGTGGTATAGGAAGATGATGGAGATTTAGAAGCATGATCAGTGACTGGCCTTAGTTGAAGGAGGGTCAGGGTGAAAAGTTAGGAGAAAGGCATTTCAGGTTGAGGATTGCAGTGTTTATGATGGGGTATTGGAGACTGGCTTAGAAAAGTAGCAGATAAAATTATAGAGAGGAAAGATATAGTTAAGTGGGGAAGTTATATTCTATTATTCCTTCACTCACCCACTTAATATTTTAAATGAGAACCTACTGAATGCTAGACACTATATTATAAATGGGAAAAACTTGAAGAAGTGAGCAAAATTAACTCATTGCTTAGCCTCACTGAACTTGAAGTCTTAGGGACAATGACAGTCTTTACATAACTCATTTCTGTAATGTGATGATTGTTATGATAATTGAAATACAGAGGGTGCCAAAAAATATATACACATTTTAAGAAAGGAAAAAACTGTATTAAAATTGTAATACTCAATATACACTGATAACCAAAGATGAACACAAGTCATGTTTGACTTCTGCAATTACAAGAGGTGCTCAAAGTGGTTACCATCGGTGTAATTTTAATACAGTTTTTTCCGTTCTTAAAATGTGTATACATTTTTTTTGGCACCCTCCGTAGTTATGGGAGTATGTACCCAGGAACTTGACCTAGTATATAGGTAAGGATTTTTTGAGGAAATTACTTTTAAACTGAAGGTGGAATAAGAATCAGCCAGTGGCAGAGGATGTTAAGCATGGAAGTCTGGGGTGGAAAGAACAAGAAGTTGGAAGGAGATGAAAAATCCCAGCATGAGAGGTGGGGCAGGGGAGGGTGGCTATTTGAAGAACTGAAAGTCTAATGATGGGGAACCAGTGGTTTGACAGGCTCTAAGTTTTGCTTTGTCTTGTGTACCTGAAACTAATAAAAAAAAAAAAAAAAAAAGAGGAAGGGATTAAGAAGTACTAGATTGGGGTACTAGATGGGTACTAGATTTGTTGGGTAATAGGTGGGAGAGGTTAAGGGGACAGGGTGAAAAAGGTGAAGGGATTAAAAAGTACAAATTGGTAGTTTCAAAACAGTCATGGGGATGTAAAGTAAAGCATAGGGAATATAGTCAATAATACGGTAATAACTATGTGTAGTGCCAGGTGGGTACTAGTCAGGAGGATCACTTCTTAAATTATATAAATATCTAACCACTGTGCTGTATATCTGAAATTAATATAAAATAATGCTGACTGTCTACTGTAATTGATAAATTTAGGAATGGGGGGAGGGAAAGGGAAATAAGAGGTCCAAATTTCCAGGCATAAAACAAGTAAGTCATGGGGATGTAATGTACAGCATAGGGAATATACTCAATAATATTGTGATAATGTGGTACAGTGTCAGATGGTTCCTGGACTTATCATGGGGATCACTTCTTTAGGTATATAAATGTTGAATAACTATAGTGTATCCCTGAAACTAATATCATATTGTATGTTAGCTATATTTTTAATAAAAATCTTTTTAAACCCCCCCAAAAAAAAAATTAAAAATAAAAATAAAAAAAAAGAAATAAGCAAGTACTTAAAATGCTTTGTAAACCAGGTTTCAAAGATCATGTTATAATAAGAACTGTGAGATGCCAATAAAAGATTTTGAACAGAGAGAGACATCAGATTTTTACTAATTTGAAGTTCATCAGGTACATATAAGTCCGTAACAGAAGATATAAGCAATAATAAGCCTCTTGGATTGTAAGAAATTTTTTTCCAGTAGTCTACACTCTAGTCCTGTATTAGGATTTGTTAGTACTTTTTGAAGTAAATTTAAAATATCAAAGCCAGTAGAACATTCTTACTAAGGTACTTTTGAACTATAGAATAGCAGTGCCTTTGATTCCCTTTAAAAGACAAATCCAGTTAGCACTTCTGTGAGTCAAATACTAACGATGAATTCAGCCCCGATGTTACTCTCAGAATTTGTCAGATGTTGACATTGCACGGACTCCGAGTCCAGTCTTCTAGGAACTAAGCCAAGTTGAACCAAATAAGTAGTAAGCCTTTGGGATTGGATAGAAAGTTACCCACCCTCTGGAAATGAATAATTGGCATACCTTCCATTTGTGTGCTGTCTGTAATTGCATGCATGGTTTATGTGATCTGGTAAGGTTTCTCAACTACTTTGAAGTAGTATATTTTGAATATACTCAAATATTCAAAGTATCAAATATTCAAAGTATCAAATATTCCATTGAAATTGGTAGACATTATTACTTGGGGTTTATAAGTAACTTCAAAAGACACATTTGTTTTTGATGAGTGAATCCCTCAATTTTCAGTCAAGAAATATCAATTTGCCAACTTTTTATCAGTTTATGTTCTGAATGCTTTGCATAGTTGATCAATCCATCTGCTTTAGTCAGTCATGAAGCCTTAAAAGTTTGTTGAAACTCTTAGCTAGAATTTTACTCTGCTTCAGCCTTCAGGATTGCTTGAAATCTCCCCACAATAGTCCTCTTAGCCAATACAGGTCACTTAGCTCTGAGGTAGGAAAAGTAGGTGCTTAGTTAAGGAAGGGAAGAAAGGAAATACATCCCCATGTGACACATTACTCACTTCTCATTGTTCATTGGTCCCTGACAAGACCTGGTATTTCTACTTTATTTAACAATCGCTTTACCTCCCTGATGTCCAGTCTATCTTTTCTCCTAAATACTGATTTCCTGTAGGAAATGGATAGGAAAATAATCAGGATTTTACTGTGAAATATAAATGAGTCTTAGCATTAGTCCTTTGTCCTCAAATTCAGAATGTCCAAACCTGCTACTCCCTTTACCTTGGTTAACGGAGTGTTATTTAAGAATGCCATTTCTGAAGTCACACTGATCTGTATTCAAATCCTAACATTTGTATATACTAGCTTTAGAACCTTTGGCTAAGTTATATAACTCTCTGTCCTTTGGTTTTCTCATCTCTAAAGCAGGGATTAGAATAATACATACTGCTTAGCATTTTTGTGAGAATTAAATGAGAATATGTTAAGTGCTCCTGGTATATACTAAATGTTCAATAAACAAATCTTAATGTCCTCTGCCTATTTTTTAATTGGGTTGTTTTTTTTGGTGTTGAGTTGAATGGGTTTTTTATAAATTTTGGATATTACCCCTTATCAGATATGTCATTGACAACTATCTTCTCCCATTCAGTAGGATGCCTTTTTGTTTTATTGATGGTTTCCTTTGCTCTATAAAAAACAAACAAACAAAAAAAAACTTTTTAGCTTGATGTAATCCCATGTTTATTTTTTCTCTTACTTCCCTTGCCCAATGGGCTATATCAGTAAAAACATTACGAAGGATAATATTTGCAAACTTTCTTCCTATATTTTCTTCTAGGAGTTTTATGGTTTTAGATCTTGCATTTAAGTCTTTAATCCATTTTGAATTTATTCTTGTATATGGCGTAAACAGGTGGTCCAGCTTCATTTTTTTGCATGTGTCTGTCCAGGTTTCCCAGCACCATTTATTGAATACACTGTCTTCACTCCAGTGTAAATTCTTGCTTCCACTGTCATAGATTAAATAATCATATAGGAATGGATTTATTTCTGGGCTCTCTATTCTGTTCCATTGGTCTATGTGTCTGTTTTTATGCCAGTACCATGCTGTTTTGATTACTATAATTTGATGTCAGGTATCATGATACTTCCCACTTTGTTCTTGTTTCTCAAGATTGCCAAGGCTATCCAGGGTCTTTTATGGTTCTATATAAATTTTAGGATTATATCGTGGTACACCTGAAGCTGAAGCTGAATAATAATGAATGTCAACTGTAATTTTATATATATATATATATATATATATATATATATATATATATATTCACAAGAAGTGGAGTACAGCATAAGGACTAGAGACAGTGGAAGTGTAACAGCTGTGTGTGTGATGTCAGAGGGGTAGTAGATTGGGGGTGGTTATCACTGTGAGGAGTATAAATGTCTAACTAGTACATGATTTTTGTACACCTGAAACTAATAAAATAAATAAATAAACAAATCTTAGTGCTGTTGGTATCCTCCATTTAATTCTCAAGCTAGTAACTTTCTAGTTTTCCTCTTTACCCTCCAGTTGTCCTCTCCTCTCTCATCTATAATCAATATTAAAATCTGTAATTCTAACTTAGACATGTCTCTCATACTTGGCTCCTTCAGCTTCTGCCTTAGGTCAGGTCCCGCTCCCAGAATATTGCAGTATGTTTCTTGCTTCCAGGCTCTTTTTCTGATTCGTTTTCCATAAGCCCTTCATAATTATCTTCATAAAACAATCTGATTGAGACCTTGCATTTTCTATAGGACAGTTACTCTTAGCACATGTTGGAACACCCCCATCTTTTTTTTTTATTAGTTCAGGTGTACAAAACAACGTAATGATTAGACATTTACACCTCTCACAAAGTGATACCCCCCCAAGTCTATTACCCCTCTGACATCATACATAGCTATTCCAATACCACTGGCTATATTCCCTGTGCTGTACTTTATATCCCGTGACACTATATACCAGGGGTGCCAAAAAAAATGTATACAAGTGATGCTTTGGTCACCGTTGCTCAAGCAGTAGTTCGCCGTAATCAGAAGTGTCTGGAGGCTGATGGTAACCACTCTGAGCACCTCTTGTAATTGCAGAAGTCAGATGTGACTTGTAGTCATCTTTTGTTATCGGTGTATATTGAATATTACAATTTTAATGCAGTTTTCCTTTCTTAAAATGTGTGTACATTATTTTGGAACCCTCTGTATATATAAAATTATAGTTGACATTCAATATTATTTTATATTAGTTTCAGGTGTACAGCACAGTGGGTAGGCATTTGGACCTCCCCGATCTCTTAACAACCAGGTAAAATGTCACCTCTTCTTCAGAGCCTAATTAATCTTTCACATATAAAGTTGGTTACTCCTGTGGCATTTTGTTCTTTTATCTTTTTAGTTCACTTCACTTGTCTGTGTCCCTCACTTGGACTGTAAGTACCTCTAGAAGGGAATTCTTATTTCTGATTTTGTATTCCCATGGCCTAACTTAGTGTCTGACATATGGTAGGTACCTGGAAAATGTTTATTAATTCATTTATTGATTGTGTATGTGAAGAGCAACACACTTCATCTGTTTTGCCTACTCTTTTCCTGTTTAAAAAGACAAAAACAAGAAGGCACATTCTAAAAGCAAGGGAGAAGGGTACTCAGCTTTGTCAACTCTGAAAAAAAAGGAGTTTGGGAGGAGAGAGACCAAAATGTATGAGAGTAAGGAGTTTTTAAGAAAAAAGATTGTGATTGAATAGTGAAATTATTATTTAATGTTCTTTACATTTTAGTGTTAGCGATAACATTGTAGAGTTAATTTTAAAAACCAATTTAAGCATTAATTTTACTTGTAGGCCCTGTCTTTACACATTGTTGGCAATAATATCTCATTAGAAACATTAGAATATTTGTATGTTTGTTTCAGGAATTGGAGAGGAAAGCAGAAGCTAAAACTTTTCTATTGTCAGTAGCATAGTGATGGAAAGGAACCTTGGCCTAAGACAGCGAGTTGTAGCTGGGAGAGAAGGAGGCAGCTTAATTCCTGGAGTTTGTGGAAAGATGACTGGGGAGTAGCCAAGTGCCCTGATGTGGCTGGAAGCCTCACAATTTGCCAGCAACATTCCCTTTCTCCCCTGTCCAGCCCACACTCTGCAGCTGCCACTACACTGCAAGTTGAAGCATTGGCCATACATTCCTCAAAAAGCCTTATTTATGATCAGTATAGTTTAAGATTGCTAGTAATATACTTTGGGTTATTTTAGATTGGGTAACAGTCTTATTTGGAACCTATTTATAATGTTTCTCTGTGGTTAATCTGGTTTCTAAGACTTGCAAATGAATGTGTGGAACATAATCACTTTGCACAGTAGCGATTACCTTGAGCAAAGGAATTTGTCTTTTTTAGAAGATGGAGAAAGAAGAGGAAGGTAGTTGTTTGATTCCCCGTGTCTAGGGGAATCTGCTGCTTTTCTACTTAGTATAGAAGCATGTTTTAATTCTGAAGCTGAAGAAGATAAAATGGATTTTTAAACATACAATTAGATTCATAAATTTTACATCATTTTCCTTGATGGTTAAAGAGTAATTTCCTTGTGGGGATCAATGTTTTCGTAGAGTAATGGAGGATCTTTAAAATTTTCAATATGAGGAATCATTCATTTATCAGGTGTTGCATACCAGTAACTGGGCCAGGTGCTAGAAATATAGTGGTGATTGAAGTAGACATTGCCCTTGTTTTCTCAGAGCTCATAATCTAGTAGGGAAGAAAGACACCGCCCCCTCCTATGAACAAAAGGAATACAAATTTTGATAAGTGACATTACAGTGTGCTGCAACAGAACAGTGAAGGACGTAGGACACTGGAGGGCTCATCTTAGCGAGGGTGCTTAAGGAAGCTTCTCTGAGAACATGGAATTGCAACTAAAATTTGAAACACATTCAAAGAGTAGAATAGCATGTTCAAAGCCACTGGGGCAAGCATAGAGCTTACTTACTAGATAGTTCTTAGAATAAGGAGGCAGCAAGTGTGGCTGAAGCAGAGAGAGAGTACGCAGGATGAATTCGGAGGGGTAGATGGGCTATATTGTGTGGGGCTTCGTAGACGATGATAAGGCATGTGGATTTTATTCTAAGTGCAGTTGGAAGCTGTTGAAGGATTTTCAGCAGGGGAATGACATGAAAGTGTTGAATAGATCACGTTGGCTGTTGCGTGGAAAGTACTGAATGGAATCAAAGAGACCAGTTAGGAGGCTGCTGTTGTAGTTAGTGGAAAAGATGATGGTGGCTTGAATTAGGGTGGTGCCAGTGGAGACTGAAGTGGAGATTTTTGGAAGGGGAGCTGAAGGGCTTGACGATAAATGTGGGGAATACAGGAAAGAAAAGACGCCATTACTTTTAGGTTTCCGGCTTGAGCGTTAGTGCTATTGTGTGACAGTAGGGATAGGAGAAAATTGGGTTAAGTTTGACAATACTAAGTTTGAGACGCTTGTGAGCCATCCAGGAGGAGATGTGGGTTAGACAGTAGGACATATAAGCTGGGGCTCTAAGCAGAAGGTTGGGCCGGAGATAAAAATTGGGAAGGTAAACTATACAGATGGCATTTAAAGCCATGGGAATGGTTTGAGATAATCTAGGGAGCCAGTGTAAGGAGAGAAAATGCGGGTTCATAGAAGGTGGGAAGGGCAGCAGAGCATTGGTACTGGGCTTGTTTTCAGATAAATAGTAGGAAGAGCCGCTTTTTTCAAATAACAAAGGCAGGAGACCCATAGGGAACAAATGGAAGGAGGTTTGTAGATTTGGTTGGCATGTGGGTCAGATAGTTCCATTCTGATGGCTTCTGTATTTTCTGAAGTAGAATCCATGGATGTCTACTGAGAAGGAGGATACTTAGGAGTTTGAGGTGGCTGCAAAGTTGGAAATACAGTGGTGGACAGAAGGAACATAGTGGATTGCTCCGAGGTATCTTGGACCCTGTTGTCCTTAAGTTTATAGGAATTGTTTCTATCTGCCTAATTGGGACATGCCTAAATTTGGTAGGTGAGTGAGCAGGTGGTGTAGGTAAGCGGTGTGGGGGTAGGAGTTTGGAAGGCTTATTTTGGAGGTCAGCAGGACAGTGGCCTGTGGTGTCTGGTCTGGTGAGTTTGCGTGACTTGCTTGCAGTAATGTCAGACCAGTTGCATAGGAGTTTTGCTATTAGCACACTAGGATTGAGGGTTTTTTTTAACATCAGTAAAGACAGTAAACTCTGGAATACGGTAAGTTATACTACCTAATTTGGGGTTCAAGATGATCTTAAAACAAAAGGAAACAGCAGAAAGTCAACAATGTTAGCAACATTCAGAAATATCTGCCAAAAATAAGGCATGTGCCCAGAAAGCTTCTCTGTACTTACAACTTAAAATGAAATGTTGCCTTACCAAAAATTATCTAAAGTATATAAACTTCTGGTTTGTGGAAGTTATAAGAATGCTAAAGAAATTTTGCATTTCTTTCTTGAATTAATATCTTTCTTAAATATGCAACTAGAAATCTAAGCCACTTAAAAGTAATATCTTGTCTTCTGCTCATTCCAAACCATTACTAATGAGTTACTTATTTTTAAAATGTGGGTACTATCTGGTTAATTTTCTGAATATTCAGCATTTTCTTGACTTTTTAAACAAGTTTTTTTATTTGAATGAAAGTAAAGAATTGCATTTTAGAAGCCCACATCAAAATGGTGGAGTAGGAATTGGTTGTCCTATTATTAGGAAAAGATTAAATAGGGTGTTATCAATAGGGTATCTCCTTTCTTTGTGTTCATATTTTCTAAAATGTAAACCAACTGTCATTGCATAAAAAATATTTTCTCTATAGCAAAGTTCTTTGAAATATTTGTTTTTCTTGCCCCTAATGATGAAATCCTAAGCCTTCTGTTCCTTAGAACACATGATATCTTTGTAGAATAAATATACAACCACTTCTTGAATTTGAGGAGGATTCTATTAACAGTTGAAGGAGATTTTTATTGATTTAGTTAATATTTTAGCCATTTCCAATGTTAATTATATGAATTTGAGTGCCTGTCAGTTATTTTTATGTGCAACAGAGCACAGCATGACTGGTTCTATTAAATAAAGGAGGAACACAGGAATAATTCTTTCTAGAATCCTGGCAAAATGGTTTGAAAAATTAAAATAATTTACCAAAAGTTATTATAGAAGAGCTTTGTTAGGTATATTAAACAATAATCCAAGTAATTCTTGACTTCAAACAGGCTCAATGTATAAATAAATAATGAAATATTTTTCCCCCCAAAGAAGGAAAACGAACAATGATTTCATAAAGTACATTTTGCCCCTTTAGTTTTTCTTTCTGAAAAAGTTTGTATTCATGGTAGGTTGCTTCTAAAAATCTAGAAACAAAAATTTAAAATCATAATATACCAAATAAAAGGTTACACAACAACCTGGAGCTTAACTGAAAATCATGGTATTAGAATATATTGTTGAGCATGATCTACTTTGAATGGTTTCATGATGCTGATTGAAACAAGTTACTTTGGTGACTCCTACCATGGCAAGTGCCTGGCTGATTATTTGCGTGTGTGCGTGCGTGCGTGTGTCTGTGTGTGTCCGTGTGTGTGTGTGTGTGTGTGTGTGTGTGTGTAGCATTCAGTGGTCTGATGTTATGTTTGAAACCAAGGCTGCCATTCGGAAAAGGCAGAAATGTTTGTTCATTTTGAACATGGTCCGGGTGCCCAGATTGTGATGTAGAGGATTGCACTGGAGAGTTACAAGTATGGAAAGTTACTTCAAACCTTTAGATTATGCAAGTGCAGGGAATGTCAATAACTATTCCTTTATAAATCCTAATACTGCACAAGAAAAAGGAACCATTATTTTCCTAATCAGTCGCCTTTCCTTTTGCTTGCCTTTATTTATTAATAATTATGTATAGATGTCCATTTTCCTTTAAAACTTAATGTTTTTATGCTTCGAGTCATTGTTTAGAGAAATAGGTAAATGTATGTTGCTATCTGAAATCTATTATGCACATAGTGTTTATACAAGTTACAGTTGTATAGTGTGTTATGGTTCCACTTGCCACTGGAGATACAGGCTGTGTATCTACTATACTAGATAACTTAAGTACTTTCAAGAGCTACTGCATTGAGATGTACTGCTTTACACACACAATTTGGTGCAGTTCAGTATTTTTGATGTGCACTTGGCTCTTATGTTTGCCAAGGTGAATGGTTCTCAGTTGGTATACCATCATTTTTCTCAGGATTTTGACCAGTACGTAAAACTTGTTTTTGCTACTTCTGAGTAGAATAGATATATTTCTTGTGATATTCTGAGTGGAGCCATTTGTGAGACTTGATGTGGAGATAACTATTAGTTTCAAAATAAGATACATAGTATACAAAGCCAGCACCAAAATTTTCTGGAAAGTGGAAAAACATCATCTTGCATATTTAAGAGAGCTCAACCAAGTCTCTTAACCAATTCTCTTAAAAAGTTTTGAAGTGACACTATGACACCGAGTCTCTGCTGAGAGACAGTCAAATTAAAGAATGACAGTAACTGTAAATAGTATGTTTTAAGCTTAACAGAACCATTTTAGTCATTGTTTAAATAATACCGTAATAGATTTCCCTTTTTCAAAAGGAAATTAAAAATACTCGTTGGACTTGCCATCGCTTTTCTGTCCATCTACCACCTTTATTCTCCCCACTGTAACAAAATACTCAGAAAAAGTTGTCTATATTCCTTGTTTCTGTTTCCTCTCCTCCGAACCATTGTAATTCACTTTCATGTCCACTTCGCCCTAAACTTTGTACATAGTCTCTCATTTTCACTCATGTACACTCTTGTCCCCACAATTCTTCAAAATTATCAGTGATGATTTTGAAACATAAATCATTCCCCTGCTTAAAACCAATTTACAGACCCACACCCAAAGTAGTTTGGGCTGGATCCAGGCATTAGTATATTTGGAAAGTCGCTCAGATAATTATAATGCGAAACAGGCTGAAAACCACTGTTCTGGTGGCTTCTCACACACTTACAAAATCTAGACAGCTTTGACCTACAGGGCTTCTGCCTTGCTCTCTGATGCCACCTCCTATTTTCTTCACTTGCTCCACTCCAGTCATATTGGCCTTCTTCAAAGATGCTGAAACTTTGTTCTTCTCATCACTATCTCTGGCACTGAAACCATGCCGTGTACATAGTACCTGTTCAGGAGATGTTTGTTGAATTAATGAATGTTTTATAGACGCTGTTCTTATTCTGTAGTAGTGATTACCCTATAATTAATGCTGTTTAGGTTGCTGGTGTTTTGAGTCTTCAAGAATGCTACCAAAAATTCTATTTGAACATAAGTCAGTCTGACTAGTTCATCTTCATCACTGTCTACTTTAGCTGTTAGAATGCCTGCATTTCCCTGTTTTGGTCTCTTGGCCTGTGTACTGTTGACACTTCTGATCTTTTCTGGTGTCGTGCTTTTATTTTGTTAATTTTTCTTTCTTATATTGTTACTTAATCCACCACTATTTTCTATGGGTAAAAAAGATTGGTCTTAACAGTGTTGCCAGTCAGAAAGAGATTTTCTTTTCCTTTTGTGGGTATGTGTTCCTCCTCATAGGGTGTCTAGTACATCTCTAGATTGCATGCCCTTGTCTATTTATCATTGCTGGGTGCAGATGGGCTGCTCCTTTGGTTTGAAACACCAAGCTGGAATTGAGGGAGGGCAGGCAGCCTTGAAAAGGGAAGGTGGGCATCAGGGGAGGTACCTGTTTCTGAGGTCAGAGTTGAAGCCTAATTGATGAAAAGTTGAGATTTTATTGTATCAGGGACGTGCAGAGTTTTTCTGTAACAGCCTAGATAGTAAATATTTTGGGCTTTGTGGGGCCATGAGGTCTCTGTCACAACTACTTTACTCTGCTGTTGTAATGCAAAAGCCGCCATAGACATATGTGAGCAGAGGAGTGTGTCCATGTTCCATAAAACCATGGACATTGAAATTTGAATTTTATATAAAATGATATAATATTTTTTTGATTTTTTAAAAAATCTCTGCAACATTGTGATTTATAAGAAATAGTATTTTATCATTAAGATGACCAAAATATATGTCTCATATACATTTGGTCTTCCATAATTGCTGGCTCACCTGAACTCTTGAATTTCCTAAGTGTTGGGGGTGTCGTTTGTTGTGTTAATGAGGTGACTTTTGGAAAGCACCTAAGGATGGGGACTGGTTGCCAGGGGAACCAACAAGGTGGTTGGAACTTGTATTTTTTTTCACTTCAATTATAGTTGGTGTACAATATCATATTAGTTTCAGGTGTACAGCATAGTCATGAGACATTTATCTATATAACTTATAACTTACGAAGTGAAGGGTTGGAACTTTCGATCCCATGCCCTGACCTCCAGGGGCTGAAGGTTGAATCAGTCACCAATGACCAATGATTTAATCAGTCACGACTATGTAATAAAGCCAAAAGGATGGGGTTCAGAAAGCTTCTGGGTTGGTGACCACGGGGAGGCATGGGCGAGTGGTATGCCTAGAGGGCATGGGAGCTCTCTGCACCCTTTCCCACACACCTTGTCCTGTGCATCTCTTCCACCTGTCTGTTCCTCAGTTACATCCTTTTACAGGAAGCCAACGATCTAGTAAATAATGTGTTTCCCTTGAGTTCTGGGAGCCATTCTAGCAAATTAATCAAATCCAAGGAAGGGATCATGTTAACTAACCTCTGGTTTATATAGCCGGTTGGTCAGAAGTACAGGTGACAGCCTGGGCTTGCAGTTGGCATTCTGAGTTGGGGGAAGTCATTGGAACCTCCAATCTGTAGCCAGTCGGCCAGAAGCACAGGTAACTTGGGCTTGCATCAGGCATCTGAAGTGCATGTGGCTGGGGAAGGGAAGGGGCAGTCTTACAGGGCTGAACCCTTAACCTAAGGAATCGGATGCTGTCTCTGGGTAGGTGTGTCAGAATTCAGTTGAATTCTCAGACTCCCTGCTGGTGTCTGAGAATTTGTTAGTTGGTGTGGGGGAGCAACCCCTGTCCCCCCCCCACCCCCCCGTGCTGAAATTGGGTCTGGGAACCCAATTTATCCTCAAACCATTTAAAAGCATAAAAACCATTCTAAGTTAGTGGGCCACACAAAATCCAAAGGCAGGATTTTGCCATTCATAGTAATGGCGTCGTTGTGTAGCTTTGAATGAGAAGTCGGATTCTTGACCAATAGTCCTTTTCACACCCCAAGTTGTAGAAACTGTCTTTAAACTTTTGGGGTTGGTGACAAATTGCGTCTTTATCAAGTTCACTTGTAACTTATTCCAAAGAGCTACTCATCTCCTGATCATGTTGGTGTCTTTGCCCACTGTGTTTTAGCACTTTACTGCCACATTGAGACTGACATTTATTATGTCTTTATAATATTGCTGTCTATCCTGATACCATTGTAAAACAGCACCTTTTTGTTTGTTTGAATAAGTATTTCTTTCAAGCTTGTAACAGATGCTGTTGAGGCCCTTTCCATCCACCCCCAGTTCACTGGCTGCTGTGGTGGACAGAGCCTGACACCTTCTTTCCTTAAGCGCTAGATCTCTGAGTTTGCTCTGAGTTTGCTCTGCCCCAGTGTGGGTGGTCAGCCCCATGCATACCGTGTTTCCCCGAAAATAAGACCTAGCCAGACAACCAGTTCTAATGCGTCTTTTGGAGCAAAAATTAATATAAGACCCGGTATTGTATTGTATTACATTTTATATTATATTATACCCAGTCTTATAGTAAAATAAGACCAGGTCTTATATTAATTTTTGCTCCAAAAGATTCATTAGAGCTGATTGTCCAGCTAGGTCTTATTTTTGGGGAAACACTGTAGCAGCAGACGCTCTGGGAACTTAATGGCCCTGGGAGCGACCCTCAACCAAGGAGGTAGATAGATGCCCTGGCTTTCTCTTTCCTTAGCTCCACAGTCTGAGGCACGTTCTGTGGGATCCTGAAAGGGTCTTTAGCAGAGCTGAACTCCAGTTATCCACAGCAGTTCATGAGCCCTGTCTAGACTTTTCTTTCTAAACTCACTTTTCTTAATCCCCTCAAGTGTGCTTCCTGGGTTCTCCCTTCCCCTAAAGAAGCTACTTGCACCAAAGTTCTTATCTCAGGTTTGCCTTTTGGGGGAGTCCAAATGATTTAACTTGGTGATGATGATGATGAGGTTGATTATCAGCAGGGTACGAGTGACAGCCTTTTGCCCCCCGCACCTCCACTGGGAGTTCATATGAGGTAGCATCCTTAACCATTGACATTGGCACCAGAGTACCACAGAAGTGACTGGACAGAGGTGCAGGGAAGAAAGTATTATATACCTACCTACTGTTAACTCAGCGCAGCCTTACTCGGGTACTGTCATTCTTTGCAAAAGTTATCTTTTTCTGCCCGGGGTTCTTTATTCTTGAAAAGTAAACTTTCTGTAATGTGTGACCATTTACCTAATACATGAAAGGGTCCCAATCTTAGTTGTCTTCTGTGAGCTAGATCAGAGAGTTGACAGATTCTGTGCTGGAAAATAATTTAAGATTCAGGTAGTATACATTATGTCACAATTAGGCGAGTTGTTGTACGATAGAACTTATATGTATTTCTGCAGCCAAACTTCAAATAACATAATTGGGCTTTCCCAAAACAAATGTTAAAATTTCAAAACGGCAATATAATCACAAATAACTACAATTCTCACAGTAAAGTACGTACTGATTAAAATATTTTTTAATGTCTAAGGAATTGAAAGTCTTTTTTCCAGTGATGTGTTTCTTCCATAATGAGAAATTCAGTTATATCACATAAATTTCACCATAGAAGGTGTTTGTAGACACATAATGTGGAAATTTGATTTTTACTTCCTGAGGCTTTCAGGTAGACAAGTTGTGTTTAAAAAATCTTCCAGATTAGTATATACTTTTTTTTTTTTTTTTTTTTTATTGGGGTGACAATTGTTAGTAAAATTACATAGATTTCAGGTGTACATTTCTGTATTACATCATCTATAAATCCCATTGTGTGTTCAGTATATACTTTCAAACTTATCTTCTTACTAAAGTTATATTAAAATAATCTTTTTAGGAGAACCATAATAGTTTTTATTTGCGATAATGTTATTTTCCAAGTTTTTTTTTCTTCCCCTGGAAGGCTTTTTTGATTTTCTTTTTGAAACATTATTTCCCCCTTTTTTGGTTTTTAGTTTAATAGATCCAAAACGTTTTCGCTTTTATTGCTACTTTAAAAACTAGCTGAAGTTGTATTTTGTGTGTATTTTGCTAGTTTATTGTTAAGATCTGCCTTACCGAGGGGTAAGCGAAATCTTGTGTTACATTCTTTATTTGGTTTCATTTAATTTAATTGCATAAGGCTGTTAAATAGTTTAACAGATATTAATGTATTAACATTTTCTGTTACACTTGTACTTTATAAATCACTTTTTAAAGTAATGTATAAATTACTTTATTTTTATATTATAAATTTTATATTATAAATTACTTTATAATTTATAAATTACTTTGTAAAGTAATTGTGACTTTATAAATTACTTTTCTTGGAATGGATGAGGTGTGATAAAAAAATACAGTGAATGTTTAAATTAAAAAAATTTGTATTACAGTAAAAGACACATTGCCATTAATCCCCCTCAAAATACTCCCCCTCACTTCAGACACATTTATCTCATCATTTTTGCCACTTTCTGAGGCAGTTCTGGAAGTCCTCTTTTGTGAGTGTGTTTAGTTGCACCATCATGGCTGCCTCGATGTTCTGAATGGATTCAAAATGTTTACCTTTCATGGTCATTTTGACTTTGGGGAAGAGCTGGAAGTCGCAGGATGCCAGATCTGGATGAGGACACACTGTGATGTTTTTATTGGACAGAAATTGCTGTACCAGAAGCAATACATAACATGGAGTGTTGTCATGATGGAGGATCAAACCGTTTGCCCACTTCATGTTAGTGTTGTTCATGATCCATGATTTACAACACACTTTAAAACACACCTTCTCTCATCCGTAGCTCACACCTGACTGACTGCACTGAACAAGTTGAAACTTGTCACACACTGTTACTAAGGTTCAGTGCGCTGCTTTCTGTATTAAAGATCCCTGCCATTCGGTTGGCTGGCACGTGACAGCAGCATTCACTGTATTTTTTATCACACCTTGTATTTGGGACAGTGTGTAGGTTGGGATGTAGGTTGTTTTTTGTTTTGTTTTTTTCTTTTTCCCTCAGGTTTTAGAGTATTACTTACTCTTGGATTTTTTTTCCCCCCGTGTTCTTCTTCTTCACCTAGGATGTTGGTTTTTGCTCACTCCGGTTCTCTATCTTTCTTTTCACCACTCCTTACCGACTTCACACATGTACAGCCTCACAATCCTCAGCCTTCTCACCTACTTTATCATCAGAATATTGTCCATTCCTCAAGGCTGGGCTCAGAACCCACCAGCTCTACTTCATTAGTTATCCTTCTGATTCCAGCCTCCGGGTTCTGTTTCTGGGAATGACTGCAGAGAACGTTTACTCTGCATCCATGTGTCCCATATTCTACCTAACTTAGGCATTATTAGTTGCCGTGTGAATTCTGCCTCAGCTACCTTTTGTACACTGGCTTTCTAAGGCAGCGTGTGTTTTCTCAGCTGTTCAGTATTTCTTTTGTACCTATCACATAAGCATTTTATATTTAATTGTTTTACTAAATACCCAATTATTTAGTTTTCTGCTTTTAATTTCTCAAAGTAGTCTTGGTGATTTTAATTTTTAAGTGTTTTGTTTTTTTTTTTTAATAGATGTAAAAAAAGATTGGTCTGATCATGCTCTCTGGTGGGAAAAGAAGAGAACCTGGCTTCTTAAGACACATTGGACCTTGGATAAGTATGGCATTCAGGCAGATGCTAAGCTTCAGTTCACCCCCCAGCACAAACTGCTCCGCCTGCAACTTCCCAACATGAAGTATGTGAAAGTGAAAGTGAATTTTTCTGATAGAGTCTTCAAAGCTGTTTCTGACATCTGTAAGACTTTTAGTAAGTATTGGATAAATTCTTCATCAAAGTATTAAATTATGTGATGTATGTATGATGAACTGACATTTAGCATAACTCAAAGAGTAGGGATTGGGGTGAGCTATCGATGTATGTGTATGTGAAATTTTTACTTTATTCTTTAAAGTTTTCATATTACTTTAAGATAAATGTTGGGTTAAGGTAGAACAGTAGGAATGTAGTACATATTCTTTCCTTATTAGAAGTGTATCAGGTATTTATTATTATGTAATATTTTATTCTGATGACTTCTGGGAAGGAGAAGGGAACAGGGAAGGAAATGGGTATTATTTTCAGAGGGATGTAGCTTTTGCAGTTTCCTTCACATAAGTCACTATTTGATTTTAGTGATTCAGGCAGATTATGTCACTTCCTTCATTGAAGGCCTGGCACAGCTCCTAGGGAAATGACTATGAGTGTTGTCTTCCTTAACCAGTCTACAGTATGAACACTCTTATAGTAATTCTATTTATGCTTTTATGAAATGAGACATGGATTACTTTTGGCTGACCCAGTTATGTCATATGACAGGAAGTATTCAACCTTCAGAGAAAATGTGAACTATTGTCTTTATCACTAGTACATAACTCTACTGTGCTATAGATTAGGAGGAGATACAGATAGATTGACATTACTCTTTAGATCTAATGAGTCTGAAATTGTAATGATTTTGATGTTTAATGGAATTAATAGCTGATATTATTTTGCCAAACTCTTTCAATCAAAATAGGTAAAGTTCTTGAGTCACATTTTCCTAATTTCCCTTCAGAAAGCAACTACTGTCTTAAGTTTAGTGTGTATCCTTCCAATACTTTTAAAAAATACGTAAACACACACACATATGCATGTATTCATATCTATGTATATATATGCCCCAAAACAATATATGTTACTGCCATTGCTGTGTGGGTATTTTCTTCCACAGTTTTTGTACATGTTTGCAGAAATTTCTTGAGTGTTCACCTAGAAGTAAAAAAGTAGGGTTGCTTTCTTTTTAAGCGTACACATAATTCATTTCAAAGTACTGTCAAATTGCTCTTCTAAGTTTTTCTACCATTTTCTATTCCAACCCACAATGTATGAAAATCCTTTGCTCCAAATTATCACTAATACTTGAATGTTGTCAGTTTTTAGTGTTTGCTTCTCCGAGTGAAATAATACAGTATTTCATTTTAGTTTATAAAGTTAAGTATGTTTTTATATCTTTACCTGGCCATCTAATCTAAGTTTCTTCTTTTCTTGAATTTCCTGTTTATTAATTTTTAAAAAATAGATAAATGATATAAACTTTATTTTTTAGTATAGTTTTAGGTTCACAGCAAAATTGAGGAGAAAGTACAAAGTTCTCATTCACCCCCTATCCCACTATCAGTACCCCACACTAGAGTGGTACATTTGTTGCAATAGATAAGCCTACAAGGACACATCATTATTATCCAGAGTCAGTGGCTTACATTAGGTTTCCTCTTGGTGTTTGGATAAATATATGACATGTATCCATCATTATTATATTATACAGAGTAGTTTCACTGCCTTAAAAATCTGTACACTGCCTATTCTTCCCTTCCTCCTCCAATCCTTGGCAACCACTATTCTCTTTCCTGTCTTCATAGTTTTGCCTTTTCCAGAATGTTTTACAGTTTGAATCATATAATATGCAGCCTTTTCAGATTGGCTTCTTTCACTTAGTAGTATATGCATTTAAGTTTTGTCCATGTCTTTTCATGGCATGATAGCTCATTTCTTTTTAGCACTGAAAAATAATTCCATTGTCTCGATGTACCACAGTTTGTTTATGCATTCTCCTACTGAAGGACATCTTGGTTGTTTCCAGGTTATGCAATTATAAATAAAGCTACTATAAACATCCACATGGAGGATTTGTGTGGACATGTGTTCAACTCCTTTGGGTAAATACTAAAGAGTGTGATTGTTAGATCATATGGTAAGAATGTTTAGTTTTGTAAGAAACCGCCCAACTGTCTTCCAGAGTACTTGTGCCATTTCATATCCACATTAGCAGTGAACGAGAGTTCCCGTTGCTCTAAATCGTCACCAGCATTTGGTGGTGTTAATGACCTGGATTGTGGCCATTCTAATAGATGTGTAGTGGTATCTCATTTCAATTTGCAGTTCCCTGATTACATTCGATGTGGGGCATCTTTTCATAGGCCCATTTGCCATCTGTACATCTTCTTTGGGGAGGTGTCTGTTAAGGTCTTTGGCCTGCTTTAATCAGGTTGGCTGTTTTCTTATTGGTGAATTTTAAAAGTTCTTTGTGTATTTGGGATAACAGTCCTTTTGCAGGTATTTTCTCCCAGTCTTTGGCTTTCTTTTCATTATCTTTGACAGTTTCTATCACAGAGCAGAAATTAATTTTAATGAACTCCAGCTTATCAGTTCTCTTGTAGATTATGCTTTTGTTGTATCTAAAAGGTCATCACCAACCCCGAGGTCATCTAGATTTTTTCCTATGTTGTCTAATAGGGGTTTTATAGTTTTGCGTTTTACATTTAGGTCTGTGATACATTTTGAATTAATTTTTGTGAAGGTGTTGGTCTGGGTCTAGATTCTTTGTGTTTTGTTTTTTTTGTTTTTTTTTGCATGTGGCTGTCCAGTTGTTCAAGCACCATTTTTTTGAAAAAATATCTGATAGTTGGCAGTTTCTTACAAAGTTAAACAGTCTTTTCATATGATTCAGAAATTGTATTCCTAGGTATTTACTTGGCTGATTCTAAATTTATGCCTACATAAAAACATACATGTGTAAACTCATAGATACAGACAACAGAATGGTGGTTACCAGAGAGGAAGCAGAGTGGGGGGAAGATGAAGAGGGTAAAAGAGGTGAAATATATGGTAATGGAAGGAGACTAGACTTTGGGTGGTGATTACACAATGGAATATACAGATGTTGTATTACAAAGTTGTACATTCGAAACTTATGTGATTAACCAATGTTACCCCAATAAAATTAAAAACAACAACAAAAAAACTAAAAAGAAAAATTATCTCCATTGCCAAAGATCGGTTGACTATATTTATATAGGTCTATTTCTGGACTCCCCTCCCCCATCACAGGAAATGAAAAAACACTATGTCAAAGAGATATCTGCAGCCCCATATTCATGGCAGCATTATTTACAACAGCAAATATTTGGAAAGAACCTAAGGACTATCAGCATGTCGCAGGAGGCCCTCAGGGATGTCTCTGCTGGGGACTCAGCTGGGAGCAGAAGCCAGGTTCTTGCTTTCCTGTGAGAAAGAATTCAAGAGCGAGACAGATGCAGGAAAGCACAGGGGATTTATTGAAGTGAAAGTACATACTTGAGAAGGAAATACCAGTGAACTGGGAGGTTGAGTGGCCCTGAGGAAGTCCTGACCAGGGCATTTTATCTCCCCTAGGGGCTGGAATTGGTGACTTCCCATTGTTTTCTCCTCCCTCTGGGTGGGACCCTCCGTTTCCTGCTTTTTCTTCCTTATTTGGTTCCTCTGGAATTGTCTTGGCATCAAGTGCATGATGGGAGTGTAAATGAGGTTATAATGACATTAAAATTAGCTAAAGGTCGTCAGGTCCTGGTCATGGATACTGGTCCTGCTGGATAAAACTGGTTCTTGTTTTCCCCCACTCCCCATGCGTTTCTTGTGAAACTGAAACCAGAGAGGTGCTTCACCTGGTGTCCTTGAGGGGATCAGTTCTCTGAGCTACCTGTATTGCCTCAGATAAGTGGATAAGATGTATGTGGTGTGTGTAGGTACACACACACACACACACACACACACACACACACACACATGCACGCGCGAATATTATTTGGCCACAAAGAAGGAAATCCAGCCATTTGTGACAGCATGAATGGAGGGTATTATGCTAAGTGAAAGAAGTCAGACAAAGATCTCACTTACTGTGAAATGGAAAAACACCACCCAAAACCAAAAAACAATACAGATTATCTTTTCTATAAAGGTAAAGATGAAAAACAAATGGTGAATCACTTAAACTACTTGTAACATTTTCTAGTTTTGGCTATTCTAGTCGATATGGGTTAACATCTCTGTGATTTCAGTTTTCATTACCCTTGTAACTAATGATATTGAGCATCTTTTCATGTGTTTAATTGCCACCACATAATATTTTTGGTAAAGTGTTTGAATCCTTTGCCTTCCCCCCCTTTTTTTAAATTAGGTTGTTTGTCATCTTACTGGGTTAAGTTGTAAGCATTTTTGCATATACTAGATATGGAAAATTTATTGAATGTGTTTTGCAAATATTTTCTTACTGTTTGGCTTATATTTTAATTGTCTTTTGAAGAACAAACGTTTTAATTTTGATGAAGACCAGTTTATGATTTCTTCTATGATTTTTGTTCATAGACACAAAAATCTTTAACAAAATTTTAGCAGATTGCATCCAGCAATATGTAAAAAACATGAACACATCATGATCAAGTGAGGTTTATCTCAAGAATATGAAACTGTGTGTATGTGAAAGGAATGTATATTGTCATTGGGTGGGAATGTTCTATGAATGACAGGTCAGGTTGGTTGATAAGAGAGGATTGTTGAAATCTTTAACTGTAATTGTTAATTTTTTCTTACTCCTTTCACTTTTATCAGTTTTATTGAAGTATTCTTATTATGTACACACATTTAGAATTGTTACGTCCTATTGAAGAATTTACTGTTATCACTGAAATATTCTATATTCATGATAATATTGTTTGCTTTGAAATATACCTATATCTTTTCCTATCCTGTTTCTTTTAATTTATTTGTGTCTTTAAACTACATTTTTTATAAACAACATATAGCTAGAGCTGTTTTTTATATCTATTCTGATAATCCCCGCCCTTCTATAAACTATTTAGACCATTCATATTTAATGTTATTATCAATGTGGTTGAGTTTAAATCTACCATCTTAGTATTTTTTACATGGTATTTATTTTTTTATTGTATTGTTTTTTGTTTGTTTGTTTCCCTTTTTCCAATTGAGAGGAATTTGTTTGTTATGATTACATTTATCTCCACTGTGCCATAGTAGCTATTACCACTTTTATTTCGTCTTTTTAGTGGTTGCTCTAGGGTTTACAACATGAGACTTTTAAACTTACAGTCTATGTTCTAATAGTATAATAATACCAGTTCACACATAGTGTAATAATAACCTTATAACAGTATAGTTCCTGTTCCCCTTACCTGTCCTTTGGGCTACTGTCATGTTTTACTTTCACATATGCTAAAACCCACAATATGTTATTATTTTCCCCTAAAACATTGTCTTTTCAAAGTATTAGAAAATAAGGAAAATGGTCTTTTGTAATTGCCCACATATTTACCATTTTTCAGTGCTCTCTGTGAGGATACTTTCCAGGTGTTATCTTTTTTACTCTACTTGAAGGACTTCATATGACCTTTTTATAGTGTTGGTCTGTTGGTGATGATTTTTTCACCTTTTGTCTGTAAGATCTTGATTTTGCCTTAATTTTTGATATTGCAGCTGGGTGAAGAATTCTGGACTTTATCCCTGCTCCAGTAATTTACAGATGTCTCTATTATCTTCAGGTTTGTGTAATTCAGAGAATTCTGTTAATATTCTTTTATTTGTGCTCCTGTATGTTTTCTCTGTTGGCCTTTTAGGAATTTATACTGGTTTTCAGCAATTTAATTCTGATGTATCTTGGCATAGTTTTCTTCAGGTTTATTCTGTTCTAGGTTCATTGCATTTCTTAGATCTCTGGGTTTATGGTCTTCATCAAATCTGATAATTTTCAAATTAATTTTTCAAATAATTTTTAGTGTCCCTTCCCACACTTCCCATCCTTTGTGGGACTCTAGTTTCATGTATGTTAGACTGATTATTGTTCCAAAGGTCACTGATGCTGTGTTCCTTTTTTCAGTCTTTATTCTTTGTGCTTCATTTTGAATAGTGTCTGTTGTTATAGCTTTAATTTCACTGATCTTTTGCTAATCTGCCGTTGATCCCATTAGTGTATTTCATTTTAGATGTATTTTTTTATCACTAGACGCTTGATTTTTGCCTTAGTAAAATATGTAAATCTTTCATTTTTCTCATTATGTTTATGCTTTCCTCTACTTAACATGTGGAATATATTTATAATAGCTATTTTAATATGTTTGATTACTAATTCTATCATTGCCGTTATTTCTGCTTTAACAGGAGCAGAAATTTCTGCTTTAACAGAAGCAGAAATAACTTTTTTCCCCTTTACTCCTGGTAATGGGTCATATTTTCCTGCCTCTTTTATACCTGGTAATTTTTTTTTTCTACATAATTTATTGTGATCAATGTTAAATAAAATATTAATTTTCATCATTTGCTTCAATTCATGTGTTCTTGACCAATTCTTCATTTTTCCTTCCAAAATGTTGCATGCCACACCTCTTCTTACATGCAGTTGTGCTCCTAGCGGTTTAGTCATCCTGTAAGTTTTTGGGAAACATTCATCATGACAGCCTTCATTCATCTTCAACTCCTAGGCTCTGTTTCACCTTGAAAGGCCGGGCCACAGTCTCGCAGGCCCTGACGCCCGCCACTCGGTCCGTGTGGCCAATGGTGTCTTGAGCTACTTCCTACTTCGGTGGAAAAAGAACTATGCCTGGTAATTTTTGATTGAATAATGCCCTCTATTACATTTTACATTATTGGTGGCTGGATTTCTTGAAAGTAGTATTAGCTTTGTTCTGGCCAGCAGTCGTATTAGTTGGAATCAGTTGGATCCTTTCGGTGCTTGTTTTTAAGCTTTGTTAGGGTAGGTCCAGAGCCCCCATTAGTCTAAGACTAATTTCCCTCTGGGGATTCCTCTCAATACCCTGTGTATTAGGAGGACTTGTCTCTGACACATGCACAGATCAGCATTGAGCCAGTCGCCAGCAGTTAACTGCAGAGCTCCAGAGCTCTCTCTGTGGAGCTCCCTTCTCTCCAGTACTCTGACCCACGAACTCTAGCCATTTCTTGGCCTTCCTGAACACTGTCTGAGGTCTCTCAACTCAGTAAGACCTCACTCTGTACAACTTCTAGGCAGTAAGCTGGCACACTCAAAGGGCTCATCCTGTCTTTTTTCTTTTCTCTTCTGTGCTCTTTGTCTAATGTCTGAAAACCTTTCTTTTCCTTTCTATTGGTTAAATAAAGCAGGAGGGTAAATCAAGTCCCTGTTATTCCATCTTAGAGGAGACTCTCCATTTTTAATTTATCCTTGATATTTTGTCTAGCCTTATACCTTTTTTGAAAACCATCATTTGCTCATTGAAGCATTATTTAAAAGAAGACCATTTCTTTCACAGTAATTTCAAATTGAACATATTCAAAACTGAGCTCATGGCATTCCTTCCCAAATCTCCGTGCTCCCTCCTCCCCAGTCTGTCCTTTAGAAGTTTCCATAGCAGCAAAAGGTACCACCATTCCAGATAAACAAACTAGAAACTTGGGAGTCATAGTTAGCACCACTCTCTGTCTCACCTACACATCTCATCAATCACCTAGAAGTGTTATTTTTGCCTCCAAGATATGTCCTGAATCTTTTCACATCTTTCCATGTTTATCACCCCTACTGCTCTAGTAAGACCACATTACCACCACCTCTCCCTTAGGCTGTTCCAGCAGCCTCCTAAATTGTCTCCTTTATCCATTGTTGTTCATTCCAATGCATTCTTTATACTGTAAGCAGGAACATTTAAAAATTTGTTATCAAAGTAATAGATGCAAGGTTAAAGTTAAAAAGGCTTATAGCATAAAACTACTTTTTTGCCCTATTTCTCCCAGCCCCTAATCACGTTCCCTACCACTTTCTACTCTTTTAGTGTTTCTGATTTTCAGTTCCATATTTCTAAATAATGTGTTTATACTGCTATTTCTTGATTTATCCATTTTAGATATCTGTTCACCTTTTTTATTCAACTTTTTTCCTCCTTTTATTTTCACTGTTGTAATTTTGGGCTAAAGCAGTATCATTTACATTATTTTTAACAAGGTACATATTTTTACTTGCTGAACCAAACTATACAGTTTTACTTATCTCGTATTTTTGTTTACCATTTGCTTAGTTTTCAACCTGTATCTCTTGCTGATTCTTCTACATTCCACATTCTGTGTAATTTTCATGATCAAATACATTATCTGATAATAATCCCTCCTTTTTCTCTTCCTCGAGACACTCTACAGGCCCTCTGTCATCCTGCTCCAATAAGGATGTTTTCTAGGCCAAGGTGTCCAGTTAAAGCCCCAGGACTTCCCTTCACCTTTGTCCAAGGAAAATGGCTTTTTTCTTATATTTGATCCTTGCATTTTTCTCAGTGTTGATTTGCTCCCTTATTTTGGTGGACTGTATCCTCCATCAGCGTACCAAGGAAAAGGTGAATGGGATGTAAGTTTTTGAGATGTTACCCTTGAAAATGTCTTTATTTTGCCCTTTGATAGAATTGTTGGATTGAAAATTATTTTCCTTCCGAATTGAGAAGTCATTGTTCAGTGGTTTTAGCTTCCAGTGTTCCTGTTGATGGTGCTGATAGTGTTCTTTTTACTTTTATTTTTATTTTCTTTGAAGACTGCTTTTTCTCTCTGGAAACTTGAAGGATCTTTTCTTTTTCCTGCCATTTTGAAATTTCATGGTAATTAATGTGCCCTAATCCCTCCTGTTTGTTTTCACTGTTCTTTCTGTTAGTAGTAATTAGTCAGACTATGTTACTGAATTGATACTCTTACCTATTATCTCTTCTATTGGAGTTTTTTGTTGTGGATATCAAATTTTAATTTTCAATGCTGTATGTTTTTATCTGGATGTTTATTACTCAGGTATTCATGAATACATTTAAGATTTGTGGAACTTATATAAATTAAACCTCAACAAAATAGTTTTTGTTTTTTTAAAGGACCTCCCCCACCCCGTTCGTTAATACCCAAGATCTTTCTTAATCTCTGGTTGATTATAAAACATCCATTTATCTCTCATAGATGTCATTGTCTTATCTTTCTGAGAATTGTAATAAGAGGTTTTTGTTTTGTTCTTCTGTTCTCAGCATTAGCTCTACTTCTTTAAGTTGTTTTTCTTTTCATTTGGTCTCTTTAATGTTAGAATCTCTGTGAGTTTTCCATTGCAGCCGTAATAAATTACCATAAATGTAGCAGCCTAAAGCAACACAAATTTCTTTCCTCACAGTCTCTATAACGTTAGAACTCCAGGCACAGCATGGCTCCTCTGGGTCCTCTGCTTAGAGTCTTATAAGCCCGAAATCAAGGTGCCAGCAGGGTTGTGTTCCTTCCAGAAGGCTCGGAGTCTAAATGGTAGAATTTGGTTTCATGTGGGTGTAGGACTAGGTTCCCCTGGTTTGTCTGCCAGGCGTCATTCTCAGCTTCTAGAGGCCTCCCAAATCCCTTGACTTGTGGCTCTCTTCCTCCATCTTCAAAACCAATAACAGCAAATCCAGTCCTTCTTACACTTCAGATCTGTCTGACTTGTGCTCTCTCATCTCTCCTCTGCTTCCCTCTTCTTCCTTCCTCTTCTGTTTGGAAGGCCTCATGTGATTACATTAAGCCTCCCTCGCCAATCCAGAATAATCTTCATAAAATCAGTTGATTAGTAACCTTATCATTTAGTAATCTTAACTTTTGCAAAGTTTGTTCACAGCAGTCCCTAGATTAGTGTATGATTGTACATCCAGGGACAGGAATTTTAAGGGCGTATGTCTAGAATTCTGCCTACGACAGAAGCCTTTCTCAAATGTCTACCAATCATTGATTGTCCGTTCATACATTTACTGATGGGGCATAAGATCTTTTCCCTAGGTCTGGCTGTTCAGGTTCTCCTCTAAGGAATCCAGAAGGTGTGTATCTAAAGGGTAGGTTTAATCCAGATGGAGCAGGAAAGGGGCTCTGGAGCAGGATTCATTTTTCATGTTGCTGTTTTTACTGCTGGGTCATGCTTGGTTCAGCATGGTGATATTCAGCGTGTTTCCCATTGGTATCTCCTTCCGCAAACACCTTAATTTTATATTTCTGCTCTTTGCTATATCTCCTACTACACCCCCATCTGGCTCTGTCTCCCAGAATTTTTCTGACATTTCTTACCTGATATTTTCTCCTGTTCTTTCTGTCCTTATAAATTTTTTTATTTCTTTATTTTTTGTATGATTTTCTAAAGGTGTAAAAATAAATGCACCAGCTCAATATACATGTTTAACCAGAAACTCTCTAGAAAACTAAAATCTGAATGTTATCTTACCTGAGAACCCTTCTCTGCTCGTTTCCCACTTCCTCACCCCATAGTTTTTGATATGTATAGCATATATGTAGTCTAACTCCCACTAGACTTGTCTTGATTACTTTATATTGATTTTGAACATTAAATTTCATTGCTACTTAGTGTATTTTTCTGTTATAAAGAGGTACTGGCTCATTGCTTTGTGTAGAGACTCATAAATGGCTAGTTTATTATTGAACTATAAAATTTAGCATAAATGAAAGATAGCATTGTATTTTGGTATACTCATTTTAAAATTTTTATATCTCATAATACTCTAGGTGTATTTTATTTTAGTACGTATAAAGCTTTGTTTAATTACTTAACATGCTTCACCAGGCCTACTCTTATACATGTGATTCAGATTCCTAAATTCCTCTATCAATGAAATAATTAGTATCTTATGTGAAGGTGTAGGCCTACTTTCCTTTTTTGTTATTGTTGAACTGAAAACTACTTATTCACAGAGTTCATGTGCAACCAGTGGCTATCCAGAGAAATAAGATGTCATTCTTCTCCACCGTCCCCTTTCCCTAAGTTACTAGTTCTCAAGGAGTTGGAATCAGAATTACCTAGAGAGCTTTTTTGTTGAGATATAATTGACATGGAACATTAAATTAGTTTTAGGTGTACGACATAATGATTTGATATTTGTATATATTGCAAAATGATCACCACACTAAGTGTAGTTAACATCCATTAATTACTAGAGCTTTTATAAGACAAGCTGCTGGAAGCCCTGAGCCACTAAGAGTATCTGGGAATGTGGCCCACGCATGTATTTTTAATGTTATTTTTAACTTCACAAGTGAGTCTCATGGACACAGAGTTAACTGCTTCATCTGCATAGGACTGACCAAAAGCTAGTTATAATACTCATTCTTCTAATAACATTAATCGCTGGTTTGTAAACTGGACAGGAAATGACTTAAGGAAAAAAAAATCTCAAAGAATGAATCATGCAGTGCAGTGGTTTTCAAGCAGAAAGGACACACGAGATACATTTGGGAGGCCTTTTCAAATTATACATGCTTGTTTCCCCCTCCCATTAAACTTGATGATGGTGAATTGTGATAGAAGGGTGTCATATCTTTCAGGTGTGATTCATTTTATGTCCTTCTGTCCTTTTTAGATTTTTCACTATGTACCATTACTTGATTTTCTTTGGTGGATCGAATGGGTGGAGAAATGGATTACTACCACCACCCTGCCCTCACTTAATACTGAAGTAGCTGATTATTCAGAGGCTTGGACTTTTCTAATGCCTTTTCTTTCTTCCAACATGGATAGTGATGGCATTTAAAACTGAGGGTACACTGAGAATTGAAAATGTAACTCATAAATCATTAGGTCTCTTAGAATGTTAAAAATCTTGTTTATTTTCAAAGTAGTCTAGGTAGGAAATGATGACTTAGTTCTATTAGATAGTATAGCTCAAAAGATGTACTTGAAATATCCTAGGAGTTTCTGAATCTACACAATCATAGCAATTAGTGCTAATGCATCAAACCCCAAAAAATAGATTTGAAGATAAATGGGTTCACTTCTTTATAACTTGAATATGTAAGAATGATGAAAACCCTTGATTTTTAATTGTGTAACTTTAGCTAAAGAGTGTGCTGTCCTATTTTTAACTTTAAAAAGAAATGAGATATATCTAGAAGCTTTTAAGAAAGTGACAAAATTTAAGGAACATGCAGTTATTTTTAACACGATTTCTGCTGTTTAGTGCTTAAGATGTACTTTACCCTAAATTTATTAACAAAAAGAGCAGTTATATTCACTTACTATCTAGTAACCTATCTGTTCAGGACAGTTTTTTCTGGTAATTCTATTTTCATGTTTCAGAAAAACATTCCCCATAAAATAGCCTGTAAAATACAGAACAAAACAAAACCTAATGTGTATCAGTGTTCCTGATGGTAAAATTCAAATAACTAACAGAGAAACAAAAAAACCTATGTAGTTATTAAAAGATTTATTTGGACTTCTTTTTCAAACATGGACTGTGGTGTATATAAAATACATTTTTAAACAAGAAAGTCCAGTGTTGTTTGCAGTGATTTTTTTTTTTCTACCATGTTAAATTTTACATACAAATTAACCTTGATTTGAAGAAATCTAATAGAAAAATGAGTAAAGGAAGGAAATAGTATAAATGGCTAAAAACCTTTGAGGAAATGTAAAAATGACTACTAGTCCAAGAAATGTAAATTGAAACAAGGAGATAAACATACTGTTTTTCAATATGCAAAGCTTTAAAATAACACGTGTTCATCTTGCTCCACTTTTGCCTTAAAATTATTATAATCTTTGATCTATTCAACTCCAATGAATTCTTAAAGAAATAAAATACAGAAAAATGTGTACATAGATAGATGTTTCTAGAATCATTTATAATGGGCTCAGTATTAGAAGAACAGGAAAATTATATATTTACACAGTAGAATTTTATACTTCTATTCAAATGATCACTTATTTACATAGTCACATTCCATTTATCAAGAACAGTTTTAAAGAACTTGATTATTTATACTTTCTTGTAATTTCCAAATGATTATATAATTTTTAAAATTAGAGAAAAGCATTAATACCTAATACTTGCAAAGCACTTGTTATGTGCCTGCCCTGTTCAAGGAACTTCACCAATATGAATCATTTAATTTTCACAACAACTTCCTGAGGTGTACTATTATTTTCATTTTACAGATGAGGAAACTTGGACATTGACAGGCTGAGTAGCTTGCCCAAAGTCCCACAGCTAATACATAGTGGCGCTGAGATTTGAATTTAGGTAGTTTGGCTGTGGGCTTCTGCCTCAAACTGTGCCCCATCAGCCCCGCAGCAGTATGGACCATCCTAGTTTCAGGTCCCCTACAAACAGAAAGCTTTCTGAATTTATAATACTAGATTGAAACTAGTGGATATTGTGGGCTCTTGAAGGTACAAACTGCTACATGTAAAACTTTGATCTAGTAACCTAGCAATCTGTAGCATTACAAGTTATACAGTGATTTGTATTTTGTTGTCCACTCTTTTATACCCTGATATACAGTATAGTGCTGCCAAACATGATGTATCGACCCAGTGCTTCTCCCTTCTGCTGCCTTTTTTCTTGTCTGTCTGTCTGTCTGTCTGTCTGTCTGTCTCTCTCTCTCTCTCTCTCTCTCTCTCTCTCACATGCTCTTTACTTTTTAATTAACTTTATTTTAGTATAACTGATATAAATTATACCTATTTAAAGTGTAAACTGTGATGAGTTTTAACAAACATCTGCATCTGTGAAACTACCATAATCAGGATACAGAACATAGCTGTCAGCCCTCAAACTTCAGCCAGACAACCATTGATCTACTCGGTCACTATAGTTTTGTTTGTTATTTTTTAGAATTTTATGAATGGAATCATGCAGTATATACCCTTTTCTAATCATCTTCTTGCACTTAGCACAATGGTTTGGAGATACATTCATGTTATTTCATGTGTCAGTAGTTTGTTTTTACTGATGAGTTGTGTTCCATTGTAGGAGTATACCACTAACATAAAAATATATTTTGTTTGTCCATTTGGGTTGTTTCCAGTTTTGGCTATTACAGATGTGCTTTTCATTTTCTTGAGTAAATAACTCAGAGTGAATGTTAGAGTTGTATGTGTTTAACTTTATAAGAAACTGCCAAACTTTTCAAAAGTTGTCTCATTTCACATTCCTAGCAGCTGGGTATGAGAATTTCAGTTCCTGCACATCCTGACAAACATAGGGTATTATCAGTCTTACTATTGCTGGCTACTCTGATGGGTGTGTGATGCTGTCTTGTGGTTTTAGTTTGTATTTTCCTGACCAATAATGTTGGGCATCTTCCTGTGTCGCTTAGCCATGTTACGTATTCTTTGGTGAAGTGCTTGTCCAAATCTTTACCCCATTGGTCCAAGTTGTGTGTGTTCTTTACACACATATATTTTGCATACAAGTCTTTTGTCAGATAGAAGTGTATATTTTGTGAATATTTTGTCCCAGTATACAGCTTGCTTTTTTGTTATCTCAGCAGTATCTTTCAAAGAGTGAGTTTTTGTTTTGGGCTTATTTTGAAAATAAAGGGCAATTTTTTTTGTGGTGTGTTTGTCCTATCTAAGAAATCTTTGTCTACTTATATTTTCTTTTAGGTCTATGATCCACTTAGAATTAATTTTTGCATATAGTGTTAGGTAAGGACTAGTGTTCTTTAAAAAAAAAAATATTACTCTTGTTCAACACTGTTTGTTGAAAAGATTTGTCATTCTTTTTGAATTGCCATAGTACCTTGGTTCAAAATAATTGACCAGTTATATAAATGACCATGTTTCTGGACCCTTACTTCCATTCCATTATCTTTGTGTCTCATCATTTAGCCAATAATTATGTCTTGATTGCTGTAGCTTTATGAAGTTTTGAAATCGGGTATGTTATGTCCCCCAACTTTACTCTTTTTAAAAATTGCTTGGACTATTCTAGGATTGTTCTCATTTCCATATAAATTTTACAATCAACTTGTACAAAAGAGCAAGTTGGAATTTTGACTAGGATTCCATTGAATCTTTAGCTGATTTTGGGCAGAATTGACTTCTTAGCAATTCTTTAAATTCATGGACATGGTACATAATATATATACAGAGGGTGCCAAAAAAATGTATACACATTTTTAAGAAAAGAAAAAACTATTAAAATTGTAATACTTGATATATACCTATAACAAAAGATGAATACAAGTCACGTCTGACTTCTGCAATTATAAGAGGTGTTCAGAGTGGTTACCATCAGCATTCAGACACTTCTGATTACTGCTTGAGCAATGCTGAGCAAAGTGTCCACTTGTATACCTTTTTTTGGCACCCTGGTATATATTTGGGTTTTCTTTAATTCCTTTTGTTAACTTTCATTTAACTATTTTGCCTCTTAGGGGATTCTTCAGTTAAAATTTCGAGATTTGGTAGTGATACAAAAGTATTTTCATTACATTTACTTTTCATGCAGAATTGACGGCTACCATATAATATAAAGCTTAATTTCTTACAGTTTTAGATAAAAAATACATGAGTAAGAATTCTAATACTGTGTTTCCCCAAAACTAAGACCTATCCGGACCATCAGCTCTAATGCGTCTTTTGGAGCAAAAATTAATATAAGACCGGGTCTTATTTTACTATAAATAAGTAAAATAAGACCCGGTCTTATATAAGACCTCCTTAAATATAGTAACTGTTTTATATAAGCCGGTCTTATATAAGACCGGGTCTTATATTAATTTTTGCTCCAAAAGACGCATTAGAGCTGATGGTCCGGCTAGGTCTTAGTTTTGGGGAAACACGGTATTTTCTTTTTGTAACCTAGATCGTTATTGTTCCATTTTGATGTCACTATACTTAGTTATGAAGTAAGAGTGCTTTAGTAGATTTTTAAAAGTGTCATATCTGTCTTTTGCATGACATTAGTATATGGCAAAACAGAAACACATACACAGAAGGAAATTACAAATTCTTATTTTGAAATGGATTAATAGATGGATTCACCCAGTATAAAATGTTTAAATTTCATTAAGTCTAATAAAATGTTTTCTTATCTTAACAGATATCAGACACCCTGAAGAACTTTCTCTCTTGAAGAAGCCCAGAGATCCAACAAAGAAAAAAAAGAAAAAGCTAGATGACCAGTCTGAAGATGAGGCACTCGAGTTAGAGGGGCCTCTTATTACTCCTGGATCAGGTGAGTCTGACTAAGCAAGGGCTCAGCGTGAGAAGCATGGACTGACTGTATGCCTGTCTTTCTGACAGCCGATAAATGGGTTACATAGATCAGGAAAATGGTGAGGTTAGCAAAAAAACACAAACAAACAAAAACCCTTTTGGCATCTTCCCCCTCAGTCATGAAACCACCAGCCGAGTGCGTCTTGTGAATATCGTCATGTCAGGTGTTAATAGTTGCATCAATAAAGAGGAAGGCTGGTTCTTTGCTCAGGAAGAGTCAAAAAGGGACAGTATCTTAATTGGGCTTAGTTCTTTGCTTTGCAGATATTGGATAGCTTTTTAGTGTTTAGTTTTCTTTTTTCTATATTCTGTGAAAAACACCACTGTTTAGTTAAGACATTTTATTTTTGTCAGGTTACTTAAAACCTTCTGTCTACTTTGCATCTGCTGGTCCCTTTGCCTCTCTGCCTTTTTCCTTTAATGGTTTGCTCCTTTAAGAAACTTTTTTCAAATTTCCTTCTATTACCTCCCCAACCTGAATTAGGTATTCTTCTAATTCAGCTCATTCCTGGTCTTTTAAATGCTGGGATGATGAAAATGAAAGCAAATACTCCATATCGTGCTTACTGTATGCCCAGAACTATTTCACACACTATCCTTGGAAACTCATTTAATTTTCACTACAACCCTTTGAAGTGGATTATGTTATTACTCATATTTTAAGGATGAAGAAATTATGGCACAGTAAGGTTAGGAACATACCTTGCAACTTTGTGTCACTGCTCACATACCGATAGCATTTGGGAGTTACCAAGAAATAAGATAACCCTTACTTTTGTTTTTTTTAATGTATCGTTTTAGCACCTTTTATTTATTTACTTTTTTAAATTAAAGTTTCTTGGGGTGACAGTTGTTAGTAAAGTTGCATAGGTTTCAGTTGTACAATTCTGTAATACATCATCTGTATGTCACATTGTATGTTCACCACCCAGAGTCAGTTCTTCTTCCATCACCATATTTTTTATCCGTTTTACCCTTGTTTATAGGCTAGTTGAAAAACAGTTACTATATTTAAGGAGGTAATATATAGATGCTAAATTAATGTTGTAGAAAAAATGTTGTAGGGATTCAGAAGACAAAACAATTTCAAGTAGAGTATATTCAGTTTATGGGCTGGGGAAGTAAGTTTGTGAATTAAGCAGTGGGTAGGATTTGGGTGGGAAGAAAAGGCGACCCAAGCAGAAAAAACATGATATTGACAACATGCTGGCAGAAAAAAAGTACAGAACATGAACAAACTAGTTGAAGCAATTCATAGGGGAGAGACCCTCAAGGAACTTCAGGGTCACGCTGGAGGGTATTTAAAGTCAGGTTGAGGAATTTAGAGTAGTGCATTGTAGAGTCATTGGCTTCCAAATATGTTACAAAATGAACAAGTCATTATTTTAGAAAGAATACCTAATTCTAGTCAGTAAATGTGTTGGACAGAATGACAGGAAAGGTTGCAAATAGTAGTGGAAGCCTACAGATTGGGGAAGTAAAAGTGAATAAACGAATGTTGTGTCCATCCTCAGAATAAGGTTAATTTTAAAATGTGATTTAGATATGGTGATTTATATTGATGAAGGCATCTGGCAGTAGACACAATCCCGGTTCTCAGTTATTTCATAGTTTAAATGGAAACTCATTTAATTTTTAACATAGAAGAGTCTACTTATGGGATGATTTTGGGGTGGTTGAAATCAGGTAGGATTGGTCTTAGAATTGCAAACGAGAGATTTTGTACACTGCTTTAAGGGAAGACAAAGGATGATGAATTTAGATGAGGTAATTTGGACTGAATAAATGTAGGTTTCTTTTTTTTTTAAATTGAGGTGTTACATACAGTGAAATGAACACATTTTAAATTACATATGTGTGTTACAGCTGTATACACCTGTAATCACCCAGAATAGGATGTAGCATATAGCATGATACCAGCACCTCCGCAGGCCTCCCACATGCCTTTCCCAGTCAATGTCCCACAAAATAACCACCTTTTGCCTCTGTGACCACAGATTAGTGTTGCCTGTTCTTGAACCTCCTATGAAGGAATCATACACTATGCGTTGTCTTGTATCTGTAAAGTGACAGTGTTTTGAATGCGGGAATTAAAAAATAGGTTTCAGTTGTCTACACCCAAGTAGTTTAAATAAAAACATGTGAGGATTTCCAACAAGTTGATATTAAATACTAAGGAAGTACCCAAAGATAGGGGTATGTAGAGGACTGATGATCTGTAGAGAAAATTTTCACTTAGTACCATGCACACATAAAAAGTAATGTGTAATTAATTTTTAAAAGAAATATTAAATGTCTAGTTTGCCTGCTTTTATGATTTGTTAGCACTTTAGTCAATTATTGGGCCAAATACTGAAAAATATGATCAGTTGAATGTTGTGTCCATAATAAATAGCGATAGGTCCATATATCTCAGTGCCTGACATCTTGGGGACACACTATGCTGTGTTCACAAGTGTTCTTCTACTGCAGATGTGAAGGCGTTAGAGTAAATCTTCAGTTTACTGAGGAGCGTACAGTTTCCCTTAGTTCCACCATGCTTCTGGAATTATGAGCATCTCAGTGTGTGCATGGTCAACAAATCTATGTAAATGATACTTATTAATTAGTACATTGTTTTTCATTTGAGCCTCACAAACCCCTTCAGTTTTGGTGGTATTATGCCTATTTTACTTATAAGGGAAGAACCCTACAAAAGTTAAGTAATTCTAGCCTAAGGTCTCACAGCTAGAATTCAAACCCAGGTCTGCCTGGCTCCAGTGCTAGTATTTGTAACCATTATGGAACATTCATCTCTCCTATTATCTTTTAAAGAAGTATTTTGTGAATTCTAATAGAAACATTTGATAAAATATTAATTTGTAAACTATAACTCAAAGCTAATTTATAAACAAGTAATGTTTTAAGAAGTAAAGGATCATGAGTGAATTAATACTTCTTAGACTTCAGTCAAATTCTTACATAGAGTTATGGTAAAAATCTGAGTTCTTAACTACCTTGCTTACATGGCTGTGCTCAAATGGCATGCTCTTGAGTGCTTTGCCACTTCCTAGCTATATCTAGATAAATATCTAATCTCCGATTACCTATTGGAGGGAACCCACTGAACTAGCCTGATCCCAGATCTGGGGAAAACAATTTTCAAGTAAGAATTAATTTTACAGTATAGTGCTGATATACAAATTACTAATCTCAGGATGTAATATGTAAATAGAAATACAAAATTATCTCATCAGAAACTTCTCTGAAAAATGTAAAAGGCACAGCTAGACAAAGGAAAACTCTGGGTCTTAAAATAACACGTACAGGAAGTAATCAATACTTGCTTGGCACTGTCAGGAAAGTCACTTTTGCAGGATGCCGTTTTTCCTAACTGGCACTTGCCATTTTAAGCAGCAAAACATTGTCTAAAAACTACTCTTTAATTATAAAAGTAATGCATGTACATCATAAAAATTCAAATACAGAATTATGTATTCATTTGTTTTTAATGAAAGTGAGAGTATTATACACACATTTGTAATTTGCGTTTTTCACTTAGCAGTGCATACTAATTGACCTCATATCTGTTTTTAATTTCAAGTCATACTTTAATCTCATAAAAAATGCAAACATTACAGAAAATTTACTAAACTGAAATTCCACTTCAACTTACTCTCTTGCTACTCCCTCTCAAGAAGTAATTTCTTGATTGCTGTGTATAAATATATTGTAAACAGTTGGAGTGCAATTTGCCAGTACCTTTTCTATGTGTTTATATACTACTTACATGTCTAGTATTTTTAATAACATGATGAGAACCCAAATACATATTGTGTATTCTGCAGTTTGAGTATTTTTGATTGAACAATATGTTTTAATGATTTTTCTGTGTCAGAATAGAGATGTCTCACTAGTTCTTTACAAATGGCTTCAAAGTTTTCCATATTAGAAAAACTATTTAACTGTATCTAATTTTTCTATCAAATATACTCCATAAAGTTTTCCCAAAAGTTCAAATATACTCAAAAAGAGAATGTGAAAGTGATGGTTTCACATTCCCATCAACAGTATATGAAAATGCCCCCTTTTCTACATTTTGCCAATATGAAACGTAAAACTTTACAGATTTTTGCCAATATGATAATAAGTAGTATCTCAGAATTTATTTCTATTTCCCTGATAAACACTAGTGTGACTATATTCATATATAGCCATTCCTGTCCTATTGGAATTTTCAAATTATGGACTTGATCCATTTTTTATTTTTAGTGATATTAATCATTTGATATGTTACATATGTTCCCTATACTGGCATTCGGTTTTTAATTTTGTTGTGGTCTTTTTTACTATACTAAAGTTATACATTTGTATGTAGTCAAATCTATTATTTACTTTATAGTTCTGAGTTTTCACTCAAAATCTTTACAGATATAAAAATGCTGTATTTCCTTTTAACACTTTTATAATTATTTCATATTTATGTTTTTAATTCACCTGTATTGTGGTATAATTTGATGGAAAATTTTCTAAAATGTATTAAAATAACTTTAGTTCTCTTTTTAAAAAGAACGTATAAGAACATAATTTGTAATAACCAAGTTATGAGGCAGATTCTACAGTGTTAAAATACAGCAATACTCTCAGGAACTATTAGGTTATATGGTGGTTTTTAATATCTATAGCAGGTGGCCCAATACTGTAGTGCTAGTTCAACTCTTGATTTCTCCTTAGTTTTTACGTTATCTTTCCATATAGTTCAGCATACTCATATTGTGTTGCTGACTAAATATGTTACTTCATCTTACCCTCTATTAGTTTTCTGCTTCAAATATGTTTTAAATTGGGCAATCAGGAATACAAGAGCTAGTAGGACGGCCATTGAACTGAGACTTCAAAGGAATTTAAAATGCACTTACCCTCTTACCCAGCAATGTTGCTAGAATTGAGAAATAAGTACAAAAATGTTTCCTGGAAGCATTTTTTGCAATAGCAGTGGTGACATCAATAACAAAACACTAAACAAATAAATGCACACCAGTTGGGAACAGCTTAACTAAATTACCGTACACAGGAGGCAGAGTGTGTAGCTGCAGACTGGCTGATTATATCTTGGCTGTGCAACTTAATAGCTATTTAACCTGTTTGTGCCTCAGTTTGCTCCTCTAAAATGAGAATAATGAAGTTGCTGAGAACACTAAATGAGTTATTACCATAGAGTGCCTAACAAAATAAGAACAAACAGGAAAAATGAAGTGATTAAAGATGAAGTGTAGAATATACAAAGTATAGGAAATTGAGAGGGAAGAGATTTGTATGAGTGGCTGATTCTATTAAGTGTGTGATTTAGGGGAATATATTTTCTGTTTCAGAAATTTCATAAAGAAAACAGTCAACTCTAATTTTACTCAGTTCTGAATAGTAATTATAGTTCAGTATTCAGCCATTCTTAAGTAAAAGGTTTGTTTAATAGGTCTTTGAAATAAGTGAGAAGATTCTGCCAAGAAGGTATTATTTTCCACACCTATGTACATGCATTCTCTATATAACAGAATTATCCTTTGCCCAGCTGAGCTGGAGTAGTTTTCAGCCCTTTTAGTGTGGGGTGCCCAAGTAATCTTTCAGAAAATGCCCTTGTAGTTCAAGGTTCTGTCTTTTAAAGCTACAAATAATACCCCAGTGTTCTTTAAAGGCCTGAATAGGAGAGTTCACAGCTTTCTATGTTGCTTATTTAAGTATAACAATGTAGAGATTCTACAAGTGGCTTAGTACTAACATTGGAAAAACACATATAAAGGACATCCAATTACATACCCTGTAGCTAGAAAGATTTTTTTTTTTTTACTGTACATTCTCTTCCTAGAATAGGTTATGACAACTACAGAAGTCTCTAGCTTTGCCATCACTTTTTCATACGTAATTGTTTCTACCATTGCGTGAGGGTAGAGGGAGTTAGAGAGCAAAGTAGAGAATTCCCAAGCATAGTCCTAAATCAGGTAAGGGAAACAGCCGTTCTTTTTTCCATCATCCATTATCAATGTGATACCCATTTATACATTAGCTTTTTAAAAATGATGACTAAAGGACAAAATTAACAGGACTCTGGAGGAGAGGTGTTTTTACTTAATGTCATTCTGAACTTTTAAAAAATGTCTAACCTTAATTTTTGTAGTTTAAATGACAGAGTATATGTCATCAGTTGACTAATTCGACAAATTTTTAATTTAGCCTCTACTGTATGCCTAGTCCTTTAATACCAAGGAATCAAGATAAAGACAATATCCCTGCCTCCAGGGGTTTAATTACAGAATGTACCTTTGTTAGTTACAGTAAGCCTTTTTCCAGGCCAAAATTTTATCTACCCCTTTGCTTTAATACTTTATTTGTAAATCTGTTGGAACCAGCTTAGCTAGTCACTGAGAAAACACTAACATAACATTGTTATCTTAATTTATGTGAATATTCACTTAACATTGAGCAGTCTTAAAATGCAGGGTATGGATTTCAAAGGATGATAAATGTGGATATGTTTGTCACTAGACACTTGACTGGATCACAACTTCATTCTTTTGAATTGGACAGAAAACTTATTTGACTTAGGTTATAGCTTGGGTTCTTTCCTCTTAAATCCACTTGAAATATGTACTTTAGTTTATGATTCACAATTAGAAAAAATCTTTTTTTCTTTTTTCCATTTCCTTTTCATTCTTTTGTTTCTGTCTTCTATTGTTGCCTTTCCTTTATCTTCTGAATTCCTTTCTTTCCTTTCCTATAGGCACTGATGTTCTTTACATTGGCCCTCTGAAAGGTGAGCCTTGCCACAATTAAAAACAAAAAGTATGAGTCTGCTTTAGCTATACCTTAACTTCTAATTCTCTTGAACTGATTTTCCCCCCCAGAATTTCCACCAACTTAATTATATTCTTTTAGCGTTGTTATTATATGTTTGAATGTTCTACAAATAGAGTGTTAAAATTAATTTCACATGATTTCAAGACAGGTAAAATAATGTACTGAGCTTTCTTCAAGAATGAAGCTTGTTTTTCACAATGTGCTTTATATTATTATAGCATGTATTACTGAAAAGTAAGATTCTGTACTTCATACTTACTACTTATTTTTCATGTTATTTATTAGGAAGTATATATTCAAGCCCAGGACTTTATAGTAAAACAATGACCCCCACTTACGATGCTCATGATGGAAGTCCTTTGTCACCAACTTCTGCTTGGTTTGGTGACAGTGCTTTGTCAGAAGGCAACCCTGGTATCCTTGCTGTCAGTCAGCCTATCACATCACCAGAAATCTTGGCAAAAATGTTCAAGCCTCAGGCTCTTCTTGACAAAGCAAAAATCAACCAGGGGTAAGTTTTAAGATATAATTAAAGACTTCCTTTATCCATTAGAAGTAGAAGTATGTTACTAATTCTGTATTGCTTTGTTCTGCTGCTCTTGTTCCTCTGTCCAGGTGGCTCGATTCCTCAAGGTCTCTAATGGAACAAGATGTGAAGGAGAACGAGGCCTTACTGCTCCGATTCAAGTATTACAGCTTTTTTGATTTGAATCCAAAGGTACCGAGGGTTTAGAGGAATTTCTTCTTTTTCCCTTTTTGTTTTGTTCATTTGGATGTTTGTTTTTGGAAGTTGGTGGGGTAAGGAATTGTTTGTAAACAATAAGCAAGTCTTGTTTACAAACTTGTAAGCAAGTCTTGAATAATTACAAAAACCCAAAGCATTAAATAAAGGCATCTATTTTCAATAAGTTTTAGTAGGTTGAAAGCATAACTAAAACTTTTCTTTTTTGTTAAGATAATTGAATTTTTGGTTGAATTATATTTTAAAGGCACGAGTTTGGTAAAAGGGACAGAATTGGTAGTTTTCTTCATACCTCTTCAGCTGTACTTTAGGTAAAAAGATTACCTTTTCAATTACTTTGATTTTTAATTACATACCAAAACATATTGCTTAAAAAAAATTTTTTTTAAGTCTACATGTCTTCCTATCTTATAGCCAAATAAATATGTTTTTTACTATCAAATGATGGGCATTATGTGTGCTACTGAAGTACTTTGTTTTTCTGATAAGATTTAAATTTACTATAAAAGTCTGGAGTATTTTCCCCCAGCAAAAACATGGCACAAATAGTTGGATCTTTAGCTTCCCTATCACCCTTGGGTAGGTGGGGGTGCATTGGGGGCCTCTCTTGACTACCTTCTCATCCTTTTCATCTCTAGATTATAGTCTAGATTTTAATGTATCTAGTTAACGATTTTTATTAAGTGCTTATATAGTTCTTTATACAACAGTAAAACTTACACAGAACTATGAAAAAATCATTTAAATCCTTTTCCGGGCCATAACTAATTTTAGTAAAACAGAGCTGTTTTGGGAACATAAGTACATTTGCCGCTGGTAGGCAAAGGGGTTCTGTATTTTGTTAACATTCTAAAATAGTGTTAAGACATTGCTATTGATGTTTATTAGCATAACTAAATAATTTAATAACAAATCTTTCCCACAAGTGTGTGTGTGTATATATATATATGTGTGTGTGTGTGTGTGTGTGTGTGTATGTATGTATGTATGTATGTATGTATGTAACCTCTATTTGGATTTTTAAAATAATTACTGTTTCCAAGGACCATCCACTTTGGGAATGCTTTTCCACAGTGAGCAAAGTATTCCCTAAAATAATTCATTTACTCTCTCATTATGACATTTTAGTGTGGCAAGTTGCAATAACAATATTGAAGGGCAGTCAGTTCTATCTTACTGTAATATCTTCAAGTTAGATTCCTTTGTTAAGGACTATAATATCTAATGGTTATCTTCCTGGAAAACAACATATAGAATCTACTTCTAATGCTGAATAATAATCTTTTGGCATATTTCAATGTCATTTTTAATGGAAAATTAGATGTATATAAATTATATACAGAAGGTGCCAAAAAATGTGTACACATTTTAAGAAAGGAAAAAACAGTATTAAAATTAAACTGAAGGTAACCACTTTGAGCACCTCTTGTAATTGCAGAAGTCAAACGTGACTTGTATTCATCTTTTGTTATTGGTATATATTTAGTATTACAATTTTAATACAGTTTTTCCCTCTCTTAAGTTGTGTATACATTTTTTGGGGATCCTCTGTATATATACCTAACCCTGTAGGTATCTTATTGTGTATTTGATAATGAATAAAATCCCAGAAAAAAAGATTGTATATTAAGTTTTTCTTGTCAAGCTTTAAAAATCAATATTCAGAGTTTTCAAACTTTCTAATGTTAAAAGTATTATATTACAAAAGAATTGTGTCTCTTTTGCTGCAGTATGATGCAATCAGAATCAATCAGCTTTATGAGCAGGCCAAATGGGCTATTCTCCTAGAAGAAATTGAATGCACAGAAGAAGAAATGATGATGTTTGCAGCCTTGCAGGTAGTAGACAGTCTTAGTAAATGTGACTTTTGGGGGTGAAAAGATAGGGGATTATTTTACATAGTAAAGTGGCATAGTAATCCAGTAGCATTTTGATGTTTACTTTTTGCTATGTAAAAAAGTGAATAGACATTTATGAAGGCAAAATAAATACATGAATTTTGTTTAATATTTTGTCTTATCTAAGAGTTTAGTGGTATACTTAATAGTTACTTTTCTGTCCTGTAGGAGAAAAATTATCCTCCCACCCAACCAATTGTATATTACGTAGCTGAAACTATCCATTTTCCCCTTGGAAATAGAATCTGTATTAAAGGCAGATTTATGAAATGAAGCTTACTTGCATAATTTCATAAACAGTTGGGGATAGTATTTTTAAATGGGCTATGGCAGAAATAATATCTTTTGGGAAGATTTTAAGAGACTAGTGAAACCAAACAAGTTAAATTTGTAAAATAATCCTTCAGAACTAGGTAGCTAACATTCTACTTAGATTAAACCAGTGTTTTCCCAGATGTAGTACTTGTACACCACCTGATTCATAATTAGAGCAGGGCGTATTCAAAATTAATTGTCCACTTCATTACTGCTACCCCCTCTGGTAACATAACTTCTGGGTGGCGTCCACAAACCGGCATTCTTAGAGGTGCTGGGGTCTGATTGACCACTTGCATTTCAGACACTTGAGTGAGGCTTTGTTAAGTGTTCTCAGATTATGGTGGAATTCTGGTTTCACCTAAAGTCCTGATAATTAAATACAAGAAGCCAAGTTGTATTCAGTTAGGAGAAGTTTTCACTATAAAAATGATTTTTTTCCCCCGTAGAACACAAATAAAAATTACTTTCGAGCTTCCAAGTGCTTCTATGTGCCCAGAAAAGCTTTCTAGTTAAGACTCAAAAAGTTGTGCCTTAGAGAGGAAGAACAGCCAATTTCTCTTTAGTTTATATGATGAAAGAATGGAATTGAAACAAAACTCAGAAAAAGAAAGTGTTTGATGACAGATGAATTAATCAACTATTTTCTAGAGACTTGCTTATTAGTCAACTAATAAAGAATCTTCTGTTGTGTTTCTGGATATACTTCAGACTGCTTGAAGAATTTCCTGAATTAAATTCTGGAGCAATTTTATCTAAAGTCCCTCACTTGATTACGACTTTCTACCTCTTCTTTCTCACTTAGAATATGAGCTTGTAATTTTCTAGTGAAGGTTTTGCCAATGATAGAATAATAATATGTGTAAAATACATTTGTGGAAAGAAACCCCCAGATTTTTATTGTATGATATTTCTTTTTATTTTTTTATTATAAAAATAACACATCTTTTAAAAGCCAGTATATGCATACAGTGCTTGGCACACAGTAGGTGCTTAAAAAATATTTGTTAAATGAGTATACACACAGTTGTATTTTCACAGAAATGAGATTATTCTGCAGCTTTCCCCCTACCTCCACTCAGTGTACAATAGATATTCAATTTCAGTGCAGGAAAAAACACCTCAGAAACCATAGATTTTAATTTGTGGAGATTGAATGTTCCAAAGCATAGCTCTCATAGACCATTTTAGAATCTAGATTTAATGAGAGAATTTTGGAGTACAAGTCCCGAGTTGTTAGAAGCCTTTCCAGAGACTGACCTGAAGGCTGTATGTAGCCATCTGGTACCAGAAGTGGGAAACTTGGAAAGTATGGCAAAGGGATGCCTGCTATTTTCTATTTCAGACACACCTCTACTCTTAGCTATTCTCTCCTGGGGCTTCTCATTCCTTGAGTAAAATAAAACTACAGTAGTAATAAGCAACAGAGTAATTCAAAATAAGATGTGGATAAAAAACAAAGTAGATAATTTAGTAACTGTTTTTAGAGCATTTAACTCACGAGGACCTTTTGCATCAGAATCTCCTAAAGCACTCAGTAAAAATGCAGATTTCAGGGCAGCCGGATGGCTCAGTTGGTTAGAGCGAGAGCTCTTAACAACAAGGTTGCCGGTTCAATTCCCACATGGGATGGTGGGCTGCACCCCTTGCAACTAAAGATTGAAAATGGCAACTGGACTTGGAGCTGGGTTGCGTCCTCCACAACTAGATTGAAGGACAGCGACTTGGAGCTGATGGGCTCTGGAGAAACACACTGTTCCCCAATAAAATTAAACAAAAAATGTTGCTGGTACCTACTACTGCTCAGCATCAATTACTTAAAAAATGCAGATTCCAGGCCTAACCCCAGATTTGCTGAATCACAATCTCTGGGGGTAACCCTAAGAATCTCTCCACACGATTCTTAATATACTCTGACATTTGAGGCCCCGGTCAGAGAGCCTCACCCTACCCTGTTCTCCGTGATTTGTGGACATGGAAGTTTCTACCATTGTAAGGATCTCATTTCAGCACAACTGCAGGTAGAGCCACAGACTATACATTACTGATCCACTAAATCTTAAAATACAGAGGGACATTGGCCTCAGATTAGTTCATTAAATGTTCCCATGAATAGACTGTATTCATTGAATAAATACATCAGAAATTTGAAGTGCTGCTTAGTGCTTTGAAAAGTAAGTAATTTAAAAGTTCTTTCCTTTGTGTAAGATTTCTTAAGGTGCAGTATCAAAATCTAATAGATCATTAATATTTGTTCTAAGTCACTTACCTAAGTGTATTTAAAATCATGACTAGTTTTCTATACCCAAAGATTTTTCTATTTACATACAAGAGTAGTTTTTACTACTCATACATGTATATATGTGTATGTTAGTATCTTGTGTGTGTTCACATATAAACATAATCTTATCATTCTATGTAACAATATAAATGACATCTCCCTCTGATCATGTTTTCAGCATTGAATTGAGGGTGAGGGGGAAAGTTCAACTTTAGCTTTCAACATGATAGTGATAACTAACTTTCTCTTTCTGGGTAACAGTGGAATTATAAGGTAATCAATGTTAATCTATTTCTACAAGTGACCTTATGCATATTCTGTTCATTCAGTATCCATTCGTTCCAGGCACTGTTCTGGACTCAAGGAATAGTTCAGTGGGGAAGAAAAAGTCGAAAATCTCTGTTTATGTAGAGCTTAGCGGAGTCCATGTTAACTATGTCCTAGGGCCTCCCAAATTATGAATTCATTTGTATATGACCAAAGACCCTACTTCTTTTGGATAAATATTTATTAGCAGATTTAGGACATTGATTTCAGGTACCATGTACTTTATTTTCCTATCATTTTTGTTTCTAGACACCTTTATCTTTTGAAATTAGGTGATGAAAAGCATTCAAAAATTTCAAAGTTTTACAGTTAGAAGAATCATTTAAATAAAATACCTTTTCTGGTTTCAGTATCATATCAATAAGCTGTCAATCATGACATCAGAGAATCATTTGAACAACAGTGACAAAGAAGTTGATGAAGTTGATGCTGCCCTTTCCGACCTGGAGATTACTTTGGAAGGGGGTAAAACGTCAACAATTTTGGTAGGCTGAATCTTTTTACCTACTAATTTACTTTGAATTGATGCTTATTACCTTTTTGTGGATTTAGGTTCTCATGAAGTATTTGGGGGATGTAGAGAAATATTTAATGCTTTAGAGAATTCAGACACCGATTTTTCAGAAACTTTTAAAACTAACATGGTTCTAGTCTCAATTGCTTCCAACATAATAAAGTTAAATCTTCTCTGCCCATTGTCTTACAAGTAGCTGGAGAATATTTCTGCAGAGAAAAAGTTAATTTCTAGTCATGGTAAAATTCATTTAGTGCTCTACACATTTGAAATATTTCAAAAGGAAGAGAGAAACAAGTATCAGGAAAAAATTTAAATGCTAAGTTTGATTTTATGGTTTTAAAGCTTAGGAATTAGATATTTCCGAATAAACACTTATCTCGGGGTTGTTAGTAATTTACAAAATTTCCACATGCAGGTACAAATAGTTTTAGGTATTAGAATCAACAATATATTCTTGTGGGTTGTATAAATTGCCATTTTGATAGAATTTTATTAGCTTTTTATGACATTTGAAAATGCCTTTGTAGTATATAAGCATATAGTACGATTGTGCCTTTAAAATCACTGTAATCTGTATTCCATATAATTTTGTTTGTTAAATAAGCTGGTCCTTGATATCAGATACCAAATATTAAAATTGGACATTTCAAGAAAAATTTAAAAATGATTAAATTCTTTCCCTAGGGTGACATCACTTCCATTCCTGAACTCGCTGACTATATAAAAGTTTTCAAGTAAGTACACAAAGCAGAGGGATTGCAAATACTAATGAATAATAAGTGTCAGTTTTATAGTCACATTCACATTATTGAAATTTACTGTAAGATTAACTGGCATACGCATCTGTAAAAGCATTTACCAATTTGGTGAACACTAAATTATAATGGGGAAAAATAACCATTTTTATCAAATTAAAATCATAGTATTGATTAAGTTCTTTTATCTGGTAAACATTTTTCTTAAGGCAGAGAGAGAGAGAGAGACTGGAACCTAGATTGTATCATGCATGTCAGTAGAAAGCATCCCGTCTGGGTCAAAGCACAGGACGTAATAAACTGTTCCTGCCAGTGGTCATTTCCTCGTTCAGAGCTCCACATTCTATTGAATTCTGTTCATTTGTTCATGGGACATTTTATAATTAAGGTTCCAGTGTTTCTTGCCTGGAGTTTTAGACAATTAATCTAGTCATATTCCACAGAATCAAGAGAGCTGGGCATTCAGGCAGAGAAGGGAAGGAGGAGAGGAGTGATGTGGACTCTAAGATACACAGCCATTATGGAATAAACCATTTCCTATAGCTAAATGTGTAAGAGCTCAGCATGTGTCACATTTCTGAAAGAAGGGCATGATTTCAGGTGCTGCTGCCTACCCCTCTCTCCTCCACTTACACACCTTTTTTTTTTTTTAATCTGTACCTTTCCTTATCCACTGTCCCTCATGACTGCTCTTCTTTGTGTTTGACACTGGAGTGGCAAGTTCAAGTCACCATTGAAATACCTCCCTGAGAGAGAGAAGCACTTCCCTCTTCCCTCACTTTAGCCAAACCAGGTAAACTTGTTCAGACAGGCTCCAGGGCACCTGTGAACCTGTAGGTAATTATGAGACCTAAGAACTTCCTAATTATTTATATTTACTTCACCTCTTCCTGTCCTTTCCATGTGACCTGCTCGTGATAGAGATGACTAGAGCTGACAGGAATCCTAGAATGCCGGCCCTACTGTCTGTCTGCTCTGCCCACTCACCATGTGTGAAATCTTCCTGAGTAGACTGATGGGGAAGGAAGGGGCACATCCAGTAACAGCGACACTGCCTATAACACACTGGCCAAAGGGAACTGAATTCAGCATATGTAAAACTTGGCCTTCGGCTTTTAACATTGTGAAACTTTAATGCTAAAACAAAGCATTGATAAAGTTATTTCAAAAGTGGTTTTTCTCTTAATTCTATTTGACACATAGGCCAAAAAAGCTGACTCTAAAAGGTTACAAGCAATATTGGTGCACCTTTAAAGATACATCTATTTCTTGCTATAAGAGCAAAGAAGAATCCAGTGGCACACCAGCTCACCAGATGAACCTGAGAGGTAAGGAAAGCCTTGGAATGGCCAGAGTTGATGGTGGAATATCCATTAGCTAATCTTCAATAAGCTTCACTTTGCTGGGGGGGGGGGGGGGGGGGATTTTTTTCAGCACTTTCTTTACTCCTTTAGGTACTTTATGTTTAGATATGTATTTTTTTACTTAGTTCTTGTCTTAGACTTGTAGACTACTTCAGTTGATTCTTCACACTGCTCCTTTACTTCGTTTATCTGATGGATGCACTGGTTCAGGTGGTAGAATTTCCTCTCCAAGTTGGGTTGCTTCTTCTGCAGCTGGAGGACACCCTGCTTGCCTCTTGCAGTGACTTCTCTCAGGGCCTTTAGTCATGATTATGGATGAGCCTCTCAATTGTAGCAGTAGTCCCTAAAACCATCTGGCTCACTCCCAGTTTAGATACCACTCCCTCTAGGAAGCTGTCCCCCTGAGGACCGCTCTCCCACAAGCTCACATAGCACTCACTAAAGATGCTCTTCGACTTAGGATGGGGTTACGTCCAGCTATACCCACCGTAAATGGAAAGTGTCGTAAGTCGAAAATGCATTGAATACACCTAACCTACTGAACATTATAGCTCAGCCAAGCCGACCTTAAACATGCTCAGAACACAATATCCAAAAAACGCTGACAGCGCAGGACACTGAGAGCATCGGGTATTTACCCTGTGATCGTGTGACTGGGAGCTGTGGCTCACTGCTGCTGCCCAGCGCCCAGTTACTTTGCATATCACCAACCCGGGAAAAGATCAAAATTCCAAATTTGAAGTACAGTTTCTATTAAATTCATATCACTTTTGCACCATCATAAAGTTGAAAAATCCTAAGTCGAGCCATTGTAAGTTGGGGACCGTTGGTACGGGGACCCTTGACACCCTGCATGCTTGGTAAAGGGGACAGGACATTGGCTTCTCACTGTTCCACACCTTACTGTGCTTCCCTTAGCAGAGGCCAGAAAATGGAAATACACTTTTCAGACTCATTTCCAGTGAGATTTAGATTCTAATCAGATGAATTCATGTGGGACTTGAATTCCCACCTGAGTGAAAGCGTTGGAGAAACAGAAGTAAGAAAGGAGTGGGGTGCTTCGGGGCTCCGGGCAGTGGCAGCCGCCTGGTTCCCCAGTTTCTTGATTGTAATGAAGGTTGCACCTCCCTTGGCAGGCCAGTTAGGAGGTAGTGTTCAGGGAGGAACTCCTTTCAGCCCAGCCCAGCTGCTTTGTGTTATATTTTACATGTCCATTTATTACTATATGTAAAGCAGTGTCTTTCCGGATATCTAAAAATATTTGTATTTGGACAAAAGTACCAAAGAAGAGGGCTGCCTGACTCATTTCACAAAAATGATTCCCAAAATAATTTCACTTAAAATACAGAGGTGCTTTTCCTGATCTATATTCGTAATTTTTCTTAGTACATCATACATTAGGATCTTTTTAGCATATTTCAACAAAAAGCCCAAATCTCTACCTTATTTCTGTTCTGCCCAGTAGTCATCTGAACTGTTACTTTATAGTTGTGTATACACATTGTACAAGAAAGAAAACTTCTATCCTGGGGAGAAGATGGCTATGCTCGTGTATTGGAATCCTGTAATTTTCCTAAAACTTTTAATAAGTCTCACTGCCTTTCTCTCAAGTCACATGAGTTTAACTTTTGGGTTTCTATCATTGTTTGTTACTGAGAACCCATTGTAGCTTTCTTCTTGCTTACCTTCTAAATTGCTCAGGAGCAGCTCAGATTATTCACTCTCGAGTAAGAGACAGATCTGTCTCTGGCCCCTGGCCTTTCTGTCCCTATTCCATCCTTAACCTTCTCCTTGTATGACTTTGTATGACTGGAAGTCACGTCCCAGTACGGGAAGCTCACAAGGTGTCCTCACCCCACCTTGCCCACGTCCTCCCGAAGGAGCGCTCTTCCGCACAGCACACTGGCCTACGAATCAAATGGCCTAGATTCCGCTTTGCCACCAAACAAGCTCTGTGAGTTTGGAAAAACAGCCTATTTGGACCTTAATATCTCCTCTGAGAAATGAGGGTGTTGGTCTAGATGCTCTGTAAGGTGAGATCTAAAATGCAAAGTTCTAAAAAATTCAGTTTAGCAAATATGAATTGAATTCCTGTGCCACAAAAAGCTAGGTACTAGAGACATGGGCAAGAACCAGTTATAGTCCCATCCTGCAAGATGTTGAGGCTATGCTGAGGAGATAAACAACTACAATTCAGGCAGTAAATAGTACTTTACAAAGTAACAGGCCAAAGGAGCAAGAGGTAAGGATGCTGTATTAGCCAGTCTTCAGTGATGGTGGAGAGCATTAGGAGAGACTTCATGGGGGAAATGGTGTCAGAGTTATGATCCAAAAGAGAAAACAGATCCACGGGAAGGAGGAGGAGCATTGATAAAAGAGCATTCCAGGCAGAGACTAGTGTGCAAAAATGCCTGGAGAAAAGCATCAGCAACCACTGGAGTGCTTGTGCTGCTGGAGTGCAGAGTTCAAGGGAGGAGGATGAATACTTCCCTAATAGCTGTTGAATTTGAGTCCTGCTAACATGAGGTAATAGAAGAAGAAGTTGGCAGGAATCAGTGGATAAAAATGTTAAGGAGATTGTGTTCTAAACTGGCAGCAATAAAGTGCCACTGACAGATTATTAACAACAAAATGACAGTATCTATCATACTTATATTGGCTACAGTGTAGGGGAGTAATTTCAGAGCAGGGATAGTGATCCAAATTAAGGTTATCAGTATGGATGGAGAAAGGATATAAATGTAGTAGTTCAATCAGTGGACTAGGTGATTGGCTGGGAGGGGCTCGAGGGGAAGGACTTGTTTCTGGCTTGTACAGTTGGGTGGATAGGGTGATACTGAGATTGGGAATAGACAAGATCTGAGTTGGGGGAGAAAGATGAGTTTGATTTGGGGGTATTTTAAATTTGAGGTGCCTGTGGGATGTCTTTTTGGAGCTAACCTGTAGGCCATTGGATCATGGGAGATCCATGCTATGGATACTGAAATGGTAGCAATCAGCATTAATGGTAAATTTAGCCATTGGAATAGTTGTCTATAATAGCAGACGGCTAAGAACAGAATCCTGCAGGACACTCCTGCAGATGAGAGGAAGGAAGAAGAGCTTACAAAGGAAACAGCATAGGAAGACCATGGAAATGATGAAAGCTAAGATAAAAGTTGTTTCAAAAGAGAATAGTCAGTAGCGTCAAATGCTGCAGAAAAGTAAGAGAAAGATTGCTAAGCCACGTGGAGGTGGTCATTGGCCTTGATTCAGAACAGATTCAGCAGATTTCAGTGTTTTGAGTATGAGAGTCAGAGTACAGTTATTGAGAAGTTAATAGCAAACAGACAGCTTTTTAATGGCCCTTATTTATGACATGGAAGGAGGAAAAAGGACAGTAACAGAAGACAGGTATAAAGAGGAGAGAGGCATTTGGTGGTTTAAGATGGCAGAGACTCAAGGAAATGAACTGCTGATGGAAATGCCACAGTAGAAAGAAACCTAGTATCTGGGAGAGGCAGAGGATCTCTGTGATGGAGCAAGGTTTCTGGGACGGTAGAAAACCCAGCCGCTTGGATAGGAGAGCCTAGGAGGAGAGGGGCCGCCTGCACTGTACGGAAACAAGGGCAGCTAGGGCTATCCAATACGGTGGCAGGAAATGGGGCACTGCACTTCTGGTGGCCTTTCATGTTCTTGGAAAACCAGGAGGTGAGGTTGTCCCGAGAAAGAGAGTTAGGATTGAAGACTGATCCGAATGGGCTGTTTGCATTGAACAGTTCACAGGAATAGTAATTGGGATACAGCGAAGCCCAGCATTTTGCTATGGAAATAGGCAGCCGAGGTGGTCTGGAGTGAATGTTGTTTGGGGTGGGGCCCAGTAAGTGCCACTGTGTCTACACCGTCACCTGCGTCTCTCCCATTTTAGTTTTCTTGGTATTTTAGTTTTCAAAGAGGCTGAATTTGGGGTTTGTGTACTTTAAATCCGCTTGAATAATTAATGGAATTTTGCAAAAGATTATGTATCTTCAAACATCTCTGTGTTTTAACTTTGCAGGTTAACACATTGTCACCCAACTTCCTCATGGTTTCTAATGCTTGCACAGAAGGAGTTAAATGCTGTAGCTATTTATATGTAGTAAATTTTTTTTTTTTTTAAAGTAAATAGAGGGAGACAGTCTGCCAAATTCATGATAGGAGTTGCTTGTGGAGAGAAGAGGATCTCCTTTATCTGAAATGATCTGTTTCTTTTATATAATACTTAAAACATTTATGTGAAGGGAAAAAAATGACATTTTAGTATTTATTCTTTCTGTGTCGTAGATATATAGAGCTTTATTATCTTGTTCTGTGTACTTTCTGTGCCAAAGAGAACTTGCTGCAGTACAAAGAGCAAGGCAACGGAATGCCCTGCTAACAGTTTACGTTTTTCATCATAGAACTTACTGGATGGTCTTAAGACATATTGAGGGTGACAGGAACTAAGTACAAACAACTGGGATACCCGTTAGGGAGCTTTGATATGTACATTGTCTTATTTATCCTTAAAGCATCCTTATGAGGTGGATTTAAGGTCAGGCAGTTTGGGCTTAGAGATGTTAAATGGGTTATAATTATTAAGTGGTAGAGAAAGGTCTGATTGCAGAGCTGTTCTCCACTATAATATACTGCTTGGTACTTTTATGCCAACCTATTATTTATTTAACTGTGTATGTGTTCAATAAATCTTCTGTAAAGCTACCAGCTAACACTTACCAGAGTTGATTACATGGATTTTTGTAACCCATAAATGTATGTATTTCTGAGAACTTGCCCATAAAATGAAATTCTGAATACCAGTTATTTTTGTACTGACTTTCCACGTGTATAAGTGTATGTTACTTTCTATGGCAGATGCACTCCTGAAATACTGTGCATAAAGTTAATCTATTGAGTCATATCTATAAAGAAATTACAGTTTAAAGAAACCATTTTTGTGCGTATGGTCACCCTCTGAATTGAACTATTGGTAAGTGTGAACATTTCAGTGTTCCTACACCCTGGAGTTGTGGAAGGAGGCACATGCCTGGTAGCATGCAGTTCCTGAGAGCCTGTGCTTCCCCTCCCCTGTGCCGGCAGGCTCCTGCCACGGGAGTGGGGGGCACAGCAGTTGGGTTAGGGAGCAGCAGGGCTCTGAAGAGGCTCCCATATGGGACTCTTAACTCAAACTGGCTAATCCCCCTCACACTTTTCTAAGGCATCAAAAAGTCATTTGTTCTAACCATAACACAATTAAATTAGAATTTAATTACAGAAATAAATTTTTAAATCTCTATACATTTAGAAATTTACATCCTAAATAACTTAAGATTCAAAGAACGAATATTAACACAACACATATCAAAACTCGTTGGAGTGCAAGTGGTATATTTTGGTAATATCCTTTTAACAAGATCTTTTCCTTCTCTTCTCAGTCAAGTTTTGTGAATTGTAAGGGCCACAAATTCTGTCTTCTATAATAGATCTGACTTTCCGCTCCACCCCAAACAAAATTATTGGGTATAAAGAATTTATTCTTTGGTTTATAGATTCCATAACAGCAAAATTCTACATGTTACGATGTCTTAAAATGAAGGCTGCCTATATTGGCTTGGGATTTCTTAAAAGTATATTTGACCATTTTAATAATTTTTTTTAATTACAGGATGTGAAGTTACCCCAGATGTAAACATTTCAGGCCAAAAATTTAACATTAAACTCCTGATTCCAGTTGCAGAAGGCATGAATGAAATCTGGCTTCGTTGTGACAATGTAAGTTTTCCAATTAAAAGTAAACCTCAATTTTTTTTTGATTCTTCAGTGAGTTAACTAGTCATCCTTATATGTTATACTCAAAGGACTCATCATGTGATACAGCTCATACCTCAATATTTCTTTCAACAGGAAAAACAATATGCACACTGGATGGCAGCATGCAGACTAGCCTCCAAAGGCAAGACCATGGCAGACAGTTCTTATAACCTAGAAGTTCAGAATATTCTTTCCTTTCTGAAGATGCAGCATTTAAACCCAGATCCTCAGTTAATACCAGAGCAGATCACAACTGATATAAATCCTGAGTGTTTGGTGTCCCCTCGCTATCTAAAAAAGTACAAGAATAAGCAGGTACTTGATTCATTTTACTTAATCTATTTTCTGCTGGTTTGTTTTACAATTTTACATATACTTTAAATTTAGTTTCCCCTCTTCAACAAAACTTTTTAGTTTCAGTTAGTATTAATTTCATATCAGATGGCTAGAATATAAAATCAGAAATCAGTAGCCTTCAGTCAGTTTAAATTGGTTATTTAAAAAAAAAACACCTATCATTTTAATAGGACAAAATGAGGTAAACTAGTTGGGAGCATATTTATTCTAAACAACCTGAGGAAATCACTATTAACAGGATGTTCTTTCAGAGAATTAAATATGGTCTTAATGCTTTGTGTTCCTTACTTCATGCAGTTTTATTCATTTCCCAACACAATCTATAATGACACTTCTTGCTGTTGAAATTGACTCTTCCAGCTTTGGAAATAAATTTTACAAGAGTAGAAATAGTCTACGTTTTAACATTGTCTTTTCTTAATATTAACCTAACCAAGATTTGCATTATGTGACAAAATTTGATAAATTTTCATTGAAATCCACTGCTTTTGTTCACTCTGTTTAGAATTCCTTTTCTGGAAATTAATACCATAAAAGGATTGCTATGTAGGAAAATGGTTCTTGGGTACAACATAAAAGGTTCTTTTCAGGGGAATTTCACTTGGGATAACCCCAGTATTCTCTACACCAAACATCATGCCATAAAAGGAAAAGGCTTCAGTTTGAGAGGTGGGGAGTGAAGAAGACCTTTAAAATAAATATTTTATTTTTATCTAGTTTAATTTTTATCTTTAAGGGCTAATTTAAAAACATTACTTAAAAAGGTCCAGTGAAATACCCAGAACACTTAGTAATTCTTAACTTTAAATATCGTGCTTATCATAGGGGTCTGAAATCAGTTAAGTAGAAGTTAGAAATGTTCAGAAGTTTTAATTACCAAGTATTTCAGTTTCTGAGGTTGTGTAAGCTACATGGAAATTGTTTATCCCACAGTCATACGATGTGGGAGTAGTAAGGAATGGAGGAAATGCTGCCCTGGGGAGCTTTGTGGAATGTAGATTGTAAGTTGAAAAGAGAATCAAATACTAATTTCATTTTTTTATTCTTAGTTATTTTATTTAAAGATTATTTGTAAAGAAACTTTCTGAAAGTAGATTCATTTGTCTTCAAAGACGATGAATAAATTCAAATCTTAGCAATCTTATCATCTCACTATCAGTTATCAGGAAAGAAAGATCTTAAAAGTATAATTGTGAAAGTGGCCAAATGTTGGTTTAGCTGTCAAAGATATGTACTGTTTTCCCAGCAGCCTTTAAAATGATGGTTTTCACTTTAAAAAGTTCTCAGCTAGATTGTCAACTGAACATTCTCTTGAGGACAAAGACAATGAATGTCCAACAGTCTCTAATGGCAGGATGGCAGCATGTGTATGGTCCGTGGTTAAGGATCCTTCTAGCCTTGTCTTCCACTGTGGCATCTTATCAAATGCACATTCTTTTTTAACCCTCCTTTCCCTAACTAGACTTACAAGTTGTTCCCAGAAGGTAGAGACCATGTATTACCCTAACAACTAGTAAGTGCTGATAGGCAGAAGTTTAGTTGCTTCTAATGTGTGTCGAGTGCTATACTCGTCGCTGCACATGGTGCTAATAATTGTTAAACTATAGAATCCAGTGGCACTCAAGAGTCAGGTAGGAAGACGTGACGGCCCTGGCATCATTCATCCCTACCAGGGCATAAGTGCATTGTTTTCCTTTGGGTCTATCAATATAGCTTTTGTTATATTTACTCTATTTTAATTCCCCAAAGCTACATATTAATTAATTAAACTTGCTATGGGTATTTTCACATGAATATGTCTCCCAAACTGGATTTTTACTTTTTAAAGAAAAGAGTTGTTCAATGTTTTATTCATGTTGATCCAAATTGAAATGGACTAATATGTTTATAGCCACCATTCCTAGTGTAGTGTATGGCATCTCTTTTATTTTCCCTTCCAGGAAAAAGGATGCAAAAAACAGATGGTAATTGAGGGGTTTGCTTTTCTTGTGTAAATAAACAGCACGGTCACTGCACTTATTTTGTCTTCAACTTATTTCTGAAAAGCCGTGCATGGATCATATTAGCTGACTCAATCGGAGACAACATGAAAGGCTTTTGAATATTAATTGTGATTTTTGCCACTAAAATAATTAGCCTTACCCTAACCAGTAAGAACTGGTACATAACGGGGGAAAGGGTATTTGCTCTTTTTATTTTCTCCCTACAATTATCTACCCCTAGTTTTAGTAACACTTAACAATCTAAAATAATGTGGAGTGTTTCTCAGGATTCTAAATGGAAAGTAATCACTGCTTCCTCATTTTCATTTTCATGCTTGCATTTACTTTGCTTGGTTTCCACCTAAAGTAATTTTTTGCATGGTTTTTGGCTGGAATTTTGGTTTGCAGGTTACCGCAACTTTTTCTTTGCTTCATTGCCATTTTTTCTGATTGCCTTTTTTTTTCTTTCTGCCTCCTTTTTCTTTCCTCGCATTGCCATCTACAGCCAGGCTATATAAGAGATTTGGTAAGTTCTCCATATTTACCAAAAAAGAAAGAAAATAAATATATTTAAAGCCCTAAGCACAATCTCCCCTCATGGATTAATTTCCTTCCACTCCTGTGGGAGTAGTCATCCCAAAGTGAGTATAATTTAAATTAAAATTCAACTTTTATAATCATTCCTTTAGAAAAATTTAAAAATTATATTATTATTTCTGCTAGAAACTTGTATTCTAGGTACTCATTCTGATTATATGTATCTTGGTGCTAAATTTAAAATATACCATGTATATGAGGATTAGAACATGCCATTTTATAATAGCAGTATCATATGTGTATGCTTGGAATATGTGTCAAAAGTGGCAGTTACGTATTCCTAGTACTTTTTGTTTCTTAGTATATGGACACTAAAATTAAGAATATATCAAAGTTTATTTTGAAAAGTCATTATGTTACTAAAATTCCGACATGTAGCTTCAGATATTTTCTAATTCCAACTCTTGCAACATATGATTTTGGGGTGGGACACCTAATTCAATTTTTTAATCTTTTTGTCTTGATTCTACCATGAAAGAATAATGTCCAATGGTATCGGTGATGTTTAATCATATTTAGATAACAGCAAGAATCTTGGAAGCCCATCAGAATGTAGCTCAGATGAGCCTAATTGAAGCCAAGATGAGATTTATTCAAGCTTGGCAGTCCTTACCAGAATTCGGCATCACACACTTCATTGCAAGGTCAGTGGTTCTACTAAGCACCTAAGTATAAACCTTAATCAGTACCTTTTTACTCAATCTACTTCGTGTAATTAGAAATTAAACATTTAAAGCTACAACTGAGACTCATTAACCTATTTTACAGTAAAATTTAAAGAATGTTGGAATGTAGTCACAGTTAAAGTGCACCTATCTTGAAGAGAAACAGACCAACATGGCCCCCACCCCCAACATGTTTTTAAACTCTTACTTACTATGTTTTTACTACTGTAGGTTCCAAGGAGGCAAAAAAGAAGAACTTATTGGAATTGCATATAACAGATTGATTAGGATGGATGCCAGCACAGGAGACGCAATTAAAACATGGCGTTTCAGTAACATGAAACAGTGGAATGTAAACTGGGAAATCAAAATGGTAAGCTATAACAGTGTTACTTGAATGCTGCTAAAAATTAAGAAAAAGACCTATAAATTCTGAAGATTATTTGTACCATTACTTCTTAAAGTATAAAACAAGGTTGGTTATTCATTTCCCACTTAATTCACCTATTTCGTAACTAGCTCAGTTACTGTAATTCTAAGACATAACGATCCACTTAGAAGATTGCCTTATCTTTTTTAAGATTGTCTTTCTATAATATATAAATTCCTTACACTCACAATAGCAGCTACTGTTTATTAAATGCCTGCTTTGTGCAAGGCATGATACTAGGTGTTTTACATCTGTACCCTATTTCTAAATCTCACCACAGCCTTGGGAGGTAGATGGATTATCCCTCCTTTACAAATGAGGACACTAAAATTTAGATGCCTGAGGGCTGTCATTGTCCAGGACACACACTTAGTAACAGAATCAGGATTCAGACTTAGATGTTTAGGGCTCTGAAGCCTGGCCCATCTACTACCATGTAGAATGCTGCCCCTAGCCATGGAGTGCCTGAAAATCATTTAAAATAAACAGAATCTTTTACTAATAAGTCATTTGTTTTAAGATCACTGGGTTTGTTGTATCAATTCCTATCACTTCATAGAATCTCATATTTCTGAAATATTTAAATATGATACCTAAAGGTTAAATATCTAAAGCTAATATTAAACACAGGAAGTAGGTTTTCTCCCAGGACTTGAAGAGAGACATTCTTATTAATCGAATCACCAGAGGTCATTTGGGAACTTAATGACCTAAACCCCTTGTCTTCCTTTTCAGAACATGAAAACTAAAAAGGATTGGGGGAGAGGCTAGTAATCTTTGCTTACTCTTTTGGACTTGAAGGCATTATTAGTTTAGGATTAAAAAAGAATATTTGAGGATCAGGTATTTTGTGATAGGACAGACCTTAAATATCACAGTAGGTTTGCTTGGACTCGCCCATCTGGAGTTTTACTGGGATTTACGGTTCTTTGTCTCTCTCTGTTCCAGGTCACTGTAGAGTTTGCAGATGAAGTACGATTGTCCTTCATTTGTACTGAAGTAGATTGCAAAGTGGTTCATGAATTCATCGGTGGTTACATATTTCTCTCAACACGTGCAAAAGACCAAAATGAGAGTTTAGATGAAGAGATGTTCTACAAACTCACCAGTGGTTGGGTGTGAATAGAAATACTGTGTAGTGGAAACCCCATGGCCATGACAATATTTAACTTTAAAAGCTGTTGTTTGTTATATGCTGCTTAATAAAGTAAGCTTGAAATTTATCTTTTATCATGAAAACTTTTTTGCCTTACCTGACCAGTTAATATGTGCACTAACAAGCACGACTATTAATCTGCTATCATGATACAGTATATGAACTTGAATATGGCACACATTCCTTAGGGCCATGAATTGAAAACTGAAGTAGTGGGCAAGTCGGGAACAAAACATCACTGATTTAAGCTAGCCAAACTGTAAAGAAACTCAAGCCATCTACTTTAAAGCTATCCAGGGCTTAAACTATATGAAGTCTATTTATCATGTTTAATGCATGTGTTTTAATGTATGTTTAATTTGACCTTGTGTTTTTAAAGATATCCTACTTCTGGTAGCCATTTGAAACATCCCCTCCCCCAAAATAAATCAGGCCTGCAAAAGATGCCTGATATTTAATAATGTCATTGTTTGACCTTGAAGGAGAATGCTGTTAGTCCGTTATGCTTGGTTTGTTTTTGTCCTTGAATAAGCATGTATGTATATTGTCTTGTGTTTTTATTTTTACACCATATTGTATTACAACACTTAGTATTCACCAGCATATTCACTGTCTGCCTAAAATATGCAACTTTTGCATTGCAATATGAAGTAAAGGTCTATGAAGTATGCATCTTTGTGTAACTAATGTACAAACACAAATTTTATAAAATTGTACAGTTTTTTTTTAAACTACTCACAACTAGCAAATGGCTTAGATGTAGCATCTTTACATTAAATGCTTTTAAAAATATAATTGATGTGCAGTTTTAATACCTGCTAAATTAAGAATGACTTCATTATAGTCATGATTTGCCACAGTGTCCTTAACTCAAATGCCTGGACTGGCCACGTTCTAGTCTCTTGCGCTGTTACAATCTGCATTGGTGCTAGTCACAAAATTCCTAGCTCACATAGCCCGAAGGGGTGCCAGGGAGGGTGGATTACCAGTGTTGTTGAATAATCCATGGTTCAAAGACTGTATAAATGCATTTTATTTTAAATAAAAGCAAAATCTTTTATTTAATGCTTCTTTTTGTACTTCTTGTTCTTACGGTTTACATAGAATTAACTTCGTAGAAACAAACTTGTGCCTTTTAAAAATACTTTGCCTACATCTTGTGTGTGAGAACAACTTGCTATAGTATTCTAAAGTGTTACCCGATGGAGATACTTAATCTCTTAAGAGTGTTCCACTTAAATTGAAAACACCTCATTTTTCCTGTTACCTAAGAATGAACTGTATAATATTTAAATGTTAGAAATGTAGGTATAAACAAAAACATGACAAAAAGATGAACAGACATTATTGACTTGGGCAGAATTTGGTTTAAATGGCAAAATGACTTTTGGTTTTAAAAAAAACATTAATTTACTCCCTGTTACTGTTACATTATCATTCAGACTTGAACCTTCAGACCTAGACTTTCTCTTTTACCTGTTGTATTTAATGAGGCCAAGTCTTACTGATCTTTCCCTGATGCAACCTTGTGTCTTCCTCTTGTCTTTGCTATCACCGTCACCTGAATTCAGATCTTTATCCTGTGTCTGCCATGATGCAGTGGCCTCTTAAAGCAAAACTCAGGTCACATTCTCCATGGCTTTTCTTTGTATTCGAAGGCCATGTCATAACAGGCCTCACTCCAAAATTTTAGAGCTCCTTTCCATTAAAAATAAAAGTTTTAAAGTAATACATTCCCTTTCCGCATCTTACAGACAGGTCACCAACTTGCATAGTCACGTCTAAAAGCCCTTCAATATATTTAAACGATGGCACACCCAAGTCCTTTATTGTCCTCCAGCCTCCCCACAAGTTAGAACAGCCTGTCTGACTTCTCTGCCTCTGCTTTGCCCCACTGCCTCGCGGCGATTCTGAGATTAATTCACCCCTAGGACAGCACCACCTGGATTCCAGCTCTGTGACATCTGGTTGCCAACAGCATAAATGCCGAAGTCCCAGTCAAGTGCTCAGAGGTCTTCTGGGGGCTGTTTCCCTGCTCACATTTTCATCCTTATCTCCCAATAGTCTGCATTCCAATCAAACTGGATAGATCACATTCTACAGACAGACTTTGCCCATCTCCACATCATACACCAAACCGGGTATGTCTTCATCCCCAAACCTCCTTCCATGTCTCCACCTTCCATGTGTCCAAATCTCATTTTAGAAATTTTACAGAGAGCTCAGGTGTTCTTCCATGAATATTTGCAAATTTCCTTGTAGCCAAAAATGTTCTCTTACTCCTCTGAACTGCCACTGAATTTGATTATTTTTGGAACTTAAGAGTCATCCTTATTGAGTATATCCTGTTGTCCCTAATAAATTAGTTTCTTGAGGACTGTGTCTGAGACTCATGGTTTATACTTAAGATCAGTTAATATGTATTTCTTTATTGAATATAATAATTATTTTGGAAATCAAATTATTACAACTTAAAATTTTTATAGCCTCAGCACAGTTTAATACAGAGTAAACAAACATTTTTTGGACACAAACTATGCCTTATCAGCTTTACTACGTGCTTTCACGTACATTAGCTCTTCTAGAATCATATAATCCAGCTCCTCATTTATAGATGAGACTCAGAGAGGCCAAATGACCTGTTTAAACTCACACAGCTATAATAGTGCCAATGCAGAGCTGGAAGTGGAACTCTGGTTTCTATCTCCCTATCCAGTAGTGTTAAAAACAAACTGCTCATTCCTGAAAAAATCAAAAATAGAACTATATGACCCAGCAATTCCACTTCTGGGTATTTATCTGAAGAAATCCAAAACACTAATTTAAAAAGACACATATACCCCTATGTTCATAACGGCACTATTTACAATAGCCCAGATATGAAGGAACGTAAGCGCCCATCAATAGATGAATGGATAAAGAAGAGTTGGTACATACATACAATGGAATACTACTCAGCCATAAACAGAACAGAATGAAATCTTGTCATTTGCGACAACATGGGTGAACCTAGAGAGTACTGTGCTAAATGAAATAAGACAGAGCAAGACAAATACCATATAATTTCACTTACATGTAGAATCTTAAAAAAATGAACAAAAACAAACATGGTTGCCAGATGGGAAGGTGGTTGAGGGTGTGGGTGAAAAAGGTAAAAAAGATTAAGAAGTACAAATTAGTCACAGGGATGTAAAGTACAGCACAGGGAATATAGTCAATAGCTACAGTCAGGTGGATACTAGATTTACTGGGGGGATCACTTGGTAAGTTATATAAATATCTAACCACTACATTGTATACCTGAAACTAATATGTGAATTATGATAGAAAAATGTAAAAATTCAATTAAAAACAACCAACCCTCATGTATCCCGATTGGTAGTGGTATCTCTTCAGAGAACATTGGTCTCTAAAAAGAACACTGGCTAGGACTTCCAGACATGTAGTTTCAGGTTTCTGATTTGTGTGACTCAGTTTCATGTGGAGCAACCAAGTTACTTCTGATTGTTTCTCTTAAATCACGTTAGACACCTGCTGGAAGCCCCTGATGTAGTTAGTCAGTAATCTTAACTTGATACAAATTACTTTTCACACAACCTTGAACTTCAAAAGTCAGGGACCTAGAGACATGAACTTTCTTTTTACAGTTTTACTTAGGTATAATTGACAAAATTGTAACATTTTAAGTATATATTGTGATTCAATATACCTATACGAGGTCTGACAATTAAGTTCGTGAACTTGTTGCAACGCTGTTGCTGACATGTTTTGATATCAGAGGGATTATTCATTATGAATTTGTACAAACTGGACAGTTAACCAAGTTTACTGTTTGGAAGTGCTAAAAAGGCTGTGTGAAATAGTTGGATGACCTGAACTTTTCACCAACGATTCACAGCTCTTGCATCACGACAATGTACCAGCTCACAGGGCACTGTCTGTGAGGGAGTTTTCAGTCAGTAAACAAATAACTATTAGAACACCCTCCCTACTCACCTGATCTGGCCCCCAATGACTTCTTTCTTTATCCAAAGGTAAAGGAAATACTGAAAAGACGACATTTTGATGACATTCAGGACATCAAGGGTAATAAGATGACAGCTCTGACGGCCATTCCAGAAAGAGTTCCAAAATTGCTTTGAAGGGTGGACTAGGCGCTGGTGTCAGTGCACAGCTTCCCAAGGGGAGTACTTCGAGGGTGACCATACTGATATTCAGCAGTGAGGTATGTAGCACGTTTTCTAGGATGGGTTTGCGAGCTTAATTGTCAGGCATCATATTATGAACTGATTCCCACCATGTACTTAACACATCCATCACCCTACAGACATGAACTTTGTAGAAGGAAAGCCACTTGCAGGTCTTGATAGTCTGCTCTTTCACAGGCCAAAAAGCAACGATGTGGCAGATTATACCTTTTTCATTCCATATACCATAGTGGGTTTTTTTTGGTTTTGTTTGTTTTTCGTTTTGGCGGCGGTGCGGGGGGAGTTGGTGTTAAATATTGCTTTTTTTTTTTTTTTTTAAATTGGGGAAGGGGTACAGGACTTTATTGGGGAACAGTGTGTACTTCCAGGCCTTTTTTCCAAGTCAAGTTGTCCTTTCAATCTTAGTTGTGGAGGGTGCCATTCAGCTTCAAGTTGTTGTCCTTTCAGTCTTAGTTGTGGAGGGCGCAGCTCAGCTCCAGGTCCAGTTGCTGTTGCTAGTTGCAGGGGGCACAGCCCACCATCCCTTGCGGTAGTCGAACCGGCAACCTTGTGGTTGAGAGGATACGCTCCAACAAACTGAGCCATCTGGGAGCTCAGCAGCAGTTCAGCTCAAGGTGCCATGTTCAATCTTAGTTGCAGGGGGTGCTGCCCACCATCCCTTGCGGGACTCGACGAATCGAACTGGCAACCTTGTGGTTGAGAGGATGCGCTCCAACCAACTGAGCCATCCGGGAGGCAGCTCAGCTCAAGGTGCCGTGTTCAATCTTAGTTGCAGGGGGCAGAGCCCACAATCCCTTGCGGGACTCCAGGAATCGAACTGGCAACCTTGTGGTTGAGAGCACACTGGCCCATGTGTGGGAATCGAACCGGCAGCCTTTGGAGTTGGGAGCGTGAGCTCTAACCACCTGAGCCACCTGGCCGGGCCCTTAAATATTGCTTTTAAATAGCTATCAGTTAGTGATGAAGTGGGATCAGACCAGGCTGGATTCCTGACCCTTAATTTACAAGGAGAAATACCCTATAGAGTTAAATAAAATGTTTGACGTACACAACTCTACCTACATTGATTACGGTAGTTTCCCAATAAAATGTTAAGTCAGAACTTTTTGGATCCTCTGGAATTCATCCCTGTCCTATGCCTTTCATAACTATTTCTACTGTCTATGAGTTTGACAAGGGCTGCCGCTATTTTTAGAGTAATCACTTAAACCATGGCAACATTTTCACCACTTTGATAATTCAGAAACTAAGAGAACAGGGCTTTGTATCGTTACTGATACTTACTGAATGCCTCTCCCAAAAGCATAACCCTTCACAGCTGCCATCTGTGCATTGCTTATTCTAAAAATGTGGACACAGATGCAAAAACCTGCCCCCCCAACTTTTTCTCGTAGCTATTGTAGTCATTCCGTTTCTGTAGCTATATAGTTGTGAAGAGTGACAAGGATGAGTTGACCTGTTATATGCTCTAAGTTGACCCAATTCTTACTGTGCTAATAAAATTACAGTCTCCTATACATAGTAATATCCAGGAAGAGGTTGTTTACTGAAAGCTCTGTGCTCTTCAACAAATTAACTGTGTCTGTCTGGACTGCTTTGGTTTGGCAGCTCAAGAATTGGGGAGAGAGTAGAGAGAGTGACAGGAAAGGGAAATTTTCAATCTGGGTAAGAGGAATGAGATTCTTAAGAGTGGGTCACAGAGCCATCCAGAACAGGAAACAGTAGCAAAAAAAAAAAAAAAAGCGCCTTATCCGGTGACCTTATTTCCCACTGTGCTGATTCTTCTCTTGCTTTCTCTGCTTTATTTAATAAACAATACAAAGTTTCCCAGGCTGAATGTGTACATTAAAATTCTCTGTTTTTTAATAAATAGTTACCAGCATGTGCGTGTACACACACACACACACACACACACACACACCCTATTCAAACTTCCTTTTGGATATTTATGCATGAGCCTGCATATTACTAAAAAGTACAAGCACTTAAAATAATTTCAGACCGTTGTTTCATGAGATCTAATCATAGTCTCATGTGGCTTCATTGGCCAGGCATTATCTGTATTACTGCTCAGGGAAGTGGTCCAAGTTCAATGTTAATTAAATTTATGATAAAAACAGCACAACCAACCAAAGTTTAACATATCTGTATTAATATGGTTTGTAGATATCACACAATTAAGAAAACACTATGAGTATAAATTCTCAAATCTAAATTTCGCAAACTTTATGACCAAGTAAAACTCAAGTAGTATTGTCTTTCAGGTTTACTGATCAGAATACCTGAATCTTGTTTCTATCTTCCTTATCTAATTATAAATTCAATTAGCTCTTAGAAGGAACATTTGGAAAAGAGCACTCCTTCTATTCCAGGAGAGCAAATGGCCAACAATAGCCAAAACACTCCTAAAGAACAGGTAAGGGGACAATCCTTACCAGAGAGCAAGAAGTTATACTATAAAACTATACTGAAAGTAGTGTTGGCACAGAGATAAATAAGATAACAAGAGTCCAAACAGAGACTCCAGAAGCAAACCTGCACGTGTGGAAACTTGATTTCTGAGAGCTGGCCTTGCAGAACAGCATGAAACAGAAGGACTTCCTAATGAATGGTGTTGGCAGTTATCTTTATGAAACAAAGGAATTTGGGCTACTACCTCATATATGTGGTAGTCCAAATCAGTTACAAATGGTTTGAAGACTAAAGTGTGAAAAGCAAAACTAAAACTTAAAAAGATGACATAAGAGAGCATTTATATGACACTGAGGAAATATTTTTGTGTATTAACAAGGTGCAAAGCATATAAAGCAATCATATTAAAATGAGAACTGTAAAGATATCATAAAGCGTAGAAAGGCAAATTAAATTGGGAGAAGATATTTGTAACACATAATGGACAAAAGATTAGTATCAAGAATATAAACACAGGGGTGGCCAGTTAGCTCAGCTGGTTAGAGCACAGTGCTGGTTTCCATCCCCACGTGGGCCCCTGTGAGCTGCGCCCTCCTTAAAAAAAAAAAAATGTACATATATATATATAAATGTACATATATACACATATATGTATATATATATGTGTGTGTGTGTGTGTATTTATATATAAATACACAACATGCTCAACTGATCAGGGCAGAAGAGGAAAACTTGCCCAAAAAATCTACAAAAAACTGTTTAACTCCACTTGTATTCCAGAAAATGTGGCGGAAAAACAAATTTTAAATACAATTAAAATACAGTTTCACACCTAGTATATTAGTAAAAATTTCAAAGTCTGACAAGATCAGGTATTGCTAGGATGGCGGCTTATTGGAATACTTATTGTTGATGGAAATAGGAATTGGAACAGAACACTTCAGAAACACTGTTACATCATCTAGTAAAATTAAAGATGAATCCTGTGACCCAGCCGTATATATCCTGGAGAAACTTGCATGTGCATACCAGGAAACAGGCACAAGACTATGCAGAGCAAAACTATTTATAAATAATAGCAAAAAAAACTGGAAATGATCAAATGTCCATTATAGTAGAATGTATAAGTTATAACACACTCATAAAATGGAACAAAATAGCAGTGAATAAATTCCAAAATACAAAATGGATGGATCCTAATGCTGAACCAAAAATGTGGCTGCAGAACACATAGTATGAATGAACTTTTTAAATGTGCAAGATTTTTAAACATTAAAAAGAATAGAAGTGGCAAATATTTTTCTCTTCTATTGTAGAGTGAATGCTGCATTTCTAAACGACAGATTGTTGGTGATTCTAAAGTCTGGTGTGAAACAGGGTGACACTAAAAGTCACTGCAGCCTAATGGGAGTAAGGAGTCTTGCTCTTGACAGCTGCCACTCTGCTCTTCCAATATATGTATTTTATTGCATCTGGACTAGATCAGCCAAGGAGTCTGGATCCTGCTGTCAAGTGAATCACTAATTGGCCGACTGTTTGGCTGCCTTGGTTTAAGAATGGAGCTAACGAGCCCAGGGTCAGTGGTTCAGTCCCCTTGTGGTTCAGTTGGCTCTGTGCCGAAGGCTGCACCAGTATTCTGTAAATGTGCACAGTTAATCACAAGAGGGACTGGACAAGAGAAGAAGAGATCTGTCAGCTCAATTAGAAAATCAACTTAAAGCTCGAGGCTCTGGTCAGTACACAAATCACAGCACTGTTTCTCACCAGCAGGTGCAAAGGTGTCAACCGAAATCTTTAAATCTTTAAGCGGAGGAGTGGAGCAACTGACTGGACACGTACTCTCGCTGCCTGGATTGGTACCGAAGTGTTCCTGGGGTTTAGAGCCCGCCTTCTCTATAGAGATGCTGAGACTAGGAGACAGGAATTCTGAACTAGATGTAGAGTCTCAAGAAACTAGGCTTTAATGATTTGAAAGCGCTTCATAAATGTATGCATGTGAAGTCAACAGAACAGGAAAGGTAGGTAAAAATCACTGCTATGTATAGCAGGACAATCTTAAAAATACCTAGTATCTAGTTTGGTTTGTTTGAAAAGTGTTCCTGGTTCATTACAGAAAGTATCAGAGTAAGGAGTGATTGCAGGTAAGTAAAACACTTAGAAGGCTTTTTTTTTTAGAAAAAAATTGATTAGTAAAACTAGTTCAGTGCAGCTACAGAGAGAATGGAAAAGACACATAATATCATGGACTAAATGAGCTCTCTATAAAATTTTCTTACAGGACATACAGTTGACCCTTGAGTAACGTGGGCATTAGGGGCACCAACCCTCTGTGCAGTTGAAAATCCACATATAAGTTTTGACCCCCCCACCCCCAAACTTAACTCCCAGTTGTCCCTCGGTATCGGCAGGGGATTGGCTCCAGGACTCCACCGTAGATACTAAAATCTGAGGGTGCCCAAGTCCCTTATATAAATGGCGACAATTAATGCATGCAGTCAACCCTCTGCATCCATGCAGTCAACCTTCTGCATCCGTGCATTCAACCAACTACGAACTGAAAACAGTAATTTCGATCCCCAGTTGGTTGAATCCTCAGATGTGAAATCCAGAGCCACAGGGGGCCGACTGCATTTAGTGGAAAAAAATCTGCGTATAAATAGACCCACACAGTTCAAACCTGTGTTGTAGTTTGAAAAGCCATCATTTTACCAGGGGGGTGACAAAACCACTTCATCTGGACCAATGATGGGGAAAAGGAAGCTGGCTCTTCAAAAAATAGCCTCAACATGGAAGAAATGTACTTAATTAAAAGCGAAGAATAGCCAGCAAAGAGAAATCTGTTGTTGAAGGTCCTCTTTGTCACTCAGGTTGGACTTTTCTTTCTAAACTTCAAACTCAGGAAGTCATTTTGTATAATCAGCCTATATGTCTTCATGGAAGGTTTGGAAATGCTTTAGTTCCAGATATTCTCAAAAGAGGCCCGACTCTCTTGCCCTAAATATGTTACGTTTCTTTCTGATTGGGTTTTAGTCTCACTGCAGTGCTCCAAGTACTTGCCATCTAGCAGTAGTTTAGAAATTTCCTTTCCTTTCTCATAAATTTTGTTGAAAGCAACCACATAACGAAGAGTACGTGTCTTCTACTTATGCTTAGCAGGAAGCCGGAAGTAAGTTCCTTGTGATGTCCTGCCCAGACCTTGGGGTGCTACAGATAAAGGCCTACACTGTGAACTTGACTCCTTTCACATGCCCAGAATTCCTCCTATGGAGATCTTTAGAGAGGCAACTGGACAGATGTTTTCTGTAATCTTCAATGGTTAAGACAAATCTGTGGAATGCAGAACTTCTAGAGTTGTGGGGTTTTTTGTTTTTTGGGCTTTTTGGCAAACAACATGAGTGAACAACGTTTCCTCTAGTCTCCAGTACTGAGATCAAACTATGTTGATCTCTAATCAAAAATGATTTATAAGCTTATGAGATTTGATTCTAAGCCTTGCCCTTGATTTATATTCTGAAAAACTGTGCTAAGAAGCTGTGTTCCCTAAAAGCCTTGGGCACAGTCTTTTGCAATCTGTTAAGCAACTATTGAAAAAAAAAGGAGGGGGGGTTGTATAATCACTAATTGTTTGGTAGATAATTAGTTGAGCTCTGTCTCTAAGTAAGAGGTCACAAATCATGGGGGCCAGTCAGCTCATTTTGTTCCAAGAGATCTATAAATTCAGATGCATTCCTCATGAGGCAGGTAAGGCCACAGAGTTGATATTCTTTTGAGAAAGGGAGTTAACTTTTCTTGTAGGACTGAAGACCAAAGTAGGTTCCTGAAGCTGAAGACAGAGAAGTAGAAAGCAATGAACTATTATCTTTTTAATAAATTCTAGTATTTGTGTGCTAGAGGAAGAGAATACTATATTAAATACTAAAGGGCCCAGAGATGAAAAGACTCTTATAATCGTGGAAGACAGCACTTGATAAGTTTGATACATGTCACATGGCCCTTTATGACTAAGTGCCAAGGGAGCGATGGAAGTGATAAGTGTTCACCAGTCAAACAACGCTGGGGGCCGGTGCAAGCCGGAAAAGCTGACTGACCATGGGGGCACCAGTGGGGCCACAGAGGATGTGGAGAGAAGTCCAGCGAGGAGGGCAAAGATGCAGGAAGGCTGAAAGCAAGGTTCCAGGTCAGTGAGAAAAATCCCAGTCTCAACGCAAGGAAATGGTGGGTGCTCAATAAATATTTGTGAAAATCTAAAAGAGGGGGTTCTCTTTTTAAAAGGAAACTGATTAAAATATCTAGAGAAATCATGTGGAATAATGTGCTATGCATTTGAGTTACTCAAATGAAGCTAAAATTAGCCAACTACATGAAGAAGTACAGATGGGAAAACCAGAATGTGAGGGAGACAAACCATTAAAAATCATCCTGAACAAACTTGGAAAATAACGTGCATGCTACTGTCTCTTAATTAGCATAAATGTTGTTTTTTTTTTGTTTTTGGGGTTTTTTTAGCAGTGGAGGAACAAAGATGAGAACACAATAAGAGAGGTGCTAAAATGGTACAAAATAAAGGAATGTAACATATTGAAGTTTCCCAAAACAAAATGTCATGGAAAAGACCTATGGGAAAGGCCAACTTCCGTTTTAAAGGCTGCTCTTTACATTTTGGGATGAGGAGGAAAATGGGCTGGAAACAGATATGAGTACATGAACACGTCCTCAGGGGAGGATAGAAGGGAAGAAGAGAAATACGGCCACCCAGCAAAAGAGCTGAGGCGTGGGAATCTCTGTGACACAGCAAGGGGTGCGCGGAGAACTTTGACCCTGAGCAGATGCGCCTAAATCTGCTTTTCTAAAGCAAAATATACTGTGGTGCTCAGAGAAACTTCTGTGAAGGAATTGGGAAAAATGATCACCACTGATAAGTCTTTAAAGATAGCTCTTTCTGGCAAATTCCATTTACGTACTCTAAAGAAAAATGACCCCCAAACCCAACACTATGTAAAGCAAGAAAAAGAGACCAATGGAGACCTTCTCATCTGACAGGGTCGGGTTATGACATCTTGGAGAGGCCTTCCCTGACAACTCTCTCTGTGTCCCCACAAGCTATGCATTATTTATTGTCTGTCTCACAGCCTTAGTACTATGAGGGCAAGGCTCACCTCCCAGCCCCTCCACCCCAGTGCCTTACTGGGTGGGACACAGAGAAGTTGCTAAAAACGTATTCCTTGAATGAATGAGGGAAAGAATTCTAGCCATAAAGGAAAGGATTAGCCATTAACAATGTGAAAACATGGAAGTGCAAGTTGCTAAGAAAAGAAACTCAGAGGGAACTATATTCCAGGCCTGAGATTGAATGTGGTTATATCCTTGGTTTTTCACTAGCCAGCTGGGGATTATTTATTTTGCTATTTTTAGGTCCAGAAATCTTAGCCTTCTCTCTTTACCACTAGCTGTTTTTAAGTTAGAAAACAGGGCCAATTTAAATATTGGCCCAAGCAAAACCTCCCAGAGACAGGTGCTCTTGAAAGAAAAAAAAGAAGAAAAGTTCAAATTGAAAAAGAAACCAACAAGAAAAGAAAAAAGATTTCGGGATTGTATGCATTATCATTTTATGAGCTTCATGTTAGAAATTTGAAAAGTCTCATGGAGATAAAGTTTTGGTGTTAATTTTCAAGTTAAATGTTGAAAATTAGACAGGTAGAAGAGTTCACTGAAAGGGCAGGAACCCTTTTCTAATTTCTTCTCAGCCAAACCTTCCCTGTGTCAATTTCCCAAATATCAGAGACTGTCACATTCAAATTAAACAGAAAAGGATTTTTTCAAAGCCAAATAACTTTTTTAAAGTGATCTCTGCCATATTTTCCCTCCACTAATAACAACTAACATTTATTGAGCAAGAACTTGGCAAAGTACTTAACATATATTTCAATACTTAACATATATTTCATCTCGTTTAAACCTCACAGAGTTGTATGAGGTATCTAAACTATGCAGAAATCAAGGAATTTTCTCGAAGTAACATTGCTAGTAAATGGTCCCAAAGCTTATAATCTTAAACCACTCTATTCTGAGCCATTAATATGAGTAACTAAACATTACCCAGGAAAAGTACAGCAACGAGAACAATCCATGATCCTTCAACTCAAATCATTTTTTATATTATATAAACACATTTTAAAACTTATTATGGAAGAAATTCAAACATACATAAATGAATAGAACCCCCACATGCTATCACACAATTTTAACAATTACCGATATCCTGCTATTCTTGTATCATCTTTACTTCTACCTACTCTTCATTCAATTGTTTTTTGCAGCTTTGTGAAGTAAAATATACATACACTGAAATGCACAAATCTCAGCTGTACAATTTGACAAATGGATACACACATGTAATCTACAGTCCTCCTATGATTCAAAACATTTCCATCCCCCGAGACAGTGCCTCCATGTCCCTTCCCAGTCATTCCTCCCCACCCTCAGAGGCAACCACTGTTATTGTTTTGTTTTCCACCTTAGATTCGTTTTGCCTTTTCTAGAATTTCTATAAATGGAATCACTCAGAGTGTCCTCTTGTGTCTGGAGGCTTTTGTTTAGCATATTTTTGAGATTAACCAATGTTGTTGAATGTATCAGTAGTTCATTCCTTGTCTGAATACACCACAATTTGTCTATGCATTTTCCTATTAATGCACATTTGGGATGTTTCCATTCTGGAGCTATTATGAATAAAACTATTGTGAACATTTTTTTTTAATCCAGTGACTTCTGAACTTTTTATTGACCTACTGCCCCCCAAGAGGTGCCCTGCTTCTGCTGCCTTAGCACCTCAGAACTTTGGTGTCATTGACCTCAGACACCAGTTTGCCATCCACAATCCTGTGGGTGGTGGTCCTTCGGATGATTCCATGGAGTTGTTGTCCAGGATGTCACCCAGGATGTCACCAAGATCAAAGTCTTCCCCTTCTTCCAGCAGGTGGCAGTAGGTGGCGACCTCAGCCTCCAGCTTGACCTTGATGTTCAGCAGGGCCTCACACTCCTGGGTCTGGGCCAGCTCTGACTCCAGGTGCAGCAGGATCCCATTGAGCTGTTCGTCTGCATAGCGTGTCTCTATCTCCCTCAGGCTGTTCTCCAAGCTGGTCTTCAGATTTCTCACTGAGTCCAGGTCGATTTCCAAGGACTGGACTAGACGTCTCAGCTCCGTGAGTGTCATCTCAGCAGCTCCTATCTCAGCGGTCCATGAGGTGACCGCTGTGATGCTCTCCTCAGTCTGCTGGGACCAACACTTGTCTAGCGCCTCTCGGTTCTTCCAAGCCAGCTCGTCATACTGGGCTCAGACGTCAGTCACGATCTTGCTGAGGTCCTAAGATTTGGGGGCATCCAACTTCACAGTCAACCCAGAGTTGGAAATGTGGATTTGTAGACCATTTATTTCCTCTTCATGGTTGTTCTTCATGAAGAGCAGTTCTTCCTCGAGAGCTTCGATCTCCGTCTCCAGCTGCAGCTGAGTGATATTGGTGTCATCAATGACCTTTTGGAGGCCACTGATGTCACTCTCCACAGACTGATGCATGGCCAGCTCCATCTCATACTTGACTCTGAAGTCATCAGCAGCAAGATGGGCATCGTCAATTTGCAGAACAATGCGGGCATTATCCACAGAACTTGCAAAGATCTGAGCCCTCAGGTCCTCCATGGTCTTGAAGTAATGCCCTCAGTCTCCGACCTGGGGCCCCTTTTTCTCCAGGTGTTCCTGAATTTTGCTCTCCAGACTCTGATTATCAGCCTCTAGGCTCTTCACCCTCTCCAGATAGGAGGCCAGGCGATCATTCAGGCATTGCATAGTCTCCTTCTTGGTCTAGATGCCCCCTAGGCCCACCAGGCCCCCAGGCCCCCAGCCACACTGGACACAGGTGGAGTGGGATACAGAGACCCAGGAACCTGAGCCCCCTGTGCCTGCATGCACGCTGGCCGTGCTGCTCGCCGGCTGAACCTGGTGGCCGGGTCACTGCACAGAACCCAGGGTCCAATAGTTGGTGGAGAAGCTGGAGTGGATGCTGAAGCTCATGTTGTTCCGGGAAGAAGGTGAGAGGCCAAGACTCAGGTTTGGGCCACCTGAACATTCTCATACAAGCCTTTTGGGGAACATGTGTTTCATTTCTCTTAAGCGTGGAAATTCTAAGTCAAAGGGTAGGTATAGGTTTGATTTTTATGTGAAATTGCTAAACCATTTTCTAAAGTGGATGTACTATTTTATATTTCTGCTAGCAAGTTGCTTACAGAATCACCAACATTTGATGTTGTCAGTCTTTCTAATTTTAGCCATTCTAATGGGTGTGTAGTAATAGTTCATTGTGGTTTTAATTTGCATTTTTCTGATGACTAGTGATGTTGAGCATATTTTCATGTGCTTGCTGACCATTCATATATCTTCTTTTGTGAAGTGTTGGTTTAAGATTTTTGTCCATCTTTTTTTTTAACTTTTATTTATTTTAAGTGTGTTTTTCTAGGACCCATCAACTCCAAGTCAAGTAGTTGTTTCAATCTGGTTATGAAGGGCGCAGCTCACAGTGGCCCATGTGGGAATCGAACCGGTAACCTTGTTGTTAAGAGCACCGCGCTCTAACCAACTGAACCAACCGGCCGCCCCATCCATCTTTTTAAAAGTGGGTTGTCTTTATTATTGAATTGTAGAGTTCTTTATATATTCTGGGTATAAGTCCTTTATTAGATATACATTTTGCCACTTCTTCCTCCAGGCTATGGATTGCTTATTTATTTTCTTAAAAGTGTTTTGATAAAAATAAATATTTAATTTTGAAGAAATCTACTTTATAAACTTTTATTTATGATTATTATTGCTGAGTCCTATGTAAAAAATAGCTGCCTATCCCCAGTTCATGAATGTGTTCTTTTATGTTCTCTTTTTAAAGCTTTATAGTTTTAGCTTTTACCTGTAGGTCTAAGATTCATTTTAAATTAAGTTCTGTATACAATGTGAGGTACTGGTTGAGGTTCATTTTTTCCCATGTGGTTATCTAGTTATTCCTGCACCATTTGTTGAAAACACTATTGTTCCCTTTCCCCCCATTGAATTACCTTGTCCCTTTGAGAAACATAAATTGACTATATAAGTGAGTATCTATCTCTGGACTCTGTTCTGTCCTTATGCCACGCTTTTCTCTCTTCTGCCAGAGCCACACTGTACTGGCTATTGCAGGTTTATAGAGCAAATCTTGAGTCAAATAAGTCCTCTAGCTTTATTCTTCTTAGCGATTGTTTTGGCAAGTCTAGGTCCTTTACATTAACATATAGATTTTAGAATTATCTTGTCAATTTCTACATTAAAAAGCCTGCTGGGATTATGACTTAGATTGTATCGAATCTCTTCATTACCTTGGGGAGAAATGACATTTTAACAACATTGAGTCCTTCCAATCCGTGAGTATGGTATCTCTTTCCACTTACTGGAATTTTATTTTATTTTATTTTTAGCAAGACTGAGCCTCTATTTACCTGACAGAAACAAAGTTATTGTTAAAAAAACCCCACAAAATTTAATTGAAATTTAATTGATATACAAAAAAACCCTGCACATATAATATATACAATTTGATAAGTTTGGACATATGTGTACACACATGGCACCACATTGGAATCTTTAAAAGAAATAACTGTTATCAGAAATATTCTAAGGTTATAAATTGAGTACAATTTCTATTCCTTTCTATTGTACTCAAAAACTTATTAGCTATTGCATTATTTTAGTCACACATTACATAAATAGTAATTCAGTTGACTCGTGAATATATGGGTTTGAACTGCGGGGTCCACTTATGTGAGGATTTTTTTCAATTGAGACATGGTTCAAACCCAAACTGTTCAAGAGTCAACTCCATGATTGGGAATCCGAGTATGTGGAGGGCCATCCTATACGTGGATGTTTGACTGCGCAGAGGTTGGGGCCCCTAACGCCCACATTGTTAAGGGTCAACTTTAATTCCAAACAGGAAAAAATGCATCCTCCTAAATGTAAACAAAGGAAATATATATGAGCTAATCAAGCAGATGTCCAGCACTGTGTTAAAATATATTTGTGTTTGTTTCTTTGGGATATGCATTTTTTTAGCAGAGTGTTAAGAGGACAGTCACAGTGTATCCAAGAGTAGGGGAAATTAGTCACTAGATTTGAAGGCCTGAAGTGTTGGACAATATATGTTAAAAAAAAAAAAAAAGAAAGAAAGACAGAAAGTAGATGCAAGAAAAGATAATGGAAAGTGAAAACCCCGGCATTCTAATGATAGCACAAGACAGCCTCTCTCGTTAGTTAACTTCTTTAAAATAGTCACGTGTGATTTGTTAAAGAGAAAAAGCATTGGCCAGAGTGATTTGTGATTATCTTGTACTCTAGTGTCACAAGTCAACTCTCTTATAACAGTTCAAAGACCAAGAAGTGAAAGATAAGTAGTTCTGTAATAGAAAAGGGAAAAGCCTTAGCAAGGTACTAAAGGAGAAAGGGTTCTGCCTCAGTGGTACTTTTTATGGTACGACCATCCAGTGATGGTCAAGGTCTATGTGACCAAATTAATAAGATAAATGAGGCATGAATAAAATACAAATTTTGAATGTGATCTAGGTACATCTTTTCCTTTGGGAATAAAAGATGCTTTAGAGATAATGGAACCAAAATTTAAAACTACTTTTTCTTGTGTAGTAGAGATGATTTTGGCTAGAAACAGGAGCTTACAGGACAAAATTTCAACCTTTAGTAAGTAGTTAAAAAAAAAAATTCTAATCCTTGAAATGTATGAACTATTAATAGAACTATTAAAATATTCAGTAGTCATCAGAGGTATGCGGCTTCAACAATATAGTCTAAATTTTAAATATCTGCATTTAAATATGTGCAATCAAATCAAATTAGAATTATTACAAAATCAAGACAAATCCCAGAAAGAGATAAGTGTGTGTATGTGTATGTGTGTACGCACACGCTCGTGCACGCGTGGGGTCACAGAAAGAAAACCCTCTAGTTAGATGTTTTTCAGCACTAAAGTCTTTTCATTTTTCTGTTAAAAGAAGGACTTGACCGGACCGGACCTAAAAGAAATGTTGCTCAGCCTGGAGAAATATGTGCTACTGTTTTAAAATAAACACAACAGGGCTGGGTCTTGGTCATGCACATCTATGGATTACTCATACGTGCTTCTAGGGCCTCTCCCGGGCACAGCTGTGAAGTAGGCAAAATTTATCTTTAGATCCTCCTACTTCCCCTTCTGGATCTCCCCAAGGTACTCACCGCCTTATACTGCCCGGGGCTGCAGCACACTGTTCTGCCCTCCTTGGAATGCAGCCTTCTCATTAAAGTACTGCTTCTCTCCCTCTCCTTCTACTTCTCCGCAACCCTCAACCCAAGTTAAACTTAAAATTCCCTTCTTCTCAGCGAATCAAGTAGGAGGAAAGGAATGTTGTAAATGAATTCATACTGGCATGTCAGGGACTAATATTTTTTATTTCTCCCATGTGTGCTGGCATTCTGAAAGTTTGTTAAGCTAATCGAATGTGTTCCTTAGGAGGAAAGTTCAACCTGTAGGATACCCAACAAAGAAAATCTGAGAGGTCCGGGTTTCTTCAAACCGTGCAAGTACCATCGGACTGGCAGAGTCCCTCACATGGCGAGGCCTCCTCATGCCCAACAGAGGGAGGATTCTTGACCGAAGGGCTGGTGAAAAATGGTAGCAGATGTATTGATTTTGAAAAACCGATTAAAAAGTGAAATGTACATCTCAAAATAATGCTATTCTAACAGTTTCCTCTTCTCAGTGTAAGATAAAACTGAATGAGCAACAAGGGTGCCAAGACCATTCAATGGGGGAAAGACAGTGTTTTGAACAAGTGGTGCTGGGAAAACTGGATATCCACATGAAAAAGAATGAAATTGGACCCATATCTTATTCCATATACAAAATTAACTCAAAATGTGATCAAAGACCTAAATGTGAGAAGCAAAACTGTAAAACCCTAGGAATACAATATAGGAGAAATGTTTTATGACACTGAATTTGGTAATGAATCCTTGGATATGACCCCAAAACACAACGACAACAAAACAGATAAACTAGACTTTATCAAAATTTGACAGAATGAAACAGCAATCTACAGAATGGGAGAAAATATTTGCAAATCACATATAAGGGATTAATAGCCAGAATATATAAAGAACTCCTATAACTCAACAAAAAAGCAAACAACCCAATTTATAAACAAAGGATTCTAACAGCTATTTCTCCAAAGATATACAAATGGCCAATAATCACATGAAAAGATATTGAACATCATTAATCATTAGGGAAATGCAAATTAAAACCACAATGAGATACCACTTCACACCCACTAGGATGGTTGCTATAAAACAAGAACAAAAACAAAAACAAAATAGCAAGTGTTGGTGAGGATATGGAGAAATCGGAACTCTTGTGACTGTTGGTGGGAATGCAAAATGAAGTAGCCATTGTGGAAAACAGTATGATGGTTCTTCCCAAAATTAAGAGAATTACCAGAGGATCCAGTAATTCCATTTCTAGTATATATTCAAAAGAATTGAAAACAGGGACTCAAACAGATATTTGTACACCCCTGTTCATAGCAGCATTATTCACAATAGCCAAAAAGTAGAAGCAACCCAAGTGTCCACTGATGGATAGATAAATAAAATGTGGTAGATACATACAATGGGATATTATTCAGCCTTAAAAAGGAAGAAAATTCTGACACATGTTATAACATGGATGAATTGTGAAGACATTATACTAGTCACAAAGGGATAAATATTGAAATAAACCAGTCATAAAGGGACAAATACTATGTGATTCCACTTATATGAGGTACCTAGAGTACTTCACAGAGTACAGAAATTTATAGAGACAGAAAGTAGAATGATGTTTGTCACGGACTAAGGGAAGGGGGAATGATAAGTTAGTGTTTAATGGGTATAGAGTTTCAGTTTCAGATGATGGAAAAGTTCTGGAAATACGTAGTGGTGAATAGATGTACTTTAACGCCAACAAACTACACTCAAAAAGGGTTAAAATGGTAAACTTTATGTTATATTTTACCGCAATAAAAAGAAACTGAATAAGCTTTGGAGGTGATTATCTTAGCACACAAGGTCATGTTTATAACCTAAAAATGTACTTCCAATATTTATAATACATAAAACTAATAAAAAGTAATCTGATTCTTCCCCTTTGACTCTGGGACTGGCAACAATAAAGACTTCCAAGTCTCCCTGGATCTGGTTTAACAGCAAATTGTTTGGCTGGGCTGGATGGGGATGGGACACAGTGGGCAGAAGGTCTGAAAGCTCTGGCTGGCCCAACTGCTGAGCCTGCTGGCCCTCTGCAGCATTTGTGGCCACCCTTCAGAAGAGAAGTCATGGGTCTTTGAATAACAACTCTGTGTATTGCCTTCCAACACAGACTGAGAAAGGCTTTTTCCCTCTCAGATTACTTTCACCACAGCCCCCATTTCCCTCTGCGATGAATGATCAGATTTAGTACATACAGCAAAGACTCTCTCCTTGACTAAATTTGAGTCAGGCTCCTCTGAGGCCTCTTTCTGACTAGGTCTTGAACTTGACCCTTGGCCTTGCTGAGGTCAAGTTCCTCATCTGCCACTTTTGATGTAGGCATCCTTGACCTGCCTTTGGCAAGAATCCTGTCAAGTTGGTTTTGCAAGTGCCCCTACCCTTGAGGTCTCCTCTTGGTAATTTTCCATCCACTGAGCCCCTCACTCTGTTCGTTCATTATTAATCCCTAGCTGTCTTTATTGTATTTGGAGTTGAGCCCCATCTCTCTCCTCTACTGCAATGCTCTTACTACAGTTGTCCTGAATAATATCTTCCTTACCATTTTAACACATGTCAGAATAAATTTTTTCTTTAACATGGATTAGCAGGAACCTTGGAAGTTTAAAAATTTTAGCCTTTCAAAAGCGATAATGTCACAAGGATCATAGTTACTGGCAAAGTAATCAATCATTTCTCCAGTCATCTAATTGAGTTCTGGTAAATCAAATCCAACAGTGATTGGGCCCAGAGGTCCATAACATTCTAAAAGCTAGAAAATTTAATGATTACATCTGAGCTCTCTTGGGAGAATGAAAAAGAAATTTTTCACGGTGATTTACAAAGCATTGCCTAAGGCCTGACGTACTGTTGCAAGCAATCCAAACCCTAGCCCCATTTACTAGCTCCACCAGTCTACCCCACCCCTGACCCAACACACTTCTACCCACCCGCCCACCCCGTATACACATACACCTGTGGTTCTTGCAGAGTAATGGGCATCGATTACCCACTTTTCTCTCCTGTTCTGTATGGTCTTTAGACACATGCCCTGGTTCCTCAGGGCTGTGGCTCTAGCTGGGCAGTCAGCAGCCTTCTCTGAGGAACTGGAGGAGGCTGTCACATTCTAGCCAACATGTGACACTGGTGCAGTGCAACCCTGTTGGTGCTTAGAAGGGAAAACGCCCTGGGACTGTGGTGTGTGTCTATATGCATGAGTCACTGGAGGAGCTGTCTCTTTGGGAGGAAGTGGTGAGCCGCCTTTCCAAATCCCATTTAGGTACATTAAGGGGTGGAAAGCCACTTGAAGAAGCAGGAAGGCAAAGGCCACAATTTACCCCGCCCCGCCCGCACATCCTTGCTTTCTGCATCAGCCAGTACAGACTCATTCAGAAGGATACAATCTATTTCTTCCCTTTACGCAAGTGAAGGAAGTGCGTCTTTGTCAAGGTGTCCCAGGGAAGCCTGGGTGGCTCTCATTAATAAAAATAACTGCCTTTTGTTTTCATCACATCTAACCTCCTGTATGGTAAATACTGGAAAATGTTTTAGAAATGTGTCTGGAAACCTCTGTTTCATCAGAGATGCTTTACACTTAGCAGAACTTCCTCTGGCCTAAGGCCATTTGTGCTTCCAGAGCAAGGGGTGTTGACTGAATTAGGTAACTGAGCCAATTTGTGTTCATATGCTTTATTACTAACTTCCTGACCTGGGTTATAGGCCCGCAATTAGTTGGGTCCTAAATGAGAATGGTATTCAGTTTTATTAAATGGTAATCATTTTATTCATCAAGTTTTCTAAGTAAAACAAAATGTTTTCTTTTTCACAAAGTAATGTCTACTACTTGGGGATTTCTGATTAGTAACCAGCTCATTGTTAATCACCTAAACATGTACAACCCTTCCCCAGACCATCAAATACCAAATTAATATTTTTCCTGTAAAGAAAAAATTAAAAAACTAAGGCATTGTCACTGGTCACAAGACTATGCCCTTAAATTATCTATTCTTTAAAAAAAATCTAATAACTCAAAAGTCTCTGTAATTGTGTTTTTTCTGCTCTGTTATCCAAAGACATTTTTTTAAAATATGACATGAACCATCTCTATACTCATCTGCAGCAAAAACCGGGTGAAGACAGTGAGTCAGCCAAAGGGAAGATGTTACAGGACATACTATATGACTTCCATTTTTGGACCAAAATGTACCATGACAGTGATTTTAACTAGACTTCATGACATCGCATAAAAATATGTTTCAAAACAAGGAGCTCTTTTTCTTAGTTATCTGTATTACACCATGTGATTCTTTGTTCCTAATTAACTATTTAATGTTATCTGTCTTTATGAATCTAATGGGTTTTCCCCCATCAAATAATATTTTCAGTTGAATGGTAATTTAATTGAATGTTCCCCTGTTAAAAAAAAAAAAAAAAAGAAAAAGAAAAAGCAAGAGCTTATGTGCTAAATCTAGCTTAATTATATTAGTTTTTATAAAATATATTAAATAAAGCTGAAGGGAACATAGTTGGGAAAAGCCTGTTCCCAAAGACTTCAATGTCTTCTCATTCATTTTTTTAAAAACTCAAGCTCTTAGTTTTTTTCTCCTATGTTATAAATTAATTAACTGAAAAAACAGATCTGGTTCTAATTCCCAGTCCAGCTCTAATTCAGAATAAGCTCTTAGTCATAGAACTTCAGACGCAAAGCCTGTGTTAGCCACCGACTGTGCCCAGGGCAAAAAGGAAAACCTAGATTAGGAAAGTATATTAGAGATTGACGAGACCATCAAGGAGTTAGTCAGGCATTATTAGGGTATGTGTTTCATGTCCAGAATTTTGTGTGATCTTAATGAAGTCCTAGGAGGAAAATTACATCTTATATTGATTTATCTCTGACTTGGAATTTTATTAAAACTAGCATTAGCTGAACAATCAATTTCCCTGGAAAATTTGCATCAAAACTGATGGACCTATGCCATACAACACAAAGAAAGTCTGTGGAAATGTTCCAGAGTACAGACATGATACCTTGATCCTATACTAAAAAAAAAAAAAATGCTTTAAAGGACAATATTAGACTAATGAATACAACTGGAATACAGATTATGGAATAGATATAAGCATTAAATCAATATTAAATGTTCTTTAGTTGATAACTGTAATGGATTAGTAAGAGATTATCCCTAGTCTCAGGAAATATATACTGATGCATTTAAAAGAGTTGTGGTGAGTTGCTCTCAAGTGGTTCAGAAAAAGAAAGTGTGTGTGTGTGTGTGTGTGTATGTGGAGAGAAACAGTGCTTGCACAATGATAAAGTAAATGGATAAACTAGATGAGTAGAAGATATGTGTTTTCTTTGTACTATGCTTATTCCTGCAACATTTCTGTAGGTTTGAAATGATAGTTACTCTTCAATTTATGATGGGGTTATGTCCTGATGAACCCATCATAAATTGAGAATACTGTAGTCAAAAATGCATTTAATACTGCACTGTAGAGTGCGGGGTTGTTCATCCTCGTGATGGGCGCTGACGGGCGCTGCGGACACCGTGACTGCTGTTTGAGCAAACGCTGGGCACCACAGCCTAGTCAATGTGACACAAAATTAAACATCCCAGTACTGGAAACAGGGTGTTCAGTGATCAGCATTGTCTCAGCCACTGCGGGGAAATGGATATAAAGCCGAGTGTTCCCTGTCTTCAGTTGAGAGACAAATCTGTACTGAGTACCCATGAATTAACTATCAAGTGATTTAAAACAACAGAATGGAAGCCTCATGGCAAGGTACAGAGCACAGGGATTCAAAGCAGGTGCAAAGGGCCTGGAGAGGGGCAGGGCTCAGAGACAAAGGAGTAGGTGGGGTTTAGGGGTAAGGTTTCTGTTGGGCGATGGGACAGGAGCTTCTTCCAGATGAGATCCATAAACTCTTTCCTCTTCCCAGTCTTTTTACTCTTGGGGAGTTTAAAACAAACTGAGACACAAAACAAGCCTGGGTAAGTAGCATTATCTTATAGGGTTTTATGCCCCACTAAATGAGCACCCTTAGTTAATAAACCCAGCAGATTTACAAATAAGCTTTCATACTATAAAGGGCTACAGAATTTAATGTGTGGTTTACAGTTTTCTAATTGTCTTAATTATTTAAATATGTATGTGGGAAACTTTTGTTTGCCTTTAATATGAAAGCCACAGAATTCAATTTTTTAACTTCAGTATTTTTCAGTCTGTAAAAGTTTTTGGACCTTTGAATCTTTATTATGGCCCTATTATTTTATGACTTTGCCGTGGTTTTCTTAATTAAAAACCCAAGCATAATTTTAAAAAGAGAATCTAATCACTATATCTAATCACTAAAAAAGTTTAAGTCCTGACATTATTGCATTTAACTTAAATAAAACTTTTAAAAAGAATGACTCTCAGATGGACAGGAAGTTGTCATCAGAACAACTGGAGTAAAAAGAAGCTTATATTATTAAAGAAGCCCCTTTCAAAATCTCCGCTTAATCCATGTTAACTTTCCAAATTGTATTTGTAAACTCAACCTTAAAATGCAGGAAAAATTTTGGAGTCCCAGGCCTTTGACTCCTTTTGTTGCTGTTGTTAACACTCATAGCCCTTCCACAAGAGAAATAAAAGTTTACGTCTCTACAGGAGACATCAAACCCTCATTAAAATCTGCAGCTCCTTCCTATGCGTCAATAGGACTCACGGAGAAGTCTGCTTATATTACTTTTGCATGTGCAAATAGGGTGAAGCCTTGCCCTACCCAGTTCCTTGCATGTATTATTATTCATCTAACAATCATTTATTATCTCCCTATTAGGTGCTAAACTTTACATAAGTAAAGTTTGGGTCTCTTGAACCAAAACGAGTTAAGGAAGTTGATCAGCTAAGAGCAGGTGAACGCGTGCAGTTTCACAGGGAGCCCAGAGATGCCTCGGAGGACAGTGGGGCAGGATGTCCCCAAGGTGCTTTCAAGCGGCAGGCCTGGAAGTCATGGTGGCCAGATTTCACTGATCAGAAAGGGCATCTGTCAGGTACTCAGGCTACATTTGACACTTTAATAATACTCTCTTGAAATTCTCTCCCCTCAGCTTTTCTGATGCCATTCTCCCTGGCTCTCCTTTCTCTGGCTTCTCTCTCTTTGCCCAATTCCATGTCAAGGTGAGACCAGGCCGCCTTGGAGAGAGACCTCTCTCCTCTCATTCCACACACTCTCCCAGGGTGCAGTCGTCCATGCCGTGACTTCAGCATGGATGATGCTGAAGGCAGGCTGATGACTCCCAGGTCCCTACTGTAGCTCAGACTTCTCCAGTGGAGCCAGGACTCCACCTCTCAGGTATCCCTTAAGTGTCTCAAAGAAATCCCAAATGCACTATGGCCAAGACAGGACTCACAATGACCCTCCCCTACTCTCCTACCAGCTGCCAACATCCCTCTCCCCACCCACCCACCATGGCACCATGATCTACCCAGTTCTGCAAGGTGCTTCGTTGACTCCTCCTGCCCTCTCACAGCCCAGCACCACAAACATCTAGGCAGCCACCTAGCAGTGCTTCAAGACCACGCACTAAACATTTCACGGCCGGGTCTGATCCTTTCTATCCCATGCCTTACTTAGTTCAGGGCCACACCCTGCCCAGTCTGGATTACTCCCATTACCTGACGCTGTTCTTCCTAATTCCAGTTGTAGTCAGGCCTCTACACGAAAGGATCTTTCTAAAATGCAACCGATTTCAATGGTTCCCTATCACTGTCAGGATTAAGTCCTTAAACGGGGAGAGAGACAGAACGAGAGACAGAGGTGTGTGTGTGTGAGTGTAATATAAGCACTGGATCTCCATAGATAGGCCCCCCCACCTACTTTTCAAGGCGGAACAGTATTGCCAGGCCTCCTTCCTATGAGACCTCATGGCACCTCAGGCATATTTCTGTGGATCATTATGCTGTAATCGTCTTAGGTGCATAGACTCTAGAGTTTGAATGCCTGGGTTCAAATTTCAAATTATTCATTTATGAGTTACATGACCTTATGTTACTTAATATGTTGATGCCTCATTATCTGTATTAGTTATCTAGTTCTGCGTAACAAATTACCTCAAAATTTAGTGGCTTAAAACAACAACCATTTATAATCCCAGAGGTTGTTGGGGGACTGGGAATTGGGAGCAGCTTAGCTAGGTAGTTTTGTTTCAGGATTTCTCATGAGGTTGCAGTCAGGGCTGGGGATGCAGTCACTTGAAGGTTTGACTGGGGCTGGAAGATCTTTCCAGAATGGCTCCCTCACTTGGCAGCTGGGAGGAGACTTCAGTCCCTTGATGGCTGTTGGCAGGAGCGCTCAATTTCTTGCCATGTGGGCCCCTTCATGGGGCTGCTTCAGTGTCCTTATCATATGGCAGCTGCCTTCCTCCAGAGTGAATGATCCGAGAGAGAGCAACAAAGCTATAATGCCTTTCATGACTTAGTCTCAGAAGTCACAAATTATCACTCCTGCCATACTTATTAGGTAGAAGCAAGCCATTAACCAGCCCACACTCAAGGGGAAAGGAATGAGGGTCTACTTTTAAATGGAAGAGCATCGAAGAATTTGTGGACATATTTTAATGCCACCATAATGTCCTCTTCTGCAAAATGGAGATAATAATAGTAACCAATTTATGGAGTTATGTGAGGATTAAATAAGTAAATACATGTGCTAAGGGTAGAATGGTGCACAGCACACCGTAAGAACTCAGTCAGTAAGTACTATTACTGCTGTCATTACCAAGTTTAGATCTCACCACTCTCTCTCTCTCACCAACTTCCCGCACAAGTCCTGTCTCCCAGGCTTTCTGAACTACTTGCAGTTCCCTGAATAACCAATGAAATCACCTTTGTGACCTGGCCCTCTGTTCTGCCTTCCTGGAAGACTCTCCTATTCCATATTTTCCTCCAACCCTTTGTGGGTCCTCCTTCAAGCACCCTACCAAAACATCTCAGGCTGGGCTAGATGCCCTGCAGCAAACCCCCCAGAGCTCCCATAGCAAAACACTTATCACACACACCTGCCTTCTCCTTCCCTAGATCAAGATGGCAGGAGTATCTACCTCTGGTAAGTATTCCCTCCTCAGGCAGGTCTTTGCTGACATTGCCAGGCCTCCTTCCTATGAGACCTCATGGAGCCTCAGGCATATTTCTGTGGATCATTATGCTGTAATCGTCTCCCACTAACACCAAGAGGGAGTATGTCTTATTCATCTTTGTGGCTTCAGGCACAAGTACAGTGCCCAGGACGCAGTAGGTATCCAACAGATAATTTTTCGTACAAATGGATTAGTATCTAAAACTTCAGAGAATACTTTTAATGTATGTACAGGAGGAAGAGGAATCACAGAAAAATCAATAAAACCGGTCAAGTACATCGTAAATCTCAGTAGCCAAGCTCTGGCCAAACAAGGACACACTATACTATCTGTCTGGGAGGCTCAGAATTCTGTTTTCTCAGCATCTACTTGTGTCTTCATCACTAATTAATATGAGTTAAGTTTAAAATTATAAATTTATGTTATAGGCTTATACCATCACTATGTTTATAAACTATAAATAGCTCTAAGAACTTTAAGAGAAAATAAAGCCTGTTCATTGTTTATAGCTTACAATGCCAAGGCATAGATATTTTCCCTGTGTTTAATACATTTTCATAATCTCTTGCCTGAAAGTTTAATTATTTCATTATCAATGCCGTGTTAATTAATCCATTATTTATTAATAATTATTCAATTATTTCATTATTTATTATAATTAATTAATTGATTAATTATTTGCTTCATTATTTTGAAAGTTTACTTATTTCATTATCACTGCCTTTGTACTTGTTAAAACAAGACAAATGTAAGAAGTTTGCCTATAAAAATATTGATGGCCAAAAATGGAATATGACTCATATCAAAGAAATAATTTTAAAACCAGACACAAAGTAAACCTTAACCTGAAATCTATTTTTCAAACGGGCAAACTGAGAGATGACTTTGTGACTTACCATTAAATCATGGTACACTTGATAACACAGGAATGAATAAAGTAAAACGTGAAATGTGAAGATGCATTGTTCACAGTGTAAGAAGTAGATGCCTTTAACCTCCTGTCAGGAATTATATGTACACCGAAGTCTTTCTTAGTCTGACTGTTACCCTCACCAAAGTTTTAATTTGAACTTGACTTACTGTGTTCTGTGAGGGTCCTGTTCTCCTAAGATGTCTTTCCACTTTTTGAAAGATGTGTTTTTAATGCATTTGTGGTAGCTTTCAAGAGCCAAGGTTAAGCTCACTAACGTTGGACTAAGAAGCAGTGAAGTAGGCCTTTTTGGATGAAGCACCCTGTCTGTGTCCCCTCAATCATGCCTTGTGGGTAGCCAGCTATGTATTCTATCCACTTTAAGGTAGGCCTTGCAAGGAGAGGATTCGAGAATCGTTATACACTAGAGTGTCTGCTAACATCTCCCTGTGCAAAACAGAGGAACACTCGTACATACGGCTGTTGTACCCTTCCAGATGTGTTCATGGTTGCAGCTGACACGAGACATGATTTTAGGAGTTCAGTAGCAGCTACTATGTCCCCAGCTCCAACACTTAAGCACTGCCTTCTGTGAGGCACTAAGAAAACAGAAGAAAACAGTGGCCTTCAAACTATTGGAGCTGGGTGCAAGCTTGAGAGATAAAGGCCCAGGAGTTTCCTGCTGTAAACACTGTTATAAAAGACTCTGAACAGAAAAGCATTTCAGAATCAGCAGTGATTTTAAATATATGGGAGGGGAAGCCAGATTTTCCAATGCAAGCATAATTTCAGATATTCTGCGCCTCTCTCAAATCATGACTAATTTTTTCTCAAGTAAACCATACATTAAACATTTTACAAAACAAATAGGGCGTTAGTCCTGGCTCTGCCTCAAACCAGAAATTTTATCTTAAACAAGACATAATTTCAATGACTCTCAATTTGTTCAGCTGTAAAATGAGACGCATGATCTTTAAGACTCCAACTTCAAAACTATGCAGTCTTGTGCTTATATAAAACAATACACAGCACCACCTAGAGGTAAAAAATAATAATTTTATACATTTTTATTCTAATTAAAAATAAACCTTAAGTCTAAAAAATATCAAGTTGAGGGGCGGCTGGATGGCTCAGTTGGTGAGAGCTCTCAACAACAAGGTTGCAGGTTCAATTCCCACATGAGATGGTGGGCTGCACCCCCTGCAACTAAGATTAAAAACGGTGACTGGACTTGGAGCAGAGCTATGCCCTCCACAACTAGACTGAAGGACAACGACTGATGGGTCCTGGAAAAACACACTGTTCCCCAATTTTCCCCAATAAAATTTTTTTTAAATTATCAGGTTGATAAGTTTTGTATTAACAGAAGTTGCCTGAATAAATGAATACAAATTTTAATAGCCTCTGTAAGATAGGGTAAACCTTTTCCAACATCTGAAAGAATTCTTAACTACTATATAAATTTAGTTCATTTTTTCCCCTACCATCACTGATTTAGGAGATCAACCATTTTCTTTGGCAATGCTTGATAAAATCAATGATATTATCTTAAGTCTCACTCTGAGGACCACAGATGTCATGGTTACTTAATAATATGATAGATTGTAGTACACAATATATATTGGGTATCCTAGATTAATTCTTTACCCTTTGGGGCTTTGTGGACTTGATGAAAACCATGGTCAAAAAATGTCTCTGTGATTAGAAACACAATGTCTTTCCCTGGCTTCCACTTCAGGGAAAAGAATGCCTGAGTTGGAAATGTGGGTTCCATCAGAAAATTCTAGTGGTGGTACACTGAACCTACTTGAACTTGAAGAAAAACTTAACCTATGAAAAGGTTTGAAATCTATAATGTCCAGTTACTGGTAACATCTAGATTGTCACAACAGCTTTGTTTCTATGCCGATGTTAGCAACAGCTTCCTCTTTATAACTCTCTTTGGAACTGCACTATTTTAACTTGTACTTAATAAACTATTCTGAGTGTGTTCTTCAGCTTCATCATATTCAACCGTCTAATTAAATTGGAAGCGCACCAACTGACACTGATTTTCTGATTGTCTTGGATTCACCCCTTTCCCACCCCAAGCGAGCTATAATGTGGTTGTTTGTGTGGACTGAGTGACACTACCTTGCTAGTGACGAGGAAGACACAATTCCTCTGGCAAAGGGGAATGTACAAGGTAAAACGGAGTTCAGGCAAATAAACGTTAAAAAATTGTTGTGACAAAGTTCAGAAAGTGTTGCCTAAGATCTGAGTTTACCCTTGACTGATATAACTTAGACTTAGAAACTGCCTTAAATTTGTATGGTCTCCAATTTCTCACTCATATTTTGGCAAATAGATTCCCTTTGGGAAATTGCATAAGTATAAATTGTTCTGAACAGGGAAGAGAAAAATGGACTAAAAGACTTCCTCAACTTTTTATCCTGAAAGTTTTCAAACATCCAGAAAAGTTGAAAGAACAGTACCATGAGCACCCATAAACATTTATCCATTGTTAACATTCTTCTTTACTTTATATTTATATATAAATATACATATTTACATATAAATGTACATATTTATATGTAAATATAATATGTATATTTATATATATTGAACATTGAAACTAAGTTGCAGATATCGTGACACTTAATCCTGAAATACTTTCTCAAGACTCCTAGATACAGAGAATATTTTGGCGGTTGCCAGGTGGGATGGGGGTTCGGAGGATGGGTGAAAATATGAAGGGATTAAGAAGTACAAATTGGAAGTTACAAAATAGTAAAGTACAGCATAAGGAATACAGTCAATAATATTGTAAGAACTATGTATGGTACCACATGGGTACTAGATTTAGCAAGGTGATCAGTTTGTATAAATGTCTCATCACTATGTTGTACACCTGAAACTAATATAATATTGAATGTCAACTGTAATAGAAAAATTTAAAAATTAGTGTAAAAAATGGTTTTAAATTTAACATCAAGGTGGAAAAGAGTATTTCATTTGTTTTATCAGGCTACAGGCCATACCAAATTTGTACCCAAATAAATTAAAGGGGGCCAATAGCAAATATCAGGTTTAGCATCTAGGCACTTTTTTTCATCTTTTTTGGGGTCACAGTATGTTTAGGACTCAGATTTACATAAAGATACAGATATTAATAGCAATAATATTTTGATCTTTTGAGTTATGGCAGGCTAATCCTGACAAGATATACACAGGCTATTGCAAAAGAGGTGATTAGAGTGCAACAATTTCAATCTAATTTTGGTAAACAATTTGATGAGTATTATCTGATAAGATTGTAAGCATTTATGTCATTTACTGGGACAAAATATTCTGATTCTTTGTCAGTTTCTTTTAGAATCTAAGAGACACATTTGTCAAAGAACTGTTTCAGAAAAGAAAAATGACTGATGATTTTTACCATAAACACTATAATTTTTATGACATGTATGTGAAGAATTTGAAATAATTCATAGTTTCCATGATAAATATTGATTACAGGAATCTAGTAAAGAACGGTATAGTTCTGCCTTCCAGTTGTTGGTTAAATCTGTTCAATAAGCCAACTTTTTGTAAGTCACCTGCCAGTATGTAAGGTGAACAATTGAGTCATTCACCTTATTTAGATTTTCACAGTTTGTTGTGATACTTTTTTTTTGGTTTTGTAAGAAGGAAAATTATTTAAACCTGAATTCAAAGAAATTCCTGCCAGTGCCTTCCTCTCAGCCAGCATCCATCTATTTAAAAGAGCAATTTTCAGTTACTTCTTTGTGTGATAAGGTTGCATAAAAAGGTTAGAATTAATAAGACTGTAAAATTGACTTTCTTTCTTTTTTTTTTTTTTTTTTAAACCATCCCTCTTGACAGACTGAGAAAGTAAAGAGGCACATTCTCTGGGGTAAGGTATCTTCAGGAAGGCTGCATGGAGGTAGCTGTGTTCAGAGTGTGGTGAGGTTCTGGTGGCAGTCTTGTCCACTCTTGCAGGTTTTCTGCAGGGTTTTTTTGCCCATCAGAAAGTTGGCCTCAATTACACAGATATCCGTACATTGTTTTCCAGTGAATGCTGTGCTCATGAAAACACTGACCTTTGTTCAAGATTTCATCACCAGCCATGAAGCATTTTTCAAATTAACATGTCCTCAGAAATATTTGAAATGTAGAGAACAAAGACCAACAGGACCGAATTTCACTAATGATCATGTAGAAGGCCCCTTAGCATTTTTTAGTATAGCCTTATACCCGACCCCCCCAAAAAAAAACTACTTTCCTTTTAATAAACTAGAATACAAATGTCATGAGAACAGAGACTGTCTAGGATCTGTTAGGATCGTTGCTACATCCACAATGCTAGCATACAGTAGGTATTTAATAAATATTTACTAAAGGGATATGTTGAATGTTTCAGCTCTTGAGGCAGCTGTTACCATGTTTCCCCGAAAATAAAACCGGGTCTTATATTAAGATTTGCTCCAAAAGACGCATTCGGGCTTATGTTCAGGGGATGTCATCCTGAAAAATCATGCTAGGGCTTATTTTCTGGTTAGGTCTTATTTTCGGGGAAACACGGTAGTCTCTGGGAAGACAATAGACAACCAGTGGACTTCTCAGTCCCAGCAGTGCCATGAAGTGGGTGCTTCTGCTCCACATAGCTATAACCTGAAGCATTTCCAGAAATCAGGGAGAAACAGCCGAACAGAACCTAACAGGACCTGAAGCTATCAGCAAAGTAAAATAGCAGGTGACTTACAATTCTCGGCCTGTACACTGTGTCACACCACCCACAGGACTGTGGGGAGCTCCCTATGACCAGGGTTGACACTAGGAAAACCCAGATCTACTAGGTGAAGGGTTTACCAGATATTAAGAATTATTTTCAAGCCTTAATAATGAATACAGTTTTCTGGTATGCGTACAGATAAATAGACCAAGTGAGCAAAACAGACAGCTCAGAGCAAGGTTATGTATGGATATTTAATATATGACAGAAGTGACATTACAAATCAATGTAAAAAGGATGGAATAATCAACAAACAGTATTGGGACAATAGGATATCTATATTGGAATAAATTTCGATCTGCACCTCACACCTAAATGCAAATTAATCCTAGGTAAATCAAGGACCTAAGTATGAAAAAAAATCACTTTAAAACTCTTAGAAGGACACATGCTACAACATGGATGAAATCTGAAGACATTATACTAAACATAATAAGCCAATCCCCAAGGACAAAGACTATATGATTCCACTCACATGAGGTACCTAGAGTAGTCAAATTCATAGAGACAGGAAACAGAATGGTAACTGTCAGGGGCTGGGAAAGAAGGAATGGCGAGTTAGTCTTTTAGGAGCAGAGAATTTCAATTTTGCAAGATGAAAAAGTTTTGGAGATGGACAGTGGTGATGGTTGTACAACAATGTGAATGTACTAAACCCACTGAACTGTACACTGAAAAATGGTGAAAATGGTCAATTTTATGTTATGAAATGTCTTCCATTTCAGTAATTTGGCACACTCACTTATTCAGACAGCCCCTCCAATCAATAACTAAATATGCTTAATTAACCTTTAAAATATTCTTTAAAACACCACCTGATGATTCTAACACCCCAAGCAAGATAGTTTTAAAGTGGGCCTGCCCTGGGAGAACGCTATGCACCAGGTAGAAGGATGCACAAGACTCTGAAGGAATTCACCTTCATCTGAGGCCTCACAGAATCACCACAAATAATTTTCTTTTTCTTTTCTTTTTTCTAATTAAAGTTTATTGGGGTGACAATTGTTAGTAAAGTTCCATAGATTTCAGGTGTACAATTCTGTATTACATCATCTATAAATCCCATTGTGTGTCCACCAACCAGAGTCAGTTCTCCTTTCATCACCATATATTTGTTCCCCTCACAAATAATTTTCAGGGAAAAGAGCAGCTTACAGTAAACAAAGAAAATCTATAATTATAACCAAGCACACAAGAAACAGGGCATTATGAGCAAGAACCAGCAGAAATGACAGCAGAAAAGGACTCACAAAAATTGTTATTAACTAAAGGAGTAGTACGGTATGCATAGTCTGAGATGCAAGAAAGAAGTGACAATTTACTGGTAAATATAGGTATAAAATAAAAATAATGACTTATGAAGTACTTGTAAAATTTGAAACACTGGAATTAAAATACCAGCAACAGTAACATAAATCAGGAAGAAGATAAATGGAGTTAAAGCGTTCTAAAGTCCTTATGTTACACCAAACATAAAGGCAATACTTAGCTTAGGACTTTGATAAGTTAATACACGTTAAAATTTCTAGCAACGACTAATGAATAGGAATAGTCTACTATAACTCCCAAGAAATGGTAAAACATGGAATGGTTATTCAAAAAAAACCCTCAATTAATCCAAAAGAATTCAATAAAGGAGAGAAAAAGAAATTGGACATATAGAAATCCCAAAAAAGATTTAAACCTAAATATATAAGAAACAAAATTAAATGACAGTGAACTAAATGCTCCAGTTAAAAGGTAAGATTGCCAGACTAGATAAAATTAAAAATCCAACGACATTTTCATTAAAAGAAAGGCATCCAAAACACGTCAGATAGAAAAGTTTAAAGTAAAAAGATATGTGGTAAATACATATATCATGCAAATACTAACCAAAAGATGGCTAGTATGGCCTATTAATATGAGCCAAAATAAATTTTAAGGCAAAAAGCACTACTAGAGATACAGAGGTTCAAAATTTTCACAAAGAAAACTCCAGTCCTAGATGGCTTACTAGGCAAGTTCTAGCAAATATTCAAGAAATAAATAATTCCAAAATGTTTCAGGGCTAGTGTAATATACACAAGTCCGAACTTTATAGGAATAGAAACAGAAAGGATAATTACAGGACAGTCTCGTTCACAAACACAGATGCAATAATCCTTAGCAAAATAATAGCAAAACAAATCAAGCAATTTATAAAAAGGAAAATCTAACATGACCACGTTGGGTTTATTTCAGAAGTACAAATTGGTTTCAAATAAGAATTAAAAAATCAATGTAATTTACTACATTAACAGAATAAAGTGAAAAAACACATACAAAATCTCAATAGATGCAGAAAAGCATTTGATGGCATTCAACATCTATTAATGACTGAAAAATCTTTGACAACTAGAAATAGAAAGAAATATGTATTCAACATTACAATGAAGCTCTTTAACAGTGAAGTAGGGCAAGGAAAAATATACATAAGGATTGCAATTAAAGAAACAAAACTCTCGGGGCCAGCCCGGTGGCTCAGGCGGTTAGAGCTCCATGCTCCTAACTCCGAAAGCTGCCGGTTCGATTCCCACATGGGCCGTGGGCTCTCAACCACAAGGTTGCCAGTTCAATTCCTCCAGTCCCACAAGGGATGGTGGGCTCTGCCCCCTGCAACTAAGATTGAACACGGCACCTTGAGCTGAGCTGCCGCTGAGCTCCCAGATGGCTCAGTTGGTTGGAGTGTGTCCTCTCAACCACAAGGTTGCCGGTTCGACTCCTGCAAGGGATTGTGGGCTGTGCCTCCTGCAACTAGCAACGGCAACTGGACCTGGAGCTGAGCTGCGCCCTCCACAACTAAGACTGAAAGAACAACAACTTGAAGATGAACAGCACCCTCCACAACTAAGATTGAACAACTTGACTTGGAAAAAAGAAGTCCTGAAAGTACACATTGTTCCCCAATAAAGTCCTGTTCCCCTTCCCCAATAAAATCTTTAAAAAAAAAAAAAAAAAGAAACAAAACTCTCATTATTTTTATTTGAAAATGATATCTAAGTGATTCAAAATAATTAATATTTTAATTGCTGGAGAGAAAAATCAATGTACAAAGTTATTGGATAGAAAACTCAATAAACAAAATTTATGTTTTTCCTTTATACTAGCAACTGGTAGGTAGAAAAATAAGAAATTTAAAAGAACACCATTAGCAATGGCATAAAAGTATGAAGGCTTGGGAATAAATCTAACACTAAATGTTAGATTCTATGGAAAGAATTTTTAAAGTTTATTCAAATAGCAAAAAAGATCTAAATAAATATACAAGGATTGGAAGATTCAACGTTGTAAATACTGAGCTCCACTACTGATCATGAAGTAACTGGTACAGAACTTGCTCTCACATTGTAAACAACTGGAAACCTGGACAAAAGATAAGAGACAACTGTTTTCAGGTATTGTGACAACAGACAGGGGAAGACTGATTTCTGAGAGAAACAAAACAAATAAAATGAGCCTCATAATTGCCCTAGCCTCCTACCTGGTGGCAATTTTGAGATTACAGCACAGAGAAGGAAAATGCAAACAAAGCACAGTGGTCTCACTAAGGTGAGGAGCTAGAGATTCAATTTTGGGGAGGGGAGGGAGCTGGAATTTGTGAACAAAGTACCAGAGAGGAGGGAGCTATACTGCGAAAGAGTTTCCAAAATCTGCACAGGGTCTCCAGAGTCTATGGCCAAATACTAATCTGCATACACATAGACTGAAATTCCACAAGACTGGGGTCAAAGAATTATCACCAAAGGGTGTAAACTGAGCAAATTCTCAGAGCACTTAGAGGGCTAGGAGATGTTTAAATTCTACCCAATCCAAGTGCAGTACCTACATCAGCCGTTGGGCAATCAATAGAAACCCCAGAGGGGTCAAGGCTTAGTATTAAACATAAACTAGCCCTAGGTTTTATATGCACACTTCTGGGCACACTCCAACAAAGTTTTAAATAATGGTCAAAAATGTCAAGTTGATCCACAACTAACCTAACCACTAACCTGTGTGCCAAAACAAACTTCAATACTCTGAAAAAAAAACAAATAACAAAATGCAAACACTTAACAATATAACATTTATAATGTCTGATATAAAAAAAATCACAAGACACAGAAAAAAAGCAACAAGGTGTGAACCAGAAAAGGGCCTGAAAAATGATATACATAACATAAAACATGCATGTTTAGAATATAAAAAACATTATATATAAAATGTCCATATATATACATAAAACATGGCACCAAATTTTCCGATAATGCAAAACTGATCACTTCATGTACATAAAATGTTCTCCCTGTGTTTTATAATCAAACAAAAACAACGTAAATATTAGTAAGTAGGGAAAAGGATATTCCAGTAATTTTGCTTATTCATGTGTATCAAACCTTTTTAAAGTAAAAAAAAAAAAAAGTGCTAAACTTTTTTCTCCCTATATTTCCTTTGGCTTTACCTCTTTCCAGTGCATTATCCCAGGGGTATGGATCCAGTGGTGTGCTGGATTTGACTCTTACCAGCTCATGAAAGCCAATTGTTAAATATTCAAGAATTTTGCAATCCAATTGCTAAACTGTTGGTAGTGTGAAACCACCCATTTTACTGGAAGTATTTACACTACAGAAATCGACAAACAGTGCAAATCAGGACTTTATTTCAGCATGCTGATGTACACAACTCTGTTTTCCAGTCTAAGAAGTATCCCATAGTGAGTCAGAAAACTATTGCCGACCCACCACCTGTTTTGGTAAATAAAGTTCTAAGCCTAAAATATTTACTCTCTGGCTCTTGACCGAAAAAGAAATGGCATGCAAAAGCTATATGTTGAACAGAACTAATAGTCGGACATGCCAAATAAAAATAAGTGATATTTTGAATGGAATTGACCAGAAACTTCCATCTTGAAAAAGTTCTCTTAATACATTTTTATACTCATAAAGCCTAAAGCCTAAAATCTTATAGCCATTTATTTTTTCTATAGTCTCATACATCTAACAACAGTATACATCGAGTAGGATAACCCAGAAAATATAATTATCAAACATAACTTTTCATTTTTGATTTATCTAAGCAGTTTTCTAGACATTTAATATTCTCTAATAATGTATATCCAATGATGATGCCATTCTCTGATTTCCTTGTTTCAAACGTCCTACCAACTATGGTCATATGTAGTTCTTGTTTGTATTTAATTTGATCCAACATTTGTATAAGAGAAGATTTGGCATAAACATTGAAATTCCCAATATCTTTTGAAAAATCAAAACATCTGGCAACATCAGGTCTACCTACATTCTTGTGACAAGATGCAGCTTACTCACTTTGGAAGGGATACACAAAATCCCAATGGACTCATCATTAATTTCTGATACGGAGAACATTCTCAACTCATTTATATTTCTCGTCTCTGTACCACCTCCTCCCATCTCCAAAGGCAACTGTTCTTGTCTTAACTTCTCAGTCTCTTTAACAAGTTCTTTTCTTTCATCCATCTCTCAAACTTTAGTATTTCCTAGGGTCTCATTTTTGGCTCTCTTCTCATCTCCTTTTATAATCCTCAGTAGACAACCTCGTCTATACCCACGACCTGAACCTGAACTACTAGGCCCAGTGACAAGGATTAAGAGCATGGACCTTAAGCTGGTAGGGACCACCAAGAATTTCAGAATCTTTTTTCTCTAGCCCTGACCTCATATCTGAACACATATTCCATATTTCTATCTACAGACATCTCCCAGCAACTAAGATGACATGCCCAATGCTAAACTATTAATCTTCTTCCCCAAACTAGTTCCTCGTGATTTCCTCATCTTGTTTACAGCATTGTAACCCACTCAATTATCTAAGACATACTCTTGGGATTCACCCTAGACTCTTCCCTCATGTTCATACCCATACTCAATTTTTACTAAGTCCTATCAATTCTATTCCATTAATATGTGTCAAAATACCCCCTTTTCATTCCCATTTGAATTAGTATTAGTTCAGACATGCCTCATCTTGGTGTGTATCTATAACAATAGCTTTCTGTCTCCAAGCTTCTTGTTTTGAGTCCCTCCAAGTAATTCACTGCCCTTGTTGCTGGCAGTGGAGTCTTCCTGAGAGTGCAGATCTGACGGGCCCTCCCCTGCTTAAACGCTTCCAGGGGCTCCCCACCCCTTACAGCATCACGTCTAAGTTCCTCTGCATGAAATACAGGACTCTCTGTGATCTACCTTCTGACCATCTTTACAGTTTCATTGCCTACCACTCCCCCAAATGTGCCTTGCCCTCAAATACCCTGTGCAATTTGCAGCCAGTTACTAAGTGAGTCTTGACCTTTTTCACCTCCATCCTTGCACTTTGCCTGAAATGGATTTTTCCCCCTTCTCCCATCTGCTTTTTAAAGTCCTGCATAGATTTCAAACTCAGCTCAAATGCCACACTCTCCAGTTAAGTGTCTCCTTGTTCCCACCTCTCCTAGCGAATTCTCCACACTGTTCTAACGATTATTAGCTTTAGTAGAGGGAGACAGACAAGCCCATGACACTGTTTTTCCATTCATGGTGATGAGAAACTGTACCAGCTCCACTCTCTCATCTGGTTATATTTCAAGATTTCTTAAACGGGGCTCCTCAATCCCTGATTGCTTTTAAAACAGTTATTTATCACTTATAAACTACTCATTTCTCATCATAACTCACAATTAAAAGGTATTTTTATATAAAAAGATTTTTTAGCTTATTAAGTCAATATTTCTCTGCTGACATATTCTTAGAGGTCTACAAGAGGTGTTTACAGGAGGCCTGTTCATTTCACAAGGTTGAAAAACACCATTCTGAATAGCTGGCTAAGATATTTATAACCATGTCAGTTTTCCTCCATGAAAACCTAAGTGACCAGTATAGAGGAAAACCCACCCTATCAACCTCATGGTCACTACAGTAGTTACGGTGCACTACTCGCAATCAGTCACCTTTTGGGTACTTTAGAAGTCAGTATTAACAAAGTTGACACCTGAATGAAGTATGTCTTACGGATTAACGCTTCCTAGTTCAGAAATTTGAGTACAGAATGAAGTAGAGATGTTTAAGAAAGCAATCTGATTATCAGCATTCTAATCTAAACTAATCCTATCAACCATAAAATAGGGCACTATCATAGTGCAATTAAGAATTATATCACCATATTAAATGAAAATCTGGCCAAGTGCAAAGACTGGAGATCCTTTGGAGAGAGAGAAAAGCATTAGTTATAAATATATGTTTAACAATTTGAGTGTGAGCTCTACACAGGGTGGGGCCCTGGGCATCCCTGTTATCTGCAGAGGGCATCTCACTTGACCACTGTTGAAGTGGAAGCACGTTTCCCTCCTTCTCTATCCCTGGTAGCCAATGATAGAATCCAAACCATTCAGCTAACAAGAGGTTGGGAGAAAGCAGTGGGTGAAGCACACGTCAGGTGTTGCACCAAACTAACTAGCCAGCTAGCTAACTCACAAACCTGTCCCTACCTCCCACACATGAGAAGTGGGCCTTGCTAACACTTTGGAGTAACCCCATGTGGATAAAGCCTCAACCAACAAATTTGCCTTTTCTTCCCTCATCTTGATTTTTTTCTTGAAATCCCACTTCCTTCCTTTCCCCCGAAATTTACAGGTCCTATCTGTTCTGGGGTCTTTAAAATCCAAGGCTATTTCCTACTTCCATTCCAACTTTCCTTTGCTTGGTAAACAAACAAGGGGTCATTCCTGAAGTAGATATTTACTGAGGGCACACTGTGTGCCAAATACTGTGACCAAGAGAGGTTTACTTCCTTCGTGAGGGTGGTGCTAGACCCAAAAAGTAAACAGATAAAAGATTATAATTATAAATTATGGTAAACACCATGAAGGAAATTAATAATACTGGGGCACTAATTTAGATAGCATGGCCAAGGTAGTTTCTCTGAGGAGGTGATGTTTAAGCTGAGAGCTGGAGGATGAGAAGGAGCTAGGTATGCAACGGAAACTGCTCCCAGCAAAAGGAACAGCTTGTCTGAAGGCAAAAAAGATCTTGACCCATGAGAGAAACTGAAAAGTAAGGTTTGGCTAGAGCATAGTGAGAGAGGTGCATGACGCCAGATAAGTATGTATTAGAAAGAATGGGTCCAGCTCACAACAGGCCTCATGGGCTAACGTGGTGTTCAGCACAAGAGTTGTGGGAAGCGAGGAGGGCGACACAAGGTTAAGAAAGGCAGTAGACAGGAATAGAGTGCAAGCGGGGCCAAGGGACTGCAGCCTCAAGGACTGAGCCCAGAATCGGCCAACACATGGCTTTTATTAGTTAGGTGCGGAAGTAAAAGAAGTAAAGCTTGTCAACTCGAGATCTGTGAATCCCATACGTTACAATAGGAAACTGATTTAAGCCAATCACCCTTGCCTGCAGGCAGTTAAGTCTCAGGAATAGTAGTTCACCGAGGGATAAAACCTTCATGCATATGAATAGATGGAGAGTACATCATTGAATCACTTCCCCTGCAGGTTGTGGGAAGAAATGCAGCCACAGAGACAGATGCAGCCCTTCTTAGCAGGGGGAAGGTGGGGGGCTGTGCCCAATTCTATCAACCCCGTGAGTTCCCCAGATGGTCCCCACATGGCTGTGTCTGGCTTGGGTTGACCCCACCATGGGGAGTCGTACCCGTCTTTGACTAGCCAGCCATCTTTCCGGGGCCAAACAGGGACACATAAGGTGTAAGCACAAAAGGGAAGCAAAATCCCTGAAAGGATCTGTCTCACAGACTCTCCTTTCTTTAGGGGCAGGTACGAGGAGACAGACAGGTAGGCTGCTGTGTGGCAACAGGCTAACAAAGGAGTTTGACTCTTCAGAGCCACGGGACACCATCAGAGTGGGGATTTTTTTGTTTTGTTTTGTTTTGTTTTGTTTTTTGCTGGGGAATGACATGATCTTATTTAAGAGGATCACTGCCAAAACAATCTTGAAAAAGAAGACCAAAGTTAGAGCACTCACACTTCCTATTTCAAACCTTACAAAACTACAGTAGTCAAGATAGTGTGGTACTGGTATAAGGATAGACATATAGATCAATGGAATAAAATGGAGAATAAACCCTTACAGTTATGGTTAATTGATTTTCCATAAGGATGCCAAGACTACCGTGTTTCCCCGAAAATAAGACCAGCCAGACCATCAGCTCTAATGCATCTTTTGGAACAAAAATTAATATAAGACCCGGTTTTATATTAAGACCCATTAATATATTATGCAATATAACATACTATAATATCGGGTCTTATATTAATTTTTGCTCCAAAAGCATTAGAGTTGATGGTCCACCTAGGTCTTATTTTTGGAGAAACACGGTATTCAATAGGCAAAAAACCAATCATTTCAATAAATGATACTTGTACAACTGGATAACCACATGTGAATGAAATTAGTTAGACCCCTACCTCAACCATACACAAAATGAATTAAAAATAGTTCATAGGCCTAAATGTAAAAAATCTATAAAACTACTAGAAGAAAGCACAGGATTAAATCTTAGTGACCTTGGGTTAGGCAGTGATCTTAGACAACACCAAAAGGACAGGTTACAAAAAAAGATACATAGGATAAATTGGACTTAATCAAAATTGAGAACTTTTGTGCTGTATACTATAATACCATCAAGAAAATTAAAAGACAACCTATTGAATGGGAGAAAATACTGGTTTTGGGTGGCAAAGAAAGCCCTCTAGCAGAGCAAGAGATGCAAATGCTGGCAGTCAGGAAAGCAATCCCTATTAATATGAATAAGGCTTGAAGGGGTATGGACAGGGCACTAACAGTATCTGCTGCAGATTCCCAGACTTTTCAATAGGATTAGGCAGACCCCACTCTTAGCTTGGGTTTCCCAGAAAGTATATATAACCTGAGGCACAAAGCTTATGGACTATTGCTACTTTTAGGGCCAGCACTTTCAAGAAACCGGGGTAAGAAAAGGGGGTGGGGTGAAGCAGGAAACGACAAAGAACCACTATGAAACTGCATTATGGAGTGGGCCATCATTAAATGCCATTAATTGTTTGATCTCTTGGGATAGTCTTTAATAAGTCTTGAAAAGGTCTTGGACTGTTGTACCCAAAGACCCAAAAAGCACATGAATACGATATTTTAAAAAATGTTTGGTTTCTCTTACACACAGGTAGTTATTTGATCTCTGTAAAGTAAGACTCTCTTAGACCTCATTCATACTTCAGGTTCCCTTTAACCAACATCCAACTCATAATTGGTGGTAAAGGATAGCAGGGATAATTGAAATCCATGGAATAATAGCGACCATTTAGTAAGCACAAGGCAGTTTTATATAATGTCTCATCCTCACAAAGTAGCTTTTGTTATACGGATTTTATTAATGCCCAAACTGAGATTGAGTTAATTTAAGGAACTTGGCCAAGGTCACAAAACTAGTCAGTAGCAGACCAGGTTTTGGAACCAGGTCCTTTTTTTTTTTTTTTTTAAACTCCAAAAACAATGCTCTTTCTATTGTACCATGAACCTTTTAGAAGAAATGATTGAGATTCCTAAATCTCGTCTTAGCCAATACTTTTAAAAAATGCCATTTATTTTTTTTAATAGGTCATACAAACATATGGTTTAAAAATTCAAGAAATGTAAAAAAGTATCCAGTGAAAACTCCCATTTTTACCCTGTCCACCAGTCACCAATTCATTTTTTCAGGGGCAATGTTACCAGTTTTTTATTTATCTTCCTCAAAACATTTAAGCTCATTTACAAATATTATTTTTTTACCCTTTTAACAGAAATTATATATCTACACACTGTTCTCACCTTGGGTTTTGTTTTTTTCACTTAACAATACATATTGGAATTCACATCCATATCTCTACATAAAGCTTAGCCAACACTTTGAAATCTCTCATCATTAGAAATGTATAAGATAAATTATACTAAAATGCATTTATTACTTCCCCTTCAATAGTAAACAGTAGTAGTATTGTTTACCACTGAAACAATAAAAAACAAGCAAAATGTTGAAGAGTCAGGCAACAGGAAATGGAGAAACATGAAACACACACAAGCCCAACAGTAGGTCCTACACAAAAGACCTTTCCTATTTTCTTTTAGGTTACTTTGGTGTTAACTCATCTGTAATTTTCACATGTGTTTCATAAAGTAACTTGTTACTCTTCCCTTCTGTAGTTTTTGTTCATAGGCATAGGTGAAATGTGAGTGCATAATTGTCCTTTTGACAGCTAAGACCATCTGGCCCCAATATTCTGAGATGAGAAGATAAACTTTGTGAAAGTGAGTGGGAAACGTAGATTTGTTCTCCAAATTTCATAGTTCTGAAGTCTCTATCACACTATAGCACTTGATTGTATTTCATCTAGTAGTTTTCACTGGTTGTTTATGTAGAAAATTACATCTCTTAAGGCAGAGACCATATCTCACTCCATAGCAGGTACATGTTAGTAAGTACTGGAAGACAGAAGATAAATATGGCGATCCTTATACTTCCTACTGCATTGACAAGAGGCTAAGATAGTCGGTGGGAAAGGTGAGGATGAAAGTAGATTGGAATCACAAGGAAGATTTCTCAGATATATGTGCTCGTCCACTCCTACCTCAGCACTTCAGTCAGGGGGAGTGGATGGGAGATACATATTTTGAAAAAGCTCTTTAGCTTCTTATATTCCTCCATCCTCATACCTCTAATTCATAATTCTCACTAGTAGAAAGGAGAGGTACAAAGATAAGAGCAAATGTCAAATACCCACTTAAGCTGAAAATTATTAAATGATTAATTTTAAATGGAAGAAAACAGGCCTTCCTTTTTCTTTCCTCCTTTCTTTATGCCTCCTGTCACAGTAGTAGCACACAGGAAGGGCAGACTGTAATAGTGAAAGCTGCCCTCGCACATGATCTCAGAGGCTCACATGGCCTATTTTCGTGTGTCCCAGGTCTTCTAATGTGTTTGGTTAAAGTTCTTCTATCTTCTTTTTCTTATCTTCCTGAAAAATCCCCTCAGAAAGATCCTGGATCCATGATGTTAATGTCCACTAATATTTTCTAATTCAGCAGTTCTTAAACTTAAATGAGGCTCAGAATCACCTGGAGGGTTTGTTAAAACACAGATTGATGGAACCTACCCCCAGGTTTTCTGACTCAGCAGGTATAAAGTGGAATCCAAGAATTTTTCATCACCAACAAATCCCCATATGATGCTGATGCTACTGATCTGGGGGCCATACTTTGAGAACCACTCTTATTCTTCTTATTAGTTCCATACTTTCCACCGCAGGGTAGGGAAGAATCCCGGGAACCAGCCAAGGTAATTGGGAATGGCAATACCAATAAATATTAATAACAGAAGACTTTGCAATGCATGTGTAGGGAGAAGAAATGCTTTTTTAGCACAGTCGAGTCCAGAAGTTTCACTAGCATTTGCATGGGAGTTGATTTGATGTACAAATAGTTCTACTGAGAGCTCTTGACCTAAAATTCATCCTCCCTATGTGAGAATTCTCATTTAAAAGGGTGGAGCGGGGGTGGTGAGAGCAGAAGATTGCAACCCACCTTGATGTTCCTTTTCCCCAAACCAGCATGAAAGATATTTTGGATCCATCTACTGTTCTCCATCTTTATTGCCATGACCCTGTTCTGAATTGCTATCATCTGTCACCTAGATACTGCACAATCTCCCAGCAGCTTTCTACTCAAAGTGTGGGCCATAGACCAACACCATCAGTATCACCTGGGAGCTTAACAGAAAAGCAGATCTCAGACCTCCACACCAGAAACTTCATTTTAGCAAGATCTCCAGGTTACCCATATGCACATGAATATTGAAAAGTAATGTACCTAGCTGTTCCATCAGGTTTCACTTTTGTCCCCTTCCAATCCATTCTCTGCAGCTGCAAGGGCTGCTATCTTTTGCTTTTTAATTTACACTTTTTGGACCTTTTAAAAGAAATCCTTTTGGACCCCAAACCCATCAAATATTTTTCTATATGGTTTCCCAAGAGTTTTATTGTTTGCCCTTCTCGTTTAGACCTTTGATCTATTTGGAATTTATTTTAGTGCATGGTGGGAGGCTGGGGTCTAATGTCATTCTTTTAAATTATATTAATACTTTTAAAAGTCCATTCTTTCTTTCACTGATTTGCAAAACAAGCTTGCTACAAATAAAGTTTCCATATAGGTGGGTTCAGTTTGGATATCCTATTCTGCTCCATTGGTCAGTTTTCTATCCCTGAATCAGTATCACACTTCCTTAATTACTATAACTTTTTAATAAGGTAATCTGTAAGGCACATCTCCACATCTTGTTCAAGAGTATATTTTTGGCTCTTACAATATAACTTATATAGTTTGACAAGTTGTACACAGACACACAAAATTTCATTTGCATTTTTATCGGAATAGCATTAAATCTATAGATCAATTTGGGAAGAACTGATTTAAAAAATATTGAATCTTATAATTGATAAACATGATACATCTCTTCATTTCCTTAGGACTACAGTATTGTTGAGTTTCATAGGTATCTTTTACCTCCTGAGATCCATTATATCTGTTCTCCTTTATTGCACCTGTCTTCTGCCCGAGGTTAAAGAAAATGCTTTCAACATACCAAATTAAGGGTAATGCTGTATTTGGTAGATAACCTCTGTTTGCTTAGAAAGGTCATTTTTATTCCTTGTTTGTTAAAAAGCTTTTTAAAATAAAAATCATAAGTGTATTGAATTTTATCAAACATGTTTTTATCTAATATTAAACTAATCCTTATAATGATGTATTATCTCTTTTATATACTGTCAGTTTCCATTTTCTACCTGAACTCATTTAGGATTTTCACTACACGAATTTGTTTACTATGTCATCATTTTCCCTTCTTATTCTTAGTTTCCTTCCTTCTATTTTGTTTATTCTACTGTTTCTTTTCTAATGTAAGTATTAGGCTCTGAGCATTAATTTTTAGCCTTTCTTTGTTTCTAATAGAAGCCTTTAAGATAAGTTTCCCTGTAAGCTCTGTTTAGCAGGAGTTTTTCAGTTATAGAATTTCCATTCAGTTCTGTTTTCCTAGTTTCTATTTCTCTGCTGAGATACCCCATCTATTCACTCCTACTTTTAAAAACTCCACCTCTTCCTTTAAACACTTGAACATACTTATAGATGCTTTAAAGTTCATGCCCACTTATTCCAACATCTAGGGTCATCTCTATTTCTATTCACTATTTTGTCTCTTGATTAAGGGTCACATTTCCCTCCCTCCTGAGTTACTTGTCTAATAATTTCTTACTGTACATGAAACAATTTTGGCTGCTACATTGTGAGGAACTGTATTTATTGTCTTTCCTTAAAGAGTCTTGAGTTTCATTCTGGCAGGTTGTTAATTACTGTGATTTAACCTTGATCTTATTTTAGTTTTGTCCTTAGTTCTAGAGCATGGACCTTACTAGGGTTTCCGTTGAATTCCCAAGGCACTCAATAAGATCTCTCCATGAACTGGAATTCCACAATCTTCTAGCACTGGTATTTCTGTTAAGCTGTCAGTTCCCTAACAGTCAGTACTGGTAGGCCTCACATGGTCTTGCCTTGCACATGTACAGCCAAGCACTTAGCCATAGTTCTGAAGATAACCTCTGAGAGTCCCCTCTTCACAGCTCTGTCATTTGTCACAAATTACAGCTACCTCCGCAGCCCAAATTCTGATCTTCTACCTAGAAATACTGCTGCTTCCTACTTGGCCTCTTCTCTTCTACCTAGAAATATTGCTGCTTCCTACTTGGGCTCTGCCTCTTCTACCTAGAATACCTCTGCCTCTTCTACCTAGAAATACTGCTGCTTCCTACTTGGGCTCACCTCCCTGCACCTCACATCACAAGGCACTCCCAATTCAGAAAGGCAAAGCAAACATAAAGGTCACCCTGATTCTGTCTTTTATATATCTCTTGAATCAGTCCACTTTGCCTCCTCTTCTCTCCCAATCTCCTAATCCATTTCCTCCAATTGCTTGCTAATTGCTTTACCTACATATATTATTGGTGTGCCACCCTCTCCTCCATTCTGTACATAGTGCCTATAATGAGCTTCTAAAAATGCAAGTGATCATGTCATTTTCCTGCATAAATATATAAAACAAACAAACGAAAAACTTCAGTGGCTTCCCATTACTCTAAGAATAAAGACCAAATGCTTAATGAGGCCTCTGAGATCTGGATCCTGTCTCTCTACACTGTAGCCATGTTGGCTTTCTTTCCAGTACAGATTTCAAAATCAATTAAGCATAAAACACTTTCCCCTCTATTCTTTGCTTAGCCAACTCCTATTTTTCTTGTTTTAGCTTTGATATTGCTAAAACCCACTATGACCCCCCAAATAGGTAAAGTAACCCCCTGCTGAAAGCTCCCATAGCATCCTGCACTACTTCTGCATAAACTCAAGTCTATGACGGTCTCCTCTGCTCTATTAGGAGTTCCCTGAGGGCTGGAACTATGGCTATCTTATTCTGCTTTTTACCTCCAGTCTCTAGCACAGAGTTTGACACATGGTTGGATATTAATATTTGGTGAATGATCAACTCACAAAAAGAATGAATAAATGAAGGATGATTGAACAGAGCATTGGTGACATGATAGAGGAGTATAAAGCAAAGCTCTACTCCTCACCTAGAAATCTAAGGAAATTCTCCCTTGGGAGGAGGACTAGCAATTAACATGGGGAACATTCTTTTTGAGGGTACCATGTGTGGTTCTTTTTATTATTATTTGTTTTTCCACACGCTTGGGTTTCTGCCTGGAAGAACTAGGCTCAGGATTTTGAAGAACTAGGTTCAGAACGTACCAGGAAAATGTAGAAGAAAGATAATCTGTGTCTCCATTTTCCAGATGAGGAAATTGATGTTCAGAGATCAAAATTACTGTTTGTGGTCTCCAAGCAATTTGGAGACCTGTGAATTATAATGAAGCCTTTTCTGTGTTTGACATTGCAGTATGGCCACTCTTTCAAAAATGTTTTTATGATTAGGTAAGGCCTATGGTTAAACAGTTTGATACTAAAAATTAATCATTCCAAATCCTAAAAATGTTTCCAACTGAACGTCAGCCTGATGCAGTAATCCTTCCTTCCTGAGGTAATGACATTGTTCTCAAAATAGAGATTTTGCCTCACATAAAATAGATCATAACTAAGGTGAAATAAAATATGAAAACAAAACTTTTTATACACCGGGCTCCCAAGTTATCTATATCGTGTAAGTGCAATTCTCCCTAAATTTGTAATTCTCTTTTCTTTGGCCACAACTCTTCCAACATAGCTTCCCAGCAGTGTCATGTATTTCCCTTTAAACATTATGTTCTAGCTGTATGACTAACACTGACAAACTTGTCTCTGACAAGCATCTTCCTCACGGATTGAACAGCCTGTCACCACTTTCCCTAAACACAGGGTGGTTCTGCGGTAGGTGAATGATCTTTTAGTAACACTCCTCCTTGGTGTCTGGGCGTGACCTCACAATCTAGCCAAATAAGTTAGAGTTCAGTAAACTCTTTGCACTGAACAAGGCTGATTTCATTATTTTGCTTCAATCATAGTCATCTTATTATTGAACTCCTGGTCATCTTAAGGAAAAACTGACAAAATTTACTCAAAGTGTTTGTGCAATGTAGCCTAGTTCTATGGTAACAGAAAGTAAACTACCAAAAGAACAAATTTTTCAGTGGAAGAATCATGACAAGTATATAACTAAAAAAGGTCTCTATTCAAATTGTACTTCACATCTGGCCAATTACTTGAAAAAAAAACCTAAAATATGTTTGAATCAGGTCTCTAACGCTCAAAACTTAAATTGCTTGTGGGTATAAACTTTTGTGCAGCTTACTTTTTTTTCTTTTACATTCTCAAAACAGTAAAATGCTATAAGAACTGAGGTTAAATTTAATAAAGTCATCACTACATTTTACTTCTCAATCTATAATTTTTATAGCAAATTTATTATATGTTTAATCACTATAAAGGGAATGACAGAAAGGGGTATAAAAATTTTAGCAATTAAGAGCTTAACAAATAATTGGAAAGATCGGACTCACATAAACAACAATTGTGTATGCAGTGACAAACAGCAATCTCTAATCAAGTGCTAGATTGTACAGTAGCCAGAGTTAGTGAGGATGTTATTACAAAACATTGTTTCTGAGGAGGCAAATTGATAAAATCTTTTTATTTTTATTTTTTTAGGAAATTGAGAATATCTATTAAATTTTCTATCATTATTTTTCTTCTCCAAAATGCAGACATAAAATCTGGATGCAAGCTTTACAACCAGGGCTACTTTTGATACAGGAGAGCCCCCCTACTATAGGAATTTTAAGTCTTCTCTTCCCTAGTTTCTTAGCTCCCTAGTTGCTGATCTTAAAAACCTTTCAAATCAGTTTTTTAATCTTAAACGGAAGATTGTTCCTAGCCTGAATCATAGGAAGTCCCCTGCCCCCTGCTCCAGCCCATTCCAGGCCCAATTCCTGGGTGAACAATGCCACCTGAATGACTGGTGAAACCAAAGAAAAAGGCCACAGGCTCCATGAAGCTAAATACTTTCCATCACACAGCCACCTTGCATCTGTGGTTTGGGGTTCTGTTTCTTGGGTGAACACTTTTAACTGTTTAACCAAAATCTATCTTTCCTCATCTAGAGACCGATGGGATACAAATGATGCCCCAGCAAGACTTCTAGTATATCCCATCCAAAGAGGTCAACACAACTTTCCGGGCGGATTCCGAGACTCTTTCCCCTCATCTAAGATCGGACAGGGCAAGAGTTCTGTGAATCCCCGACAGGGAGGGACAACGGCCACATTCAGCAGGAAGCAACTACAAAAGACATCTCATGTCCCTCAACTTCCCATAGAAATTTATGGGGATCACTCTCTCAAGGGGGATGTAAGTCAGGCAGTTAGAGATAGGAATGGGGTCTCCAAACATTCCTACACATTCGATGCAGACTATGGAAAGCAACTGCCCAGAAGACCTCCCCTCCATGCCCAAATCTTTCTCTTATTTACTATAACCTTCAATCACTATGAGGAAGCTAAAGGATACAAGATATCTAATTAGATCAGACTGATCACTCACACCTGAGCAGTAAAGGCCACAATGACCTTCATTTCACTTCGGCCTCATTATAATATTATACATATGCCCAGAAGTTCGTTAATATTATTATAACAGACTGAATTCTGGGAAAGAATATGTGCATTTTAAAAAGATGAGGTAATAGTCTCCTGTCAATCACAGGTGCCTATCGAGTGGACCCACACCTGGAAAGGAGTAGCCCATTCTAGAAGAGAAGGAAATAAAAACTCCCAAGTTCTCACCAGTTGGCGCCATTTGAGCCACGCTTTTGCTCAGGCCCGCTTTTATCCCTTTCGAGTGTACTTTCTCTTATAATAATGATGCCTTTTGAGCCTCATTTTTGCTGAGGCCTGCTTCTATCCCTTTGGAGTGTACTTTCTCTTCTAATAAACTACTCTTTCACCACTGTATTTCTGTGTCTCTTTCAATTCTTTGCTCAAGACGTCAAGAACATGGACACCTCGCCGAGAAGGGTCTGCTCTCTGGTAACATAATTGAGAAGGGTCTGCTCTCCAGTAACATTTTTTGTTATTTTTTTATGGAATATTTTAAACATATACAAAACAGGAAAATGCATCGTCATGTACACGTCACCAAGCCACACTGATACTTTTATTTTTTTGGAATGCTCTTCCTCTAGATATTCACAAGGCTCACTTCTTTGTATCTTTCAGAATTTACCTCAAACACATAGAAGGGCTTAATAAATAGTCAATAAATGAATAAATATGTATTGATATGGGGAAATGTCCATGATATATTGCAATAAAAAAAAAGAAAACAGAAAAACTGCAACACAGTTTGGATAACATACCTTCCTGGGTGGAAAAGAGTGGATTGCAACAGAGGTATAAGCACTCACCAAATATTCTGTACTCCACTCTCCATATTTTCCAGCTTACATGCAGTTGGGCAAAGCTAAGGTTACTAGGTATGGCCAATAAATTGTAATTGGAAGTGGAGTATGTCAGTAATGGACTGAGGCAGTAAAAACTCCAAGTGTGATTTTATAGTCTCTTTTCACTGCTATAACTAAAGGGGCCATTTATTGCAGAATATGACCACAACATGGTAGAGTCTCTAGTACCCTGGGTCCCTGAGTGACTGCATGGATAAAACATCCCATCAATCTGTGTAAAAGATGCAGCATTAGCAACAAACTTTTGTTGTGTTAAGCCACTGAGATTTTACTGTCTGTTACTTCAACATAATCTACCCTATCCTGACTAATACCTGTACAAAAACTAGCACTTATTAAGCACTTACTATATGCCAAAAACTATGCTGAACACTTTACATATTCTTCTTAACACCCTCACCAAACCCTGAAAGCCAGTGCTATTACACTGAGATGAGGCAACTGAGGCAGTGTGAGGACAAATGATTTGCCCAAGACTGCCAGCTAAATGGAAATGCTGGAAATGGAACCTAGGCAGTCTGGAGTAAGATCAACCAAGCTATTAACTGGAGTTATTCCTGAGAGCAAGCTTATGGGATTGATCATTCTTTGTTTTGTATTTCTGTAATGTTACAAATTTTTAAATAATCGTTCATTACCTTTGCAGTAAGTAAAAAACAAACAAATAGATAAACTTTATGTTAGATACTGAAAGTCTATGCATTCAGAGATGGAAGTCAAGTGGCCACTGGAGCTTGGTGTAATCACGGAATGGTTAAAAATGACTTTCTACCATCTATAGGCACACCTACTTTTATAGGTGAATTCCTGCAAATAAGGTGAATCATATTATATTTTACAATAAAATTGGATTAGATTTCTGGAGGAAGAATACTCCTACATATTTTAACTTTTGGCAAGAAAGAAGTTAATAAAATGGCCATGCCCATAGCAGGATGAAGGTTGGAGTTCTAGGGATGTTTTGCAGGTTTTCCAACTTCTTAATAGCACTCCTTAAAAGAAAAGCAATAATAATAAAACTCCTTATAGGTAAAAGTGGCTTTATTAAATGTATATTTAAAATATTCTATTCAGTCATATTTAAACAAAATATATGTGGAGTGTACTTTCCGCATGACATATAATAATCAAATATACCTGTAGCTTTTCTGGTTGCTCAGAATATGAATTCCCCATTTTAGGAATTCAAAAATATATAATTCTTGACAGGAGGAAACTGAAAGGCTAAAATATTGGTTGTCCCAGACTCTGGGCAGACATGTCACCTGAGTGTAGTACTGTGATGGTGAGTATTCTGGGATGGCAATCTAACAAACATATTCTCATAGCATGACCTGTGGCTGTCTTCTTTGCTGCCTAGACTCTCTTAGCCTTTATTATTTTCTGAGCCTTTCCATTGATTCTATAAACTAACAATCCTTCCAGAGTTGGTTTTTTTTTTGCTTGGAAGCAAGAACCTGACTACCAAACAACTGTATAATTTGAAAGCACAATATCTAGGAGAAAATGAGCCACCTTTGAAGTACTGAACAACAAGACCTAAATCTATAATATGATAATAAATACCATAAAAGCACTTTGCCTAGATTAGAGATATTTTCCATACCTCTACATTTCTCCCAAGTTTGATCTTTTGCTTCCTTTCCAGGAATATCTGAGTATTTCCTAACTTCACACATAAATCTCCCTATCCTTAACTCCTATCTTTCATTTTTAAAAAAGTGGCATTATGTAACATTATCTGCTCAACAGTAGAAACGCTCTATATTTGTGGCTTAACGTTATAGAAAACAAATTACTGAACTATTTTATTAGCTTAATTTCAAAAGTCTGTAAAATAAAATATATCCTCATCTATTAGAAAATTAAAATTACCTGAGTTTCATTTGCCGTATGTAAACAATAATGCCCACCTTATTTTACAGTATTCATATGAGAATAAAATAATTTATGAACATGTTTATAGAATTATTATTTTAAGGTATGTCCCATATCACTTCAAATCTTAAGACACATTTACAATGCACCATTAGTTTACATGCCACTAAGAAAGAAACAATGTGGCCAATTAAACACAACAATACATGCTTCCATTTCACTTGGAACTTTTATTTAATAATAAAATAGCTCTTTATACTTAATTAGACATGAATTGTTATATCTAATTCTTGTGCAAACATTAAGTGGAAAATATGAATGAAATAAATTGGTTAAGGTATTCTTAGAACTTCTCATTGAGTCCAACATTCCTGAATCATTTCTGGAATCAATAACTGATATCCATGTATTTCCATACAACATCAGTATCTGTGACATCAAAAATGTTGGTGATATAGCATTTCTTGTAGGAATCCATAACATGTATTTCTGGTTTAAGATGACAATGTAAGAGTCTCCGAAACTCATCTCCTCCTACAGATACACAAAATCTACCTCTACATAAGGAATAATTCCTTCTTAATGAAATCCAGAAACTAGCTGAGTGAATCCTACACAATGGCAAACGAGAAAAAAACCCACATCGAAATGGGTAGCAGAGGCTAAGACACAAATTCACCATAAACCCCACACCCGGCGCAGTAACACACAACTGGGAGGAAACTCAAAATTCCCAGTTTCTCCCTGAGGAGCAAAGGGTACCTCATAGCTGGTACCACAACTTTAAGACTTCTACCTGAGAGAAGGGCTCCCAAAACATCTAGCTTTGAAAGTCAACAGGGCTTTAATCTATAAGACCCACAAGGCTATCATGAAATAAAACACAGTTCTGAAAGGGCTCACAGGAACTCACTATGGCTAACCTCCCAGAGCCCAGTGCAGAGGCAGCAGATCAAAAGGCACTCAGTCTTTCCATGAAAAATGCTATTTGCTTACCTTAGAAGCTTTGGCTTGAGAGGCGAAGGAATTTATGCAGATGTCTGGCACAACGGTTTTTGCATCTGCCACCCAGAGGATGCTCCTTGACTGCTGGCTTTGGTGGCCAACAGGAGTTACGTTTGCAGGTCTCACAGATCTGTAACAAATAACAGCAAAATAATTCTTAACTATCTATCCTTCCAGGTAGCAGTCTGACCCAGTCTTTCTATAAAAGAGGTTACCAGTTTATCTGAATAGCTGCAGCCTGACGGGCAGTCTTCTAATTTAACGCACATCTAAGGACCTACTGAATCCTCTCCAAAAATGGTTAGGCTGGCAGGCATCATCTTTGTGTTCTATCCAGCTCCAGGTCGCTGGTGTGTCTAAGAAAGGAGCTTGTGGACAGTAGCAAAAGAAGAAACAGTTCTTAACTGGCTAGCCTCCCCAGGGCTCAGTACAGAAGGAGCAGACAGAAATGCCCATCTCAAAGTCTTCCCCTAAAAGAGGTATATTGGCATGCTTTAAAAGATATTGCCTAAGGATTTGGCTTCCAATCATCCTGTATCTAGGTGCTGACTGAAATCTTTCTCTTTGGGACACTGACAGGTGTCAACCCTCAGCTACTGGGAGCCACTAAGAACAAAAAAGGCTGTTTGGACAATCGCAAAGGTTTGAGAAACAACCTAGAGCTAGGGGAGAGTAGAACTATAAGTTTCATCTCCTACATGAGACTATTCTTTCAAGACTGAGAGAAGTGGCTTTTTAATCTAACAAATAGATACAAACACAGAGAGTCAAAGAAAATGAAGAAGCAAAGGAATATGTTCCAAATGAAAGAACAAGAAGAAACCTCAAGAAAATAAAACAGATATAAGTGATTTACCTGATAAAGAGTTGAAAAGAATGGTCATAAAAATGCTCACTGAGGTCAGGAGAACAATGCATGAACAAAGTGAGAATTTCAACAAAGAGACAGAAAATATAAGAAAGTACCAAACAGAATCAGAGAGCTGAAGAATTCAATAAGTGAACTGAAAAATTCAGAAGAAGGGCTCAACATAAGACTAGATAAAGCAGAAGAAAAGAACAGCGACTTAAAGACAGGGCAGTGGAATATATCCAATCAGAGGAGCAAAAACAAAAAAGAATGAAAACAAATGAAGATAGCTTAAGGGACTATGGGACAACATCAAGCAGACTAACATTTACATTATAGGAGTCCTATTAGGAGAAGAAAGAGAGAAAGGGGGTAGAAAATTTATTTAAAGAAATAATGGCTGAAAATTTTCCTAACCTAGAAAGGAAACAGACATCCAGATCCAGGAATCCCAGAAAGTTCCAAACAAGATGAACCAAAAGAGATTCACACCAAAATACGTTATAATTAACTTGTCAGAAGTTAAAGACAAGTAGAGAATTTTAAAAGCAGCAAGGGAAAAACAACTTGTTACGTACAAGGGAACCCTTGTAACACTCTAAGCAGATTTTTCAGCAGAAACTTTGTAGTTCAGAGGGAGTGGCATGATATATTCAATGTGCTGAAAGAAAAAACTGCCAACCAAGAGTACTCTACCCAGCAAAGTTTTCCTTCAAAATTGAAGGAGATAGTTTTCCAGACAAGCAAACGTTGAAGGAATTCAGCACCACTAGACTAGCCTTCTGAGAAATGTTAAAGGTACTTCTTTAAGCTGATATGAATTAGTTACAGGAAAACATATGAAAGTATAAATCTCATGGGTAAAGATACATATACAGTTAAATTCAGAATAATCTAATGTAATGGTGGTGGTTAATCATTATAAATCTAGTTATGAAGGTTAAAAGACAAAAGTACTAAAAACTATAACTACAATAATTTGTTAATGTATGCATGAAATAAAAAGATATAAACTGTGACATCAAAAACGAAATGCTGGGGGGAGAGTAAAAATGTAGACTGTTAGAATGCTTTCAAACTTAAATTGTTAGCAACTTAAAACAGATAGTTATAAATATAGGATGTTTTATGTAAGCTTCATGTTAACCACAAAGCAAAATTCCATGACAGATACACAAAAGATAGAGAAAAAGGAATCTAAGCAAACCACTACATAAAATCATCCAATTACAAAGGAAGAAATCAAAAGAAAAAAGGAACAAAAGAATTACAAAAAAGCCAGATAACAATGAACAAAATGGCAATAAGTACATACTTACTTTAAATGTAAGTAGATTGTGTTCTCCAATCAAAAGACATAGAGTGGCTGTATGGATAATAAAACAAGAACCATCTATATGCTGCCTACAAGAAGATTCACTTCAGATGTAAGGACACATACAGACTGAAAATGAAGCGATGGAAAAAGATATTCTATGCAAATGAAACCAAAAGAAAGCTAGAGTAGCTATACTTACATCAAACAAAATAGACTTTGAGACAAAACTGTAATAAAAGACAAAGAAGGTCATTATATAATGATAAAGATGTCAATCCAACAAGAGGATATAAGATTTGTAAATATTTATGCACCCAACATAGGAGCATCTAAATATATAAAGCAAATATTAACAGACATAAAGAGGAAACAGATAGTAATAAAGTAGTACTAGGGGATGTTAATACCCAACTTTCATCAATGGACAGATAATCCAGATGGAAAGTCAATGAAGAAACACTGGACTTGAACAAGTTGACCAGACATTTACAGAACATTCTTTCCAAAAGCAGAATACACATTCTCCTCAAGCACACATGGAACAGCCTCTGAGATAGATCATAAGCTGCATCACGAAACAAGTCTTAATAAATTTAAGAAGATCAAAATCATATAAAGCATTTTTTTTTGGACCACAATGGTATGAAATTAAAAATCAACTACAAAAAGAAAACTGGAAAATTCATAAATATATAGAGATTAAATAACATGTTACTGAACAACCAATGGGGGCAAGGAAGAAATCAAAAGAGAAACAAAAAATACCTTGAGACAAACAAAAATGAAAATACAATATACCAAAATTTACAGGACATAGAAGGGAAATCCACAGTGATAAATGCCAACAGTAAGAGATCAGAAAGATCTTAAATAAACAACCTAAGGAACTAGAAGAACAAACTAAACCTAAAGTTAGTAGAAGGAAGGAAATGACAAAGATCAAAGTGGAAATAAATGAGAGACTAAAAAGACAATAGAAAAGATAAACAAAATTGGTAAACATTTAGTTAAGACTCACCAAGGGAAAAAAAAAGAGAGAAGACTCAAAATCAGAAATGAAACAGGAGACATTACAACTGATACCGCAGAAATACAAAGAATCATAAGTGACTACTGTGAACAATTATTCACCAACAAATTGGACAACCAAGGAGAAATAGATAAATTCCTACAAACATACAACCTACTACGACTGAATCATGAAGAAAACAGAAAATCTGAACAGACTGACTGAATCAATAAGATTGAATCAACAATAAAAAAAACTCCCAATATCCAAAATATATAAAGAACTCATACAACTCAATAGCAAAAATCCAAACAATCTGATTAAAACATGGGCAGAAGATCTGAAGAGACCTTTTCTAAAACAGACATACAGATGGCCAACACGTACATGAAAAGGTGCTCAACATCACTAATCATCAGGAAAATGCAAATCAAAACCATAATGAGATACCAACTCACACCTGTTAGAATGGCTATTATCAAAAAGACAGAAAATAATAAATGTTGGCAAGGATATGGAGAATAGGGGACCCTTGTGCCCTGTTAGTGGTAATGTAAATTGGTGCATCCACTATAGAAAACAGTGGAGTTTCCAACAAAAAATAAAAGTAGAACTATCATATGACCCAGCAATTTCACTTCTGGGTATTTATCTGAAGGAAGGGAAATCACTATCTAGAAAAGGTATCTGCACCCCTATGTTCACTGCAGCACTATTTACAATAGCCAAGACATGGAAACAACCAAAGTATCAACAAACAGGTGAATGGATAAAGAAGATGTGGTATATATTATGGAATATTATTCAGCCATAAAAAGGAAGGAAATCCTGTGATTTGCAACAACATGGATGAAACTTGAGGGCATTATGCTAAGTGAAATAAGACAGAGAAAGACAATACTGTATGATCTCACTTATATGTGGAATCTTTAAAAAAAACTCAGATACAGAAAACAGATTGGAGGTTTCTAGAGGTAGGGATGGTGAGTGAAATTGGTAAAGGCAGTCAAAAGGTACAAATTTCTAGTCAATAAGATAAATAAGTCCTGGGATATAATGTACAGCATGGTGATTATAGTTAATACTACTGTATTATACATTTGAAAATTGCTGAGAGTAGATCTTAAAAATTCTCGGAAGAGAAAAACAAATTTGTAACTGTGTGGTGATGGATGTTAACTAAACATGTTGTGGTAATTAGTTTGCAAGAAATACATATATTGCATCATTATGTTGTACACCTAAAACTAATACAACGTTATATGTCAATTATATCGCAATTTTTAAAATTCCATAAAATAAAAATCATTAGAGGACACATCAATGATTCAAGTAGTTGAGATTGTCACCAGGCTACATTGGCTTCCTCAATGCAAGTAAACCAACAGGTAAAGAAGAGGACCACTGAACTGACTGGAGTGACTAAATTGGACTATTAAGAAGAAATTAGGTTCCCATTGTGCAAAGTGGGTAAGAAGGAGAATGTTTGGAATGCAGGAGATCTTTTGGAGTACCTCTTAGAACCTCTGTATTCTGTGATACATTTTATAATTGTTTCACTCTTACTAAATTATAAGGATTCTGTTGCTGTGGAAAAACTCATTGCAAACACAGGGCAAGAAGTCTGGTAAGAAAACAAGGCTATATATTTCTTAAGATTAGTGGTGTTTATCTTTATGTCATATATTCTTTTGTACGTGTAAAAACAAGGATGGATACAGAGGTGGGGATGCCATCTGCCTCACTCGTGTTTTAAGCTTTGAAAATGCATGAATCAGTAAAGAGTTAACTGAAATTTAAATCTCACAAGCAAAAATATAATTTCTGGCAGACTATATATATGGTGTTAAATTCTTTGAACATATTGTTTAAAATACTCTGCAAATTCAGCAAGTTGAAATGTATGCCACAAGGCAAGAAAGAGGAGTTACATAACTGGTACATTACTGAACATCTCTGAACCTGTTTCCTAATCAGTAAAATGGGTACATGTGCTACTTAGGTAAAATGCTTTGGAAATGGGAGCTCAGAGAAAAGTCATTTTTCTTCTCCTAACCCAGGATTTCTCAACCTCAGCAGTACTGACATTTCAGGCCAGGTATTAATAATTAAATAATTATTTGTTGTGAGGCGCTGTCCTATGTATTGTAAAACGTTTATCAGCATACCTGGTCTGTAACTACCTACCCATAATCCTTTATCATCTGGAGAAATGCCAGAAACACCGCCACCCGGGACATGAGGTTGAAAATGCTCCAGACGTTGCCAATTGTCTTCTGGGAGGCAAAATCGCTGCAGTTGAGAACCAGTGTCCTAATCCCATGTTCATCCAAAAAGGATTTGAGGGAGAAATAAATAAAACACCCTCGAAAGAATAGAATGTGGCCTCATGGAGGTTGGATTTGTGACTCAGAAAACGGGGGATGAGGAGCTTCAGCTGCCAGTGAGTAGACGAAGTCCTAATTAATAGATTGACTTAAAGAAAGGGGCAACGAGGGGCAAATGAAGAAGGCAAGAAGCCGAGCCTTTGGTCTCTGAGAATCTGAGGTTCACACTAGTCACCACTTACAGCACTTAGCTGACTCCTAAGTAGAATTAATTACCCTGAACTAACACACCGACGCCGTGGGGAAGGCCGTAGGGAGCAACGTCAGCTTCAGTCTCCCCGCCGCTGAGGGTGGAGTTCCCGGGACGTCTCCGCCCCGCCTCGCGCGCTGACTTATAGCCGCAGGCCACGCCTCTGTCACGCCCCCCGGGAAGCGTCCCCGCCTCCGCTCATCTGCTCCTCCGCTGGTCTGCGCGAGGCCGTGCGTAAGCGGGCGGGGGCGGGGTGGAGGCGTTGGCGCTGCCACGTCTTGGCGGCGGTGGCGGCGACGACGACTGTGGTGCAGGAGGTGGAGGTGGGGCTGGCCCTGAAGCAGGATTTGGATCCTGTGCTGTATACCCGGGTGGGTGAGAGTCCGCCAGGCCAGGAGAGAAGCATAAACGCAGACTGCGGGGCCTCTACGGGTGAGTGGGGCCGGGCTGGGGGTCCTGGGGACGGAGGTGGGCCTGCCTTGAGGTTAATCAAACAGGTGTTCCTCCAGCCCGCGGCGAGGTGAGTTAGGCCCTGGGTGGGTAGCGAACGTGTTCCGCTGGGGGAGCCGGGCTTATCCTTGCCAGCTGGGTGCACACGGGGTTGTAGAGCGCGGTTCCGAGCAAGTTGAGCGGACACGCGCCTGGAGCTGAGGTTAGGGATGATGGCCAGTGGTCCAGCCATGCAAGGGTGTCCCTGGCAGGGCCGGAGCAGCAACGAGGGTCGAAACTAACTCTTAGCTCACCAGGCTTTAGCGTGGGGGATCGAGACAATTCTCTGCCGGCATCGTTTCTGAACGGGCACAAACGCCCCGGGCCTTTTCCCGGCTCCTTTCCGAGCGCACCCCAGGGCGGTCGTGAGCCACTTGAGAACATGCTCCTGCTCTGAAGACCATCTCCTGCACTAACTAGATCGGGGTTTTCACTGCGGGAAGGAGGGACATCCTTTGTCTCTTTTCCCGGGGCTTCTACCCTTAGGAACACTGAGGACTGTGTGTGATTTCCGTTATATACCGTAGGAGAGAACGTTTATGTAAACCCATCTTAAATTTCATACAAAATTGAACAGGCGATTATGGGATTGATTTTGTTAAGATATCCACTCATCACCAAATCCAGGACTGGATCTCAAGAAATCCTTTAGCTTAGTTCTTTTTAGGCATGATTCGCTGACATTTTTTAGCATAGGGGAGACAGAGATACCTGCCTGGTACAATGATGTAAATAAAGGTTGGTGTCGCTTGAATATGGTATTTCCCAGATGGGAAAACGAGATACTAGCATTCTAGTCCAGTTTACTCATGTGTGTGTTAACCTTGGGGTCAACTCCTGAAAGCTCCACCTGCGTCAGTTTCCTCGTCCATAGACTGGGAATGCGTAGATTATAAAGATCAAATAAACGACCAGGAAATACTTTTTAAAAATTTCAAGTGAAGTGTTATTATGGCCGGGCCTATTGAAATCATCAGCGAATGGAGTGTTCTTTAGATTAGAATTTTAGTCAAATTATTATTGAAATTGTTATAAAATGTATGTAGGTGAACCCTAGTCTCAAACAGCACAAGTCTCCCTTTTGCCTATTCACCGTGTACTAAAGTAATGTAGTGAAGTCCCAGGAGTTCTTGAAATATATAAGAGTTTAGATTTGGCTTTAGATTATGTTTTTAAAATCTTTATATAAACTTTAAAATTTTCATTCCAAGTGTTTATTACTTGTTGCTCTCAGTTGCTTGCTTCTAGTAGCAGCTTCTCCCCATTTGTATTCTAGTTATACTATAAAGGGCTATAAAGGCTAGGAAAGCAAATTGTTAGAATTGTGTCCAAAGAATAATCAAGTGAATAAAAACCTGATGTGATTCTAATAAAAATTTAGTGTATGGTTTTTGTGATATCAGTTGTGGCAATTTGTGAATCTTTTTCTTACGGATTTTCTGAAATGTGACCTCCATGTAAGTCTTATACCTTTCGTTATTAATTCACTAGGCATTTATTGAGCTCAGGTCAGGCATATATGGGCCTTGTAAATGCATACTAATTTAGCAGTCAACAAGGAGAGGTTCTTGAGAAATACGGGTTTACTTTTTTAAATTAATCTAAAATATTTAAAATAAGACCCCAGTTTAAATGATGAAATTCATCTTTAAACAACTGTGCACTTACGTTTGCTGAAATTTCCTAGTTTTGCAGTACCTGGGGGCACCTTAAGATGGTAAAATATTTCTTTTGTAAATCAAATAAGTTTACCTATTTTGTTTTTTCTACAATTTTTGAAAATTCGGTGTCAGATCACATTTTAACTTTAGTTTGTTTGGCGTATTAATGGACACCAGCAGAATTTTACTATATGGGGATAGAATAAAAGAAGGTAACCTTAAGTATGGCTGTTTCTATAAAATAGCTCATAAAACATTTTGATATTTCTGATTGCCTGGTTAATGGTCTCTTAGTTCTATCCAGAATGCTTTGTTTAATGTATTTTGACTAGTTTGAAATTCTTATTTTCCAAATATTGGTTACAAGAGCTGCTTTTGACCTCTTTAACTTTTGTGCAATAAAGTAGGGAATTCATTTTCACTAGTTATCTTTAGTACTAAGAGTACAGTCTGGAATCATGCAGGAATGGCTGCATAATTTGTGGTAACCCATGCAAGATGAAAATGCAGGGCTCTTTGTCAAAAAACTATTAAAAATTTTAAGACAGGGCAGCAGAGAATTAAACCAAATATGGGGCCCTGTGTAACCAACTGCACAGGTGCAGTGACCATGCAACTGGCCCTGTTGCCCTGAACCCTAACTCTTCCTTATTGGCTGTTATATTGAGCAAGATGCTGTGCCTGCTTCCTGGTCTGCAAAATGGTGATAATAATGATATGTCTTTCTTATATTTTTAAGAGTTAACATATAAAGTGCTCAGTAAATGTTAGCCAGTATCATTTATTTTTATGATCATTCATGGAGTGGGACCATCTGGTTGAAAAAATGCACAGGAAAATATTAGTATTTACTGTTTAAAGTTCATTAGTTAAGTCTTCATAATCCTAGTTCTTCTCCCCTGTACCTCTCCCCTCTCTCTTGGAAATTATTTACCCTATTTTGCATGTTTTATAGGCTACATTTTATTGTAAAGTCAGGCTACTTTATAGGAAAAAGGAAGCTAGTTAACTTGAAATTGTCTTAATGTTCATCTAAATTCCCTTCTGAGCTTTCTTCATGGTTGCAACTGTATGTAAATAGCATGAACATCAAAATGTTTAAATAGTGTGTTACCTTGAAGAACTTAAATTCTTAATACTTTCTGGCTTCTGCATTTAATGTACACATTTTATTTTACTGATAAATACTTAATCTGTTTATCAGCATACCTGAAAAACGACCCATCTTTCAGGTGAGAGTACACACAAAACCATCAGGGGCCCAGTTATCAAGGACAAATACTAAAATGCATGCAGTAAAATTAACCTATAAAAAATCTGTTTCAAATGGACTGTAAGCTTGTTAAATTTGATATAAATGATTGTTTTAATCAAAATTTATTTCCTTCCTTTACTATTCTTAGAGCCAGGTGTAGTGATTGTTTAGAGTATAACATGATCTGAGTCCTTAAGGAGGGGAAAAAGAGAAAAAACCTCACAGTATTCTACATAATAAACTATGATTTTTAAAAATTTCTTTTTTCCTATCCAAGAATGCTAACTTTTAGTTAGCATTAACATAAACACAATAGACAACCTGTCATTCTTTTTGTAGCCCCTGTACCCAGCATAGTGCCTGACTCATTAATTTACAGGTAAAAAAAATAAGAATTTATAAACATGAATTTTAAATTAATTGCTTACTCAAGGATAGCTTGTCAAACACTTACAGTCTGCCGTGCACCATCACGTGCTTGTATACAGTAATCCATTCCATCCTTCCAGTAATTTCCACTTCATTTTACAAATGAGGAAACATTCTCAGAGTTTACCTTAGCCATGATCACAGTTGACATTCGAACACCCAACCCAGTCTGATTCCAGAGCTCATGCTCTGTCCATGCCTATGTTCAAATCATGGCTCCACCAATTTTGTGACCTTGGGCAAGTTACTTAACAGGTGTGTCTGCATTTCCTCATCTCTTAAATGGAGATAATAATCATCCCTACCCTGTAGAAGTGTTGAGTTAGTGTGTAAGTTATTTGCACAACGCCTGGAACATAAGTGCTGAACAATGTTAACTTCTGTTACACCACACTACCTTCCCAAAGCCTGTTACACTGCAGCATTACCTATATAGTTGCATCAGGTTACACAGGCAGAAATTTAATCAACCTTTAAGGAAAAGTTAAGAAGAGTTGCTTTTAAGTATACTGTAACTTATGAAATAGGGAACATCTGCAAGTTAGGTTACTGGGGAAATTGTTCTGTTATTAAATAGATTTAATTTTTCCTGTATTTCTTCTTTGTTTTATGGTAGTATATTATGGATGTATATCTTTAAATTCTTTTTTCGAAGAAGAGCTAGAGGCAGGTATCAAATAGAATAGTTTCTTTAACTGGGTATAAGGATAGAAATGAAAGTTGGGGTTTGCTGTACAGTCTCCTAGTAATTGTTAGGAAAACTGTTTCTTCTAGGAACTCTGTGCTCCACTGAAGCGCTCCCTCCTGTTTTTATACTTTATGCATGTTTTCATCCCTTCTATCTTTATATTATTTAGTCTCAGTTTTATTAGACCACACCAAGTAAGAACCTTCCAATTTCTGAATGTTCAAAAGAGAGGAAAATACCATAATTGATCATTTTTCAATAGCATCAAAAACACTGGCTATTCTTTTTTTTAAAACTTTTATCTATTTAAGTGTGTTTTCCCATCAGGACCCATCAGCTCCAAGTCAAGTAGTTGTTTCAATCTAGTTGTGGAGGGTGCAGCTCACAGTGGCCCATGTAGGTAGGGATCAAACCGGCAACCTTGTTGTTAAAAGCACCGCGCTCTAACCAACTGAGCAACCGGCCACCCCAACACTCGCTATTCTTAAGCTGCTTAAATGCAGCTGAGAAACTTACATTATAGTTTTAGCAAGTATGTTGTGAAAACAAACCCAGCAGATACTCTTAGTGTGAATTTATCATAGCTGAGACCAAATATTACAATGAACGCAGAGAGCAATTAAGTAATTTAAGCCAGTTTATCATGTTATTTTCAGTTCGTGGTTCATATAAAAAAAACAAGTTATATGCCCAATAAGTCTTCCTTAGTGGCAACTTAGACCAAAAATTTTATTATTGTTTTTTTAGCCCAATAATAAAAATACAATAATGTAAAAAAATATAAGAGCCCATGAAAACTCAGCTATTCACAGCATTCACATAGGTAAAAATCTTTGAAAAGACGTGCCTAAAGTGGGCTTTTAAAGTTTAAAACTTTTAAATTTAATCACTTGTTTACTCTTTGATAGTAATCATGCATTTGCTATGTATCTCTGGTTGTGGCATTTAATGTTAAAGATTCAGGACAGCTAAACTAAAATATGTTGCATATCTGTTAAAGAATTTTTCTAATTGCATTAATTTTTATTAAGAAATTGACTTTCTTGCCATTCATAGTAACATTACTTCTATTAAATAAAGTGCCTTAACATTTAAAATTTTATTTTAGACCTTCTTGCAAAGATGAAACCTGATGAAACTCCTATGTTTGACCCAAGTCTACTCAAAGAAGTGGACTGGAGCCAGAATACAGCTACATTTTCTCCAGCCATTTCTCCAACGCATCCTGGAGAAGGTTTGGTTTTGAGGCCTCTTTGTACTGCTGACTTAAATAGAGGTATGGACTTACTTAGTATACAGATTCTGGTTAGAACTGTAGTAGTTTATTTTCTCCACCAACATGATGATGGCGATAATTTTAAAAAATAATACTGACTTTGGATTATTTTTTGTATTTAATTTAAAAGTGACTGAGACCCTCAATTTCAGTATTTATGTGTCATGGCTAAGACCAGATATTACTGTGAAATATTTCAAAGGACTTAAGTACAGTACCTCTCCTTCCTATAAGAAGCCAAAAGACTTCTCATAAAGTAAAATTACAATGTATAATGACACATAAGGAAGAACCTTCTCTAAGAAGCTGGATGGGGAATGAGGGTGGGGATAATTGGCCTTGAATAAGATGCAAAAAGGTTTTGTCTACCTGTTGATTTTTTTTTTATATCTAAATTCTCCAAAATGATTTCCTTAAATTTTGGTAATCAAAAATCAACTTTTTAGTTTTCTTTTTGTTACAAAATCTGAAGAAAATAATTTGGGTCAAATTAATCATTGAGTTTGTAGAAATTAAGATTCTCAAAGTTCTAACATGTGCTGTTCACATTATTATAACATTAATGAAATTATTCAGGAATCTTTAAAAATTGTAGTCTCAACAGTTTTTTTATTTTGTTTAGTATCATATTTGGTCATTGAGAATCTTGCATTTTTAAGTAAAATCAAAGCACATACTTGGGAAAATTAGGCATCCCTTGCATTGAATTTAATGCAAATTACGTTGAAAAATGTACATGCTGGTTCTATAAACATTAGGGTTAGCACTATTCCAAAAATACTATGTAGGCAAAAAAATTAGTAAAACCTATTATTTGTTTTATGTAGTAATTATAGAAAGAATAATGGGTTTCAGTATAACCTTTTCAAATAATAGTTTAAAAATGATTCATTGTACTTTTGAAAAAATAATCGCCCATAATTGTACCCGCTTATTTTACACATTGCTTCATTTGACTGATACAGCTTTCATTTGCTCTTCTCATGACTTGAAATCTGTTTTTGCAAAACTAGGTTTTTTTAAGGTATTAGGTCAGCTGACAGAGACTGGAGTTGTCAACCCTGAACAATTTATGAGTAAGTACTACAGCCTCTTTTCTGCATGAAAAGAAATAAAGGGGAACCAAGATTTTCTTTTTGTTTAGAGCGATGTTCAGTGTATACTACTTATGTTTTTGTTCAAATAGCTGGAAATTACTCAAATGACAAATTAGCTATTTTTTGTCTCAAGTTTTTTTTCAATTATAGTTGACATTCAATATTGTATTAGTATTAGGTGTACAGCATAGTGGTTAGACATTTATGTAACTTACAAAGTGATCCCTAGGTAAGTGTTGTACCCACCTGAAACCATGTATAGTTATTACAGTATTTATCGACTATATTCCCTAAACTGTTCTTTACATCTCGGTGACTATTTTGTAACTGCCAATCTGTACTTCTTAATCCCTTCAGCTTTTTCACCCAGCCCCCCAATTCCCCTCCCAGCTGACAACCATCAGTTTGTTCTCTGTATCTATGAGTTTGTCTCTATTTTGCTTGTTCATTTATTTTGTTTTTTAGATTATACATATAAGTGAAATCATATGGTATTTGTCTTTCTCTGTCTGATTTGTTTCACTTAGCATAATACCCTCTGGGTCTATCCATGTTGTAACAAACGGTAAAATTTCATTTTTTATGGCCAAGTAATATTCCATTGTATATATGTACCACATCTTCTTTATCCACACATCTTTTGATGGACTCTTGGGTCTTGTTTTCTTATCCATTTAGCCACCCTATCTTTTGATTGGAACATTTAATCTATTTACATTTAAAATAATTATTAATAGGTATGTAGTTACTACCATTTCATTATTCGTATATCTTAGCTTTTCTTCTTATAGAAGTTCCTTTAACATTTCTTGTAATACTGGTTTGGTGGTTAACTCCTTCAACTTTTTCTTGTCTGGGAAGCTCTTTATCTCTTCTTTGAATCTAAATTATAGACTTGCTGGGTAATCTTGATTGTATGTCCTTGCTTTTCATCATTTTGAATATTTTGTGCCAGCCCCTTCTGACCTGCAAAGTTTCTTTTGAGAAATCAGCTCAGTTTTACGGGGGCTCCCTTGTAGGTAACTAACTGCTTTTCTCTTGCTACTTTTAAGATTCTCTCCTTATATTTAACCTTTGGCATTTTAATTATGATGTGTCTTGGTGTTGGCCTCTCTGAGTTCATCTTGTTTGTGACTCTGCACTTCCTGGGCTTGTATGTCTATTTGCTCCACCAGGATAGGGAAATTTTCTGTCATTATTTCTTCAAATAGATTTCTTCAAATAGACCTTCAGGCTGAGTGGCTGTGACCACAGCCGACATTCTGTTGTACTGGGGCTGACCCCACAGAGGGGGATTCGCTTTAGTGGGGCTCTGGCACCTGCCAAGTCCACCCTTTGGGTGTGTCATTTGTGGTGCTAATTGAGTGGTGCTGTGGTGTTGCCTGAAGCCAACCACCAGGTATGTTGGTTCTGGGGCCTCTTAGTGCAGGCTAGATCAGTAGCGGCCTATGCTGCTGGGCTTGGAGAACCTCAGAGTGGTTATGCTGTGAACTGAGGCTGGCTTCAGGCTGCTTAGCAAGAGGTACAGGGCACACCAAGGCCAGCTGCTGCTTGTTTGGGGACCTTTGAGAGATTTTTTAAAAAGTCAGCAGTGTGGACACAGGCCAGCTGCCTGTGTGGATTAGCCTCAGAAAGAGGTTTGGGCCAGCTGGATCAGTTGGATGAAGTGGGGTCTCAGAGAATCACCAGGGTGGGACAAAAGCAGTGTTAGCCAGGTGGATGAAAACTAAGATTTGGTGCCTGCCAGCAGTGTGGGAAGAGAGCTCAACAAAGGAACAATGGCGCCTGCTGGCACTTTAGTCTCAGAGACTAAAGTGCTGTGCCTGAAGCCAGACAATTCAGTTCCTCCTTATAGGTTCCTGGTGCTTTTCAAGCTGCAGTCCCTTCTCTGGAGCTTAAGCAAGTATTTGTGAGTGAATGAGTCTGTACTCAGCCTTGTGTGGGGCTAGAGCCCCTTGCTCCTCAGGGGGAACCCCTGTAGCCAACATACTCCTCCCAATTCTTAACTGCCACACTTGGATGTGGGACCAGCCTATTTTGCATCCCCACTCCTACCAGTCTTGATGTGGCTTCTTTATATCCTTAATTATAGGACTTCTGTTCAGCTAGTCGTCAGGTGGTGGTTCTGTAATTTAGTTGTAATTTTGATGTGATCATGGGAAGAGGTGAGCGCAGCATTTACCTACTCTGCCATCTTGACTGGAAGTCCAAATTGACTATTTTCTTATTTAAATATTTAACATGGCTAAACTGTTCTAGAATCCAAATGTAGTAATTACCATGTTTTATAAAATACTACTTTTAGATAATTACTGTAGCATAGAACCTAGGTGGCAGCTCTAGAGATGGTGTTTTATTATAGCTATTTCCTTATGTGGTTAGGTTATTCACAGAAATGTAATCACCAAATCAAAGATGTAAGAGAATATGTTGTATATATTTTGTTTGTTTATATTGAATTTCAAGATTAGCAGGTTATTTTACAGTGCAACCCCCCATCCCCTTAATATATGAGAGAATGGAAGTCAAGAGAAGTCAAATGACTCACCCAAGATCACAAGTAGTTATTGGTAAGGAAAGACCCAGAACTGTCCTGACTCCATGCAGTGCTCTAACAGTCATTTCCTATTTTCTATAATTTCTTCATTTCTTTCAATAGGTAAATTTGTTTTGTACTCTGTCTCACCCTCCTGAGTTGAAGATCATCATTTCCTGATTCTCATTGTTTTTCTACATAAAATTTATTTCTTCCTACTCCAGACCCCTATCTAGAATGAAACTGTTAGGCTGTTTTTATTCCTGCATTCCTCTTTACATGCATATCAGATTAGATGAGAAACCATGTTATTTTAACAATATAAGTACTAAAAATCAAACTTGAAAGTACTTATTCTGTCTTTGCTCCTATTTGCTATGTGATGTGGGGAAAATTACTTGGAAATAGAGACCAATTTTTCACCTACTATATTTCCCCCAAAATAAGACCTAGATGGACCATGAGTTCTAATGCGTCTTTTGGAGCAAAAATTAATAAAAGACCTGGTCTTATTTTAATGTAAGACAGGGTATAATATAATTAATATAGTATAATTAATATGATATAATACCGGTCTTACATTAATTTTTGATCCAGAAGATGTATTAGAGCTGATGGTCCGGCTAGGTCTTATTTTCGGGGAAACACGGTATTTCACAAGGTACTTTCAAAGGAAACAAAACAATTCTAAATTCTAAAAAAGTCAGGTAATCATGAAACACTTGAGATCACAAGGGGAAAACTGGAAACTACTTTCGTCAAATTATTTTGAAACCAAAGAGAATGGAGCCATGTTAACATTCTCTAGTTAAAATTTGTCAAGTATTGCTCCATTCAATTATCTGTTGAGTATAAAGGTTGAAGAAATCTATTTAAACTAAGTAATGATACATTGTCACAGATTGGCAACATCTATAATTTATTAGGTTGGTACAAAAGTAATTGCGGTTTTTGCAGTTTTTAACCTGTTAAACTGCAATTATTTTTGCATCAACCTACTATTTGTATTATAAGTGCTGTTCATCTAAAATAGCTGTATTAATCTTTGCTAGCATATTTTTTAAATGTATGGACTATACTTCAATTTATTGATTGTTGATACTTCAACTACTTGGTCCTTTTTAAAATAAATTTTTTTAGACACAAATTATATGAGTAAGTTACTATGGTGAAATAGCTTTAAGGATTCAATAATGAAGTCAGCTAATCCTAGTATTTTTATGGCATTCAATAAAGTTTAATGTCTAACACTGTTTTTCAATTTCCACAGAATCTTTTGAGCACATGAAGAAATCTGGGGATTATTATGTTACAGTTGTGGAAGATGTAACTTTAGGACAGATTGTTGCTACAGCAACTCTGATAATAGAACATAAATTCATCCATTCCTGTGCTAAGGTACGTGTTCACATTAATGCTTATGAGCTATAATGGACAGGAGTTTTCTAGCAAAACCTATATTGAGTTTCCATTAGACCAGGGGTGTCCAAACTTTTTTCAATGTTTTTCACCAAGGGCCATATTCGGTAAAATACACAAACAGCCGGGCCACTCACTCGAGGTGAGGTACGTATTGCCTCACCTGGTTTATTTAAGTAAACTAAATATATTTTTGGAATTTGCTGCGGGCCGATAAAAAATGGACACCCCTGCATTAGACAAATTTGTTTTCTCATTGCTTTTTGTTATAAAACAAGAGCTGTGTTGCCCTGAGTTATGAGGAAGAAACTGTATTAACAGTATGAAATATTTGCTAAAAATTGTTCTGTAAGGTATTAGATTTGGTATAGCTATAGAGAAACCAAGTTAGCATCAAGAAATTTGGCAGTAATGTTTAGAATCCTTAATGCTGTTTTTTTGAAAAACAGTACTTTTGATATACTACACTGACACAAATTCCCAAGTTTCCAAGTGGTAAAGGGTTCAGAATACTATATTCTTTCCTAATGCCTATAGAGCCTCTTCCTCCTCTATGACTCACATGAAATCGTAAAGAAAGCCTTGGTAATCTAGTAAGATAGGAACATCTGGAATGTTTTCTGTGAGTTATGAATTTTGGTGGGGTTTCTGTGCTAGAAATTGTATCTGGATGTCTAACATAAATTGCTGTTAGGCAAGGAGTAGGATGGTGCATACAAGAACATTCATGACAAGATTACATTTTGGGGATGGGGACTCTGAGGTTTGCTTTAGAACAATGGGGTGGGGAGGTTCCGGATATAGACACAAGAAGATTAGGCCACAGGTTGATTCATTATATTATTTCCTATATATTAAGATGTAAAAATGTTTGCATTTTAGTTTTTGTTAAGTTCAAGTTTACCATGCATTTTTGTCAATGAATTTTTACCAATCGTCACTTGTTGATTTAGCTAAAAACAAAACTATTTGCTTAGTCCTTTAAATATTGTAAATATTTTCAGAGAGGAAGAGTAGAAGATGTTGTTGTTAGTGATGAATGCCGAGGAAAGCAGCTTGGCAAATTGTAAGTAGGCAGAAACAAGGTAACCCTGGATAAATTAGATGCTCTTTGTCTTTCCATTTACAGCTTTTTGCCAAGATACCTGTTAAACATGTCTTCCTGCTTGAAGTACTTTTTAGGCATCATTAATTATGAACCCATTCTCACTCTGTAGCTTAGACTGAATTTAATGGAGAAATAAAGCATTTTTATATTAGTTTTACCATAGTTTGGAAATTGGAAGTGTACTATTTTACAGGCAATAATATCTTTAAGTTACTAACTTCTAGTAGTAGTCTCATACTGGTAGAAAACAAAGTTTTGGCCGAGTCAAGAGATTTCCCCATTTGTCATATCTAAAAATAGAAGGAAATGTTCTCAGTCTCTTAAGTTTTAGAAACATACACAGAAGGTGCTAAAAAAAATGTATACACATATTAAGAAAGGAAAAAACTATTAAAATTGTAATACTCAATATAGTATACTGATAACAAAAGATTAATACAAGTCATGTGTATACATGTTTTTGAAACCCCTGTATACTAAAAAAGCCTTCGCTGTTTAATCCTCTATACATTTACTGAAATCTTTTAAAACAAATGTAAATAAGTTTCATAGGTTTATTGCCTACTTTATTAGATGGAACTTGCTTTTTAACATTATCTCTACTGAGTTTTAAGAAATTCACTTAATAAATATTAAACACCTGCTATGTGCCAGATATTATTCAAGGTATTTGGGATACATCAGTGAACAAAACAGACCAATTTCTAGTATTCTAGCCCACTTCACTTAGTCACAACTTTTATAATTTTATAACTTCAATCAAGATGTTCTGTCTCCAAATTGATATGATTTTTAAGTCTATGCAAACATGAGAAAAACACTTCAGGTAAATTTTTGTAGCTCTTTTGTCGTATTTTTTTTTTTTACCTCTAAGAATAACATTCTTATACTGGATTTGGATTCTTTAAGGATTTGTAAAGATGTATACTTTTCTGCTTGTTTCTCTTTCATATTAATCAGACCAATTCAGAGTTAATCTGTTAGATACCATCACAAATACTGAAGTAGCTTTAAAAACAATAAAGAACAAAGCTATTATTTACCCATTTTATGTGGAAATGTTGACTATTCCTAAGTAGTTTGAATACATTTAGGGAAAAAATTAAAAAATAATCTAGGCCATATTTTTTAAAAGGCTGACAGTCTTTAGTGTTAATAGTAATCTTAAAACTTATTTTTAAAGAGGGTTTGGGTGTGTAGTATTTGTCCTATTTATTAACAGGCTGGAGATTATCAATTAAAGTATATTTGAAACAAACTGAAATGTTTTGGGTGATTTAAATGATTATGTTCTTACAATTTGAAATGCCACGACCTAAACCTATTTCTAATATAAACTTGAAATTTTATTTCATGTAATATTCATTCATTAAGTTACTAAAATTCATTTTTATTAACAAATGCTCTGTGCTTTTCCCCTCTCTTTTTTAAAATTTCAGGTTATTATCAACCCTTACTTTGCTAAGCAAGAAACTGAACTGTTATAAGATTACCCTTGAATGTCTACCACAAAATGTTGGTTTCTATAAAAAGTTTGGATATACAGTATCTGAAGAAAACTACATGTGTCGGAGGTTTTTAAAGTAAAAATCTTTTAAGAAGGACATTTGTCAAAGGAGCTAATGCAAGAAGGCTATATACTCTTCCTAGAGTTAAAATATTTTGCTGCAACCCAGTGACCTCTATAAAATACTGGATTGAAAAAACAATTGTAATACAACAAATATTAATGACATTAGATTACTTTGGGCTAGTGGGACATGCTGAGTTTAGATTACAAATGAATATTATAAAGAGGATGATTTTTAACCAAAGGACTATATTTTTAACTTGAATCTTTTCTTGCATTGTATTTTTCTAAAGTTTAGCTTAATTTCTTGGTAGTCCGAGTATAGGTAGTAAGGAGCTATGTATTTGCTGTCTGTATTGCTCATTTTTAAAAAAGCATACAACAAATAAGGCTGGTTCTTACCACATTCATAAAATTATTTTTGTTTCAAAGAAACATCTAAATACCAATTAGGGGTGTGTCATTTCCCACATATTAGTGAAACTGGATAAGTTATATATAACTAAATGTAGTCCAGTCCAACATTTGTTGATCCTAATATTGTATTGGCAAATAACCTGGTCAGCCTTTTAAAGTAGAAATAAAAATTAACTTGTAAAATGTGATGCAATTCAAAGTAAAACAATTTAAATGTACGTACATCTAAAAGTTATATATAATTCTAATATAAAGTACCACCTGTCTTATGTGAAATATAATAATTACTCATTTGTTTAAAATACCTAAGAGCAAATACAAGGTACTTTTTAACAATGATTTCTGATTTTTTCATGGGTGTCTGAAGCCTCTATTCTGAGGAACATTTTTATGAAAAAGATTACAAAATTGAGTGGAATATTTAAAAACGTTATCATACTGTATTTGTTACATTCTTTAAATGTTGATCGAAGCCTTTCTATTTAATGTGATTATAATGGTATTCTGGTTACTACCCTGTTTTGACTTTATTTATTTTAATTATTTTTTTAAGTTGAAGTAGAAATTAGATACTTTATTAATGGTTCTAATCTTTTGCATTCCATGTTACATTAAACCTGTTCTATGATGAATAGTCTTTTGTTAGAATCCTAATGTTGTCTGTGCTTTCTTTGAGTCTTCTATTGAACTCTTCTAGGTCAAGTCATGGTTCATAAAATTAGTTTTGTGTACTCTTTGTAAAATGAACTCGGAAAGTAAAGACCATTTATTTCTCATCTGTTTGACTCATACCTTCCTCAATTGGATTCTGATTTCCCTCCATGTAGTTAAGTTAGTTGGCTTTCTAAAACCATAGAAACCCTTCACCAATCAAGGGTGTATACTTATCTACTGATGACCTATGCAGATCAATTGATCTGTCGCTAGTGAAAGCAACAAAGCTAGTTTTGTCTTTACCGGAGTCCTATGACCTTGTTATGACAATAGCTTTACTAAGTACACGCCGGTAATTAAAAACCTATGTTAAAAAATAAGCCTAATAAAAGGCAAAATTAAATGCTTTATTACATTTCATACCACTGAACAATTTGAAATGAAACTACCTACAAGGTTGGTATTTATATAAATTTCTTTAAATAGTGTTCTTAGGTCTTATCTTAAATCTCCCCTCAAAGAAATAATTACAGGTAAGACCATATATTTTGTATTTGTATTTCACTGATTCTAAGATGTACATTTTATGATCAAGGGCTTGTCATAGTTTATTCAGCAATATTTTGCCTTTTAGTGGTATCTAAAATAATAGTGACAGCATCTTAGACTTGAAAAATAGTATGTAGGTAGGCTAACAGGAAGAGGATACTGTAAAAGCAAAAAGTATTTTTTTAATGGGCTGGAAACATCTATGGATTACTTACCCTTTCCTTCAGGAATGAATTCCCTCACTTCCAGCTCTAAACTTGATCTATTAATCCTTAAAAACATACTTGAGCTGAAATTTGGGCCTTGCATGGATAACTGACTGTATTTTTTTTCTGTGTGTGACCAGTGTTTTGGAAGATGTTCTTAAGTGCTTATCAATATCCAATGTTCACTTATCTGTCTTAATCTGTGGGAGTAAAACTAGGTTACTTCTACCTAGAAGCCAACAATCTAAGTAAAGTTCTGAGGCATAAGCAGTATAAATGAGCTTTTCAATCCTTTTGAGGTATAATGGCACAACAGTTTTAATACAACCACCAATCTTCACAAAATAATTTTAATACTTTGTGTCTGGGCTAGCAGCATCTTGCACTGTGACATTCCTATACATACATAAGCATTTTATACAAGTACAAATGTTAAAAGCAGAGTAACTTAAGCAATTGCCTATACAAAGGTAAGTAGACACTGTAGGTTATTTTTCTTGAATTATTTTTGCTGCATAGTAAATTGCAATTACATGTCAGTATAATGTTACTGATCTACAGAATACACTTTGAACTGTGAGGTATGGCAACTCCCTATAAGAGAGAGCTAACATGTAAACCTGAATATTTTGAGTGATTTTTGTTTTAGCTGCCATGGATGGGTAAGACAAAAAAAATCCAGCATTCAAAGACCCTAGAAACATATTTTTCTAACCAATAAAAAAAATAAAATCTTTTAGTAATTCTCAGCTATTTCCTAACATTTCCTGTTTGGGGCATTGTTGAATGGACAAAGATAAAGTAAATACTGAAGAGAAGCTTAGTTTGTTATGGAATCATGGATTAAGCCAGTTATTTAAAAAAAAAAAAAAAAACCCGCCAGGTAACTGCTCATTTACTTTACATCAAGTTGAGATCCGTGTGTGTGTGTGTGTGGTGTGTGTGTGTATGCACATCTCAACTTTATAATTCAAGATTGCAGTTAAATACTTCTAATTCACTTGAATTACCATGGTAATAAGACAATTAGAAACCTTATATTTTGTTAAAAAGGACATGCTTAATATTTTCTGACATTACTTCTAAAATCAGATGAAGCACAAAATCCTCCCAAAATATATATTCTGCTCTAAACGTTAAGTGGTTGAGAGTTTGTAGCAAAAGTTATCGCTGTTTCACATTTCCACCAGAGTAGATACAAATAAAAATAACTGCTGTTTAAACATCTAATAGATAAAAAATAATAACAACATGAACCAATTAACTGAAATTAGGAGCTAAGAATACTACCATTCCAGTTTGAATATTTTCAGTATTTAAGTTTCATACTTTAAAAATGGACAGTAAAGCAGTTGTCCTATGTTTCGATGCAATTTCACTTTAAGTTCTGTGCCCAGATTACATATTTGATTTTTAAAATTGGGTGCTATGTCACTTATTATACATTATTCAAATATTCTAGAAAATAAATCATGATTGGTTAAATGTATTGTAATGAACTATCACAAAACATCAATGGAAAGAAAGGAAATACAGAAATGGAACCAAACAGAAGGAAGAATAGGAAGAGCTACCAGAAGAACTAGTGGAACACTGGGTGGAAGAATGGATCCAAGATAAAACAAATTTGCAGTGTTCTTATGTGAAATAAAGAACATGTTTTGTCCATGTTACTATTGTACTTAAGAAGATGACAGTCCCTTTTCCTAGTGTTTTGTGAGAGACAGTCTTTACAGTGCTGGGCAGGCACTTTAGTGACAACATACAAATTATAGTGGTTAGAAAAAGTGGAGAATTGCCAGCTATAAATTAATAAATAACAATCTATATTTCTGGCCAGACTACTAGAATGTGTATATTTAAGAAACTAATTTTAAAAATCTTAACTGCCTCATTTTAAAACCTAAATATACTATTATGAAGATTCTTTGAAGCAGTTTTTGCTGAAAGAAGTATCATCGATTATTAGATTACAAGAGAGATCTTTGCTGACTTATCCAATAGTGATCTATATACAGGAAAGCTGTGTTATCTGGCACTTTACCAACTGGAATTTCTGAACACTCAATGCAAATCTTGATTCTATTTGACAACCACAACAAATGACCTAATCACAACAGAGTACAAGACCACAATGGGATTAACAATATGCTGTTTTCATGGTGGTAAAATAGAGAAAGGCAAGGGAAATCAGAAGAGGAATACCACCTGGGTCAACAGAATTAACTCTTAATTAACAAAGCAATTTTAATTCATTTCTACTCTCCTGCTATGCTGGATAAAACGAGCTTTTACTGTATTATTACATTTTAGGAAGAAAAGCCAAGCAAGTAACTTGATGTAATTGGTTACCTTGCATAGTACCTCTTGGTACCAAGGGAACGTATGGAAATCATTCCCACTGGTAAAGCACCTCAAGAGAGGACTGAGAAAAGTGAGATAGAAAGGAATTTTGTTTGTGCGAACCTAAATCATCAACTATAAAAAGTTAAAAACTCACTTCCCTCACATCATACTTAAAATAGCAAAACTGTTTCTCTAGAACAATTTTTATGTATGTATATATAAATAGGGAGAAATAAGGATCCATAGAATGACTTAGCTGATGCAAATTATGGGGGAAATTTGGATTAACTCAATGTAAAGAACTGATTAAAACACTAGAGTAAACTAGTCTCCCACAAATCACTTACCCCAATAAATTCATCTTCAAAGAAAAGCTGCTGTCTGAGCCACAATCACCTCACAGAATCATTAAGACAACATAAAATTAAGGAGTAAATATTTCCAAATAATTTACTGAGGTTTCTTCAAGCCTCAGGCTTTCAGTTTAAACTAATTTATAGTTTTTAAAAAATTACAGAAAAGTGTTAAAAACTTTTCATTGTTCTACATACTAATTTAGAGGTCATAAGGATTTAGTTTTATTATTTTTAACGATGCAAGGCACTTCTTTTTAGGGCTTCATTTAGGAAAAAAAATAATGCTACACTGGTTTATTATATTCTATTTAAAACCACTTTGGACAAAGGAAAAAAAAACGGGCTAAACAACTCTAAAAAGTACACACACAACATTTGGCTTTTAAGAAATGCAAAAAGGAAAGTCACTTGAAAATCTAAAAACTTGTTTTTGAGCATCTGGTATTATAAAGCAAAACATCTTTTGTTCATTAAACTTTTTTTCTATCGACTAAACAAATTAGGAAGATACTAGGAAAGGAAGCAGTACTTGGGTCATGTTAAAGTAAGGATGGCTGGCTGTCATGATTTAAAGATTAGTAATAAGGGATGGAGAAGTTTTAAAACAAGAACGGTAATTAAGCTACTTAATTATACTAAAAAAGAAATGTGGCAGATTCCTGCATTTTTTTAATGTTTCTGTAAGGGGCTCCATCATAAAACTGAACTGTAAAATTGTTTTTTTAATGTGATCTATAGAACACAATGAATTCTTAGCAAACTTTAGGAAATTCTCTTGTTATAAATTACCCAGATTTTATAAACAAATCCCCCTAACTTGCATTTTGTTTAAAGTAATAACTTTATATCATACAAATAAATTTCAAGTATGAAAAGTGCATTATTGCAATAATACCTCTTTGCAAGTCCAAAATTCTTGGTTTATAATAAAACTGTAAAGTGTTTTTTTTCTTTTTTTTTAAAAAAAAGGAGTAAAACCATGAGTGCCATCTATTATGGAAGTCCAACATCTTAAAATGTTGCTCAACAATTTGTAGAGAAACATGTCTGGAAGCAACATATAATTGAAAAGAAACTACTTGTGTTTTTACCATTTTACATTATTGTCTCTAGTATTTTCTCCTTCCCAAATAGAATTCACATCCTCTATAATGTTGCTGTTGAGTCAGCCATTCTGTGCAGTCGCCACTTGCATGCTTCCAAAATCATCATCTTCTTCATGTGTTCTCTTCAAACTGCCTAAAATTTATTGCATGAACATAACATATAATGGGAACTTAAATAAATGCACTTATTAATGTTACAGCTAGTAAAAGTCTCATTTTTAATGAAGTGTTACCATGTATATGCACTATGAAAATTCCATGACTAGATGTTTAGCAAACTTTAGTAAATTTTCTTATGAATTATCCAAATAACCCAGATTATCCCTCCATAAAGAGATAATGGAGGAAAACTTTAGGGAGCAATTAAACTTGTAAAGCAGTGCTGTGTTATCTGGCTAACAATGGCATAGCCTGAAACTTACGCCCTAAAGGTTGTGCTCAGTAATAATGTTAATTCAGAGGGCAGATTCCTACATGAAACTAAAGTCACTATAAGATTAATCAAATAAGGATAGAAATATAATACCAAGACAATGGAATAAAAAATAAAATATGTGGTATGTTAGTCATGAGGATAAATACAGCTGCTTAACTGAGTTTCAGATGAGGTGCTGCACTTGCATTATACTAAGGAAGCTAAGAGACGAATAGCTAATTCAAGGCAGAAAGTAAGACGGTATAAAGCTCTATAGGACTTCTGAATGACGGGATCACCTTTCCTTGAGGAGATGACACCTGAACTAAGTTTATAAGAATAGCTGAATGCGATGCTTTCTAGGTGGAGAAAAGACACACACAGGAAACCATCAGTAGTTCAGTTTTCTGGAGTCCATATATAAAGAGGAACAGTGAGAGATACAAATAAGATCAGAAGGGACTTTAAACACTACCTATGACCCCACCTGTGTTTTCTTCTGTAGGAATTAAGCCAATGAAGGTTTTTGTACAGGAAAAATAATCACAATTAGAACTATCTTTAATGAAAATAAGTCTGGCCATAATGTACAGGACAAACCAAATAAGAGTTTGGATAGGAGGCCAATACTGGCCTGAAGTAGATTGAGATTAAGGGTATTATGAAAGGGAATGAATTTTAAAGGTACCGAGGAAACAGATCCTCATGAATTTGGGAATGACTAGATGGAGGTGGCAAAGGAAAGAAAAGAGCCAACGACAACTAGGAAGTTGTGCCTCAAGGGTGGATATATAGAGCACTCACTACAGGCAGTGCAATATAGTGAAGAAGAGTGCTGGACTTGTGGATCAGATCACCAGTGCTCAATTTCAAGGTCCAACACTAAGGTATGTACTGTGTTTCCCCCAAAATAAGACCAGGTCTTATATTAATTTTTGCTCCAAAAGACACATTAGGGCTTACGGGGATGTCATCCTGAAAAATCACGCTGGGCTTATTTTCCGGTTAGGTCTTCTTATTTTCGGGGAAACACAGTATGTAACCTGCTCTTCCTATCTTATAAGGCTGCTGGTTCAAATAAGACTGAAATGAACTTTGGGAGACAAAAACCATAAATAAGTAAATTCCATGAGTGCTCTAGTAGAATAAAAAGAAAAAAAAACAAATAAGGGTAACAAAGTCTTAGAGAAGGAAGGTAAAAGTTAAAAGATTTTGAGAGTGTGCTCAAATCATTAACTTTGAAAAATGGGGGAGAGGAGCTCTCTGAAATAGAGAAGGGAGAAGGATTGAAATATTGATGGCAAGAGAAAAACTGAGGCAGCGGAAATGTCCCTGCCTTCAAGTTAAGAATCACTCTACTTAACTTGAAACACTTTCATTTATTAACCACCATTTATTTTTAATAAGATCACCTAAGTGTATTTTAGGGCCCCATCTCCAGACTCCTCTTCAATCTAAGTTGTAACACAGTTATACTACTTACAGACTTAAAATTAAACCAAGCAGAAATTTGATCTTCCAACCAGCATATTCTGATTAACTAGGTAGTATTATGCACACAGCAGATAGTATTTATTCATTATAAAATTAAAATTGAAATTATCTTAATTCAATAGTCTACTCATAGTTTTCTAAACAACTTACATTGTTTAGTGTAACTTGTAACAAGCAAAACATGCTGCTACTTCTACCTTTCATACCATCATCTTTCTCCCCACCAACTTTCTCAAAAATGAAAACATCCTTACCTGTGGTACCAGAATGAACAGATAAGGACCTTTCTATCTGGAGTGGTGACATCATCTGTATCGTTAATTTTGCTAGGTAGATGGCTTCATATTCCTAAACAAGATTTTAATTAACTTCAATATACATTTAAATTATTCAATACCCAAAACAGTGGTTAATGTGTACATTATTGGTATTCTTAATTTATACCAAAAAATCTGATACCATATTGTTGGAAGAGAAATGAAGGCTTAAAATTCCTATTTCAATTTCACACTTACTGATGAAACTAGAAATCACGGCAGACCAATAGCTTGCACTAGTGTATCACACTGAACTGCTAGTCAGTGTTCTCTACCACTGGAGCATTATAAGGTTTGTACGATACTATCACCACTATTAATCATTGTGATAGAATGAAATGAGAAAGTAGTAAGAAAAAAATTACAAAAGTAACAAAATTATCATGATTAGAAGAGAAGAAAAGCTAAGATAATCAACTAGAAAATTTTTCTAGAATCAGTAAAGAGTTTAATAAGGTTGCCCACTGAAAACAATAAACACCAGTAGCTTTTCTATACAAATAACCAATTAGAAAACATACTGGAAGAATTTCATTTATAATGGGAACAAAAAAATATCTAGGAAAAAATTTCGTTAAGAAATTTATTCTGTGCAGAGAAAATTTTAAAACACTAAAAGATATGTAAGTTGATTTGAATAAATGGAACGTATACTTCGAATGGAAGACTAAATATTTTAAAGTGCCATTTCTTTCTGACCTGTGAATGTAGAGATACTATTAAAAATGACTATAGGGCTCCTTCCAGTAAAGTTAACACCAAAAACTAAATGTTAAGAGCTTGCCAGGAAAATTCTAGAAAGAACATTGAGGGGATCTTGAGCCATACCATAAGTTATTCATGTAATAGTTTAGTATTTAAAATTGTTTTATACAGGTACTGCAATAAGCAGATAAATGGAACAGAATTTAATGTCCTGAAACAGACCCAAATATAGATCAGAATTTGGTATATAATAAAAATGGCATCTCAAATAGGCTGGCTAAAGACTCCCTTAATATACAAAGAGCTCTTACAAACCAATGAGAAAAAGACCAACCACCTTATGGGCAAACCATAAAGAATTGCTACTTTTATCACCATGATGACAATCATCAAAAAATTTGTCAAAATACTTTTGCTTATTGATATTGATTAGGGTATGTGGAAACAGGTACACCCTGTTTCTTGGTGGTGTAAGTTTACATTATTCCAGTCTTTTTAGAGTCAATTTGACAACATCAAATTTCAAATGCCCCGACCCAGCAATTCCACTTTGATCAATTATCTTATAGGTATATACACATCTGTATATTCGCACATACTATTCTGTCCAATATTGTTTATAATCATGAAAGGCTAGAAACAATCTAAAGGTCTATGTATAAGGAACTGGTCATATAAAATTGTGATATACACATATATATGCACATACATGTATAAAAATATTTTGTAGGTAGAGCTATACATGCTGTTTTACAATGATCTTCAAAATATACTATTAAGGAGACTGATTTTTCATTCTATTCTCCTTAGGCATTGTTGAATTTAAAATTTTTTAACCATAAATATATTATCACTTTTTCAAATACAAAAATCAGTTTAAAAAGAGACTGTGTTTACAGAACAGTTAAAAGGCAAAGAAACTTATAGTTAGCTTTGTATTCTGTAACTATGAAGAAGGAATAAAAAAATATTTTATGAAAATCAGGTAAAGACAGAGATACAACTTTTCTCTTTTAAATGAAGTAAAAGTAAATTGAAAACCAAAATGAGATAAAATTTCAAGTATGGTAACTGAGACAATCCATACTGTAATGCACTTGATGTCTCAATGTGAGATTTATTCCTGTTTTAACTAGATGGAATCAGCCAGAGCACATTCTTCAACCTATGATTTTCCTTCCTGGAAAAAATTAAACTAGTCAAATCAGATAATTAACAAGTTTATCTTATTGTTGTTTTTAGTGTGGCTTCCAGGCACCAACAAAATCTGAAACAGCATGGAAAAGATAAAGCATACAAAATAGATAAAGCTATTCTATGTAGTAGACTTAGAAATAAAACTCATATGCTCTCTGTATGTGATGAAAGTGGAGAAAAATATTGAAGAAATTTCTTATCAATTATTTTACCTTAGATTTAACTATGTGTCTTTAATCCTTTTTTGGTAAAGGCAGCTTTTAGGAAAATTCTTTTAACTAGATATGTAAACTTGAATAAAGAATCAAATTAGATGATGGCAATTTTTAAGTATTTACAAAGTAAATTCTATACCTAAATTACATGGACATAAGATTTTAATTATCCTACTTTCTGACTACTTTAAAGAAAAGAGAAGTTACCTGAAGTTGATGGACAAATCCAGCATTAGGATTAATACAAAATCTTCTTTCTTGAACATAAGCAAATGCATCTCTGAAAACAGAAAAAGAAAATTAAAGTGATGTTATTATTTCATAAATTAATTTCAATTTTTCCAGAATTTACCTAAAATAGGAAATCATAATCATACAGCTTGAACTCCACAGGGGTAGTGAGTTGCAGTGGGAAAACTAACAGCATGGTCAAACTAATCACAATCCCTCTGCTTACCAGCTGTGTGTCCTAGGGGAAGCTGCTCAACTTTTCTAAGCTTTATTTTTCTCATTTATAAAATGGGATTATAATAATACCTATCTTAGAGGGCTATTGTGAAGATGGGATATAAGTGTAAAGCACCTTGTATAGCATCTGTCACATAATACATTCTCAAAATATTATCATTAGTTAAACAAGAAGTATATGTACTGCCTTGTGTTGTTGTGAAACTTAGATAAAAGTGCTTCAAATAGTACCTGGACCATACAGAGACCCAATAAATGGGAGTTACTTTCACTATTATTACTGACAAGATACCAAATAATAAAGACAATATATAAAACAAAGTTTCCCAAACCTTGTTAATCTTTTTCAATTAAATAAAGCATTTGTATTCAAATAATATTGCTTTAAGAACTGATACTGTTAAGCAAACTTTTCCATTATAATTTCAACACAAAGACTACCAAAGAAAGTGAAACAAGCATTTGAATGTCTACTGTTGTCAGGCATGTGGATACAATGCTGAACATAGCTCAAATGGAGAGGGTAATGGAGAACATGGTATATGGACGGAGAGGTTAGTGGGGGCATATCATGCAAAGTTTCACTGGCCATGTTAAGAATTATTAAGGATCAGAAACCTTTGAGAGCATTGTGGGTTAAGGTGATTATACGATCAGATCAGATTTATCTTTTGAAAATATCATTCTGACTATAGTGTGGAAAACAGAACAGACTGGAGAAGGAAAAAAATACAGGAAACCAGTAAGAAGGCTACTATTGGAAGAATCCAAAGGAGACTCAAGTGGAGCTCGGATTAGGGAGATTAAATGATGAAGAGAAAGATAAAGAGACCGACACAGTGTATACTTTAGGACAAAACAGACAGGATTTAGGACAAAACAGACATGGATCAGTTTGGGAGATGAGTGAAATAGAAGGAGGTGTCAATGATTACAAGATTTCTAACTTGTACAAGACCATTAAACGCAAGAAGCTCTTGACGCCTCCCCCATCTTTTTTATCTATGCAGTATGCTTGGAAAAGATGATTTTGGCTAAGAAAGACTACACTGAATTGTGAATAGAAGCTAAAACAATTCCTAGGTAACTCTTCATCAAAATACTGTTAAGGGAAAAACATAATAAATTAGGTTTTTAAACAAGGAAAGCAACATCTGTATCTGGGAGTTTTTAAACTCGGACTAACCAATTCCCTTGTAAGTAAGTAGTGGGTTATTCTAACTCTAACTACCTTGGCTTCTTAAAATAACAACAGTACTAGCTCCATAAAATCACAAAATATTAGTCTAAGTATATAAGGTAGACAAGGTACAAAAGTTAAGAGACTGAGCATGGAGTGTAGGGCCTATCTAATCAAACATGACTAGATGACAAAATCAAGAGAATATTAACTTCAAACTCCCAAACCATCTCCACCAAGCTTCATTTTAATAAAAATTTAAACTGTGGCTAGGTTTCAGAATACTGCCTTACCTGTACTTCATTCCAAATGTTTCCATAATGTATGCAATAACAAAGGCAGCACTGAAGAGGGGAAAAAAATTTAGAAAAAAAAAACAGAAAACACAACTCATTAATTAAATACTAGAGAAGAAAAGATTATCTCTAACTTCATACCTCCTGGAGATCCCTGCATTTCCATGGACAAGAACTTTTCCTGAAAAACAAGAAATAATTATTCTGACAGAAAGACACCTGATTCAACAGCTAAACTATACTGAAACTATGTACTATGCCATAGTAAAATAAATCTTTTCTTATACATTTTTTTTATTTCATACATACCACCTGGATATTCATTAATATTCAAACCGTTACAATTATTTATACTAACTGTGTAGAGAATACAACAGACTTTTAGGTTAAAGAGATTTAAAGCTCACCCAGAATTTGAAAATAGTTCTATAGAGATATTTAAGAAAGCCTATGCAAATGAAACAAGAAGTCAGGAAAACACAAATTTAGGAAAAGCCCATTATATATAATTACAAGTTTCACATCCTGCATTTAACATGAATACTAACTAAAAACTAAACAAATAATCTAAAAGTAAACATTAGCTAAGTAAAGGAAATATTATTTACCTCCAGTTTGTAAGCTCCCATCAATAAACTCTTTAGTCTGAAGGCAAAGACAATGTGTTAAAATTAAATGCGGATTAACATAAGCATAAAATACATACATATGGTGAAACAAAATATATTGAAAATAATTTCCTGCTAATTTATATGAATAAAAATTACATTAATTCAAAAATTTCCAAAATGCTACAAATACGACTATTACAAGTTTAAAAAATTATACAGGAGCTAAAAATTAATTTGAATTTAATAAACTAAAAAGTGGGATTTCTCAAAATTTTGGAGATCATAAAAAGGCTTTAAAAATAATAAAAATAATAAAAAAATATACAATCCCACAATTTTCAGTCAAAACAAAGCAAAAGTTTTAGAACCACAAATAAAAGATCAAACCATAAATTTTAAATGATATTAAAGTATTGATACCTACCATGGGAAAAAAACGTATTATATTTTCAACTGGATTATCTGCAATATCCAAGACTAAATATCTGAAAATAGAATATTTTGTAATAAGCACACTTTCAGATAACTATGTATAAAAAAACTTTGAAATTTCTTGGCAACAATGGAAAGAATGCAAAAAAAATTTCAAAGTATTATATTCCCAAGAACTGGTCCATAGATTTTATATTGCTTACTTGAAGGCACAGCATTTAAAGCCTTAAATACCATTAATATTTCTCTGATAGTTTAGTATAAAAATTTTATCTGGTTAAAATAGAAGAATCACAAGTAGGAAGAAACCTTTGTCCAGATCCAAGTGGATACAGAAAATAAGTGACAAAAAATGCATATATTCCTTACTATTATTATTTTATTTCTACCAACTTCCCTACGACTAAAAGATTCTTCCCTGGGTGGCCCTGCGATACCTCCTTAGAACTCTACAGAAGACAATTCAGAAGACTAAAGTCTGAAAGAGAAGGAGCCAATCAAAATACAAGGCAGTCTGATGGAATCATGAGTCAAAAACATTCATTATTTGAACTAACCTTCAGTAGTGCAAAAAACAGCCAAGAGACCACATATCCTGGAATTTTATACTTTGGAAGACATTTAAAATAAGGCATTATTAATATCGTAGGCTTTTAAATTTTGCGTGAAACTTCCATTTCTAATCTATCCAAGATCAACTGTTTATTAACACAACTATAGGTAATTAAGTTATGAAATTAATTTTCAGTCAATATTGCTTTAAAAATTACAGTTCTTTAATGATCATTTAGGTGGTTAACAACATCAATAAATTCAGGGCTTATCAGAAAGAAGCTGAAGTTTAGGATCCAAGGATAATTCAATGTAAAAACTATAAATAAGGATTCTGATGACTGTATCTTAAAGTAATTGGGTAGACCTGTTATATAAAACATTGATTGCTTCAGGGGGATAAAAAAATTAATTCAGAGTCATACTAAAATATTTTACTGCATGCCATTTTGAATGTCAAAAACTCTAGTAGAACTGTCAATCTATAATCCAGTATTCTAAGTCTAAGGAAAAAGGGCTCTTCCATTAGAATAAAGAACCTGTACTGAGCACAGAAAACAAAAATTCTAAACAAATTAGCAATGTATAGTATGGCATTTTAAAATATTAACATTTTCATTTTAATACAAATTAAGTCTGTATGTGTGTAAACAATACACATGCCAGGGGTGCCAAAAAAAATGTATACAAGTGGACACTTTGGTCAACATTGCTCAAGTAGTAGTTCACCGTAATCGGAAGTGTCTGGACACTGATGGTAACCACTTTGAGCACCTCTTGTAATTGCAGAAGTGAAACGTGACTTGTATTCATCTTTTGTTATCAGTGTATATTGAGAATTACAATTTTAATAGTTTTTTCCTTTCGTAAAATGTGTGTACCTTTTTTGGCATCCTCTATATACAATAGAGAAATATTTAGAAGGAAATATACCAAAATATTAACTATAGTGTGTCTTCTGGATTGTGGAATTACGAGTGAATTTTTAAATATTTTTCTTGGTATCATTCTGGTTTTTCCAAAGTATCTATAAAGGACAAATATTTCTTTTACCATTAAAAAAAATTCAATGTTTTATTTTAGAATATAGACATTCCTTTTTTAGAACTAATTTTTATTTAATTGAGAAATGTGTACACATAGTCGAAAGTTTTAACAGTATAAAAATATCTGCAATGAAAAATAGGTCCCTCTACCATCCCAGATTCTGCATTTCCCTTCTTAAAAGCAATCACTGTCAAGTTTCTAGTCTGTTAGTCCAGAAATTTTCTATGCATATACAATATATATGCCTAATGTATTTATGTATTTTTAAACACATTGAGAGTATACACATGGTTCTGCACCTTGATTTTTCTTTTAATAAATCTTAGAGATTATTCCTTATCAACACACATAAAAATACTTCATTTTTTTCATGGTTACAGTATTCTAATATGTTCATACAATATATTTTATAGTGTCTTGTACTAATGGACATTCACCTTTTCATTTTTACAAACAATAAAGCAGAGTATAAAAATATTTTAAACACATATATACTCTTATAAAGACACAGAACATCTCTAGAATGATATTCAAGGAAGAGTTTTAATAGTAGCTGCCTCCCAGGAGAGAAGCTAGGTGTCTTGGTTTAGCGGAAAGAGACTTTCTTTCATTATGTATCTTTTTGTACCATGTATACTTTATTTTAAAAATAAAGTTAAAATAAAGAACATTAAAAACCATTACATGTTTAACAGCACTCATTAATAAATGAGAAAGGCAAATTAAAACTACATGAATACCATTTTTACTCCAAGAGATTTGGAAAAATTTTAAATGTTTTATAATTCTGTTTTGGAAATAAACCAAAAAAGAGTCATTCTCATAACACTTCATTAGTGGGAATGAAAACTGATACAACTCACTGAAGGGGAATTTGCAACATCTATTGAAATATTAAATGCTCATATTCTTTGATCCAGCAATTCCACCTTACAAATTTATCCTATTAATATATTCACATATGAATTAGAATAACATATACAGGGATACTTCACTGTATGCTATATTAGCAAATTTGGAAAAAAGCTTAATGTCCAACAACAGGAAATGGGGTTGAATAAATTTTAGTGCAGTCATACAATAGATTACTATGCAACTTAAAAAGAATAACGCAGCTCTCTAAGTAATGATGAGAAGCAATCTCCAAAATACATACAATAAAAAAAGTCAGTATAAAAAAACCAAAGTTTATTTGTAGGAATATGCCTATATATGTAACATAACTCTGGAAGGATACGCAAAAAGAAGTTAACAATGGATGCCTTTCAGAAGGGCATTGAGAATCTATGGGGTAGGAATAGGAAAACCTACTTTTCAGTATACATTCTTTTGAATCTTTAGAATTGTGTATTATGTGCATGAATCATTTAAAATATTTTAAAGGACATTTATTTTTAAAATAATGCACCGTACGACCTATCTCTATAAAATGGTTATGTACAGAAGAAAGTCTGATATAATAAAATCAATTGGAAATAAAAACACTACATGTTTACACTTTTTAATAAATCATAGCAATAATTCTTACCTAAATGATTGTTGAAAGTTTGGTTTAATAAAGTTTGCTTCAATATTTTGTCTTATGCATATTATATGGGTTATTCCATGTTTCTGTAATATAGGAAGCTATAAAAAAGGAGAGGCAGGGGAAAGAAATAGTTTAAAATACAAAACATCGTCTTACTGTACTATACATAGACGTTTGAAAATACATGATTCAACATTAGAATACAGCCACATCTGAGGTTTAAGTACAGGGCATTAAAGCTAATTTTAAAATAATACACATGAAGTGATGAGCAATACATTTCAATGATTCAAGAGTAATACATTAAATGTCATCAGAAGGCTAAAAGGATTATTTTACATCTATAATTTTAGAGCTTAATAGGACCTTAAAGATAATTTATTTGGGAAACAATACTATATAGGATTAAAGGCATGGGCTTTGGAGTCATCAGAGCCCAAGCTTTATATCCCAGTTCTGCTAATGACCTGAGCTCTGGGGCTTAGTTTTCTCATGTGAAAATGGGGAAAACACTACCTATTCACTAAGTAGTTGTAAAAATTATGTAACATATAAGGTATCTGGCATAGTGCCTACAGCACATGTCAAGTGTTTGGTAGATAGTAGTTACATATATTGACTATAATCTTTTTTTCTTTAGAGGGGATTACTAAGATATAGACAATTGTTCAACATCACTGATCTAGTTAATATCAGTACCAGAGCCCAAATCTCTAGATTACTTCTAGCCTCTCCCAGTACACTTTTTCAACTATGGGCCAGAACTTATACAATTCACAGAATCTAATTAAACCTTTCATGGTTTTAAATTCCACTGAAGTGAAAAAGAGTAACTTCAAATGGTATTATATTCTGTGGTGTATTCTGGTTTGAATTATAGAGTACTTTAACATGAAAATTCTAGAAAATATCAAATTTTTATTTGCAAGTGATTATAGGTCTCAATGAATTTACAGATGGTATGTTAATAGGTAGAATGTAAATTCCATGAGAACAAGGACTTTGTTCACTGATTCATATTAAGTATGTGTAACAGTGCCTGAACACAGATTTTCAGTAATTATCTGTTCAATAAATTACGAACAAATTATGCTAGCAAGAGGAATCAGAAGACTCTTGAGTTTTCTATATATTTAATTCCCACTATCTGCATTCAATAGTCCAGAACAGTAGTACTAATAATTCATGAGAGAAATCAAAGGATCATTTACATTTGTTATGAACCAAATGTTTGTGTCCTAAAATTCATATGCTGAAGCCCTAACCTCCAAGGTGGTGGTATTAGGAGGTGGGTCTTTGGGAAGTAATTTGATAGATATCTTTCAAGGTAATTGGCTTAGATAAGGTCATGAGAGTGAAGCCCCATGATGGAATTAATGCACTTATAAGAAGAGAAAAGAGACATCAGAGCTTCCTCTCTCTGCCATGTGGAGATACAGCAAGAAGACAGCCTTTGGCAAGCCAGGAGGAGAGCACTCACCAAAACCTAATCTTGTTGGCAACCTGATCTCAGACTTCCCAGCCTCCAGAAATGTAATAAATGTCTGTTGTTAAAGCCATCTGGTCTATTGGATTTTATTATAGCAGACTGAGCTAAGAAAATATGGTTTTCAAGAGTTTTAAATATTAATTTTTGCAGCAAATTTTCCTCTGTCTGGCACAGAGTTAAATTATCTGTATTTCCTGGGTATATCCTGAGTTAGGGAAAGAAAGGTAAGCATTTGGTGGGATTAATAATTAATCAATGTTCCATATGCACATTTATCCAACTTCCAAAATGAAGTCAACATTCATTCCTTTGTTTATACTTGATCTATGACATATGAAGAAGTTTTCATATATTAATGTAAGAAACTACAAGATGAAATATATAATTGTGGATAAAAACAAGCTTTGAAGGCACATTACATTATTACTAAGTAAAAACAAACCTTATGAAAATAGAACCCAAATGCAATAGCAGAGAGTCTTTTATACTGTTCAATAGATTTTAAATTATGTAAAGCAAATTATTATTTTATCATACTTACAAACAATAGAAGTTTTACAAAAGAAATACTTCACTAATTACAAAGAGTCTTAATTTGTCCCTTTTATTAAAATTGTACTTGAATGTAATAAAAGATAGGCTTAAATAATATTAGAAAAGGAGTTTATTCCCTAACATTTCTTTATCTCCATTATTACTTTTGGTTTTGTTATTGTTATGTATTTTTGGAATGATGGTATAAAAAGAAATATAAGTGACTCAGGGAGGGAAATAATCAAATTTTGCCAGACAAGCTTTTCCTCAGTCTAACAAGACCATGGTGACATTGAAAGGGAAGAGGTTTTGAAGAGATGGATCTGTAAACAAGTACTTATAATTTAATATGACAGATGGTATAATAGGTATATTTACAAAGTACAGTGGGAATACAAAAAGCAAATAATCTAAAACCATCTTCAAGACCAGTATTTTGTGAATACTACCTTGTTTGGGCAATAACTTTGTCTTTTACAAAGTAAGTCACACTTGAGTCTATAGTTATCTACCCTATCTTTTCCTTAATACCATTAAAAAAAAAAAAAAAAAAGCACCCCACCTTTTCGACCTAGTTGTAGGCCATTAAAATGTTGAATAGCCGTATTCTGGGCTTTAATTGTATTTCATATTGTTCAGAGTTATGATTAGCAATTACTGATGTCTAATATTTTAGAGGGTAAATTATTAAATAAAGGTCCATTACCTGGTAAATCTTTCAAACACAAGGATTTCATGAGAAAAATAAAATATAAAAACTCATTTGTGATTTGTAGTGAAACACGAGAATTACTGGTCCAGTAAAATTTGGAAAGAGGTAAGTACTCCAGAGTGATACTTACTGTCAACACGCAATATTTGTGGACTCTTCCTCAAATACAACTCTTACTACTAAAAAATATTTATTCCAAAAAAGTTGATTAATAAAGTGTCTTGATGAGCTTAACCTAAGGTTCATACCTTGCTTTTCATAGCAGAAGAATATGGGCCTAAAAACAATCCAGGTAAAATTTCCTATAAAAAGAAAAGAAAAAAATATATATATATTTACCATCAGCAACTTAAATCTATATAAAATATGTACCATAAAAGTAGACTTGTAGGGTGTTTTCATAGTTGTTATAATAAGTTGCTAAACAGCTTGTTATTCACGGAGCATTTACAAGCCACACTGAGCAAATGACTGAGAAGAGAAATGCAGATGTGCTTTATATACCAAATGAGACAAAGTTTAAATACAGTTCTAAAAAGTCAGATATTCCTGATACTTGAACTTCCATAGTGCTTTTCCCCCCAGTTTTACTGACAATAGTGCTTTTATAAGCAGTTTGGGTAGAATTAGTACATTGTATTGTTGTCTTTTAGATTAATAAAATGTCTCTAATTTTACTTCTATTCTCTGCTATAGTCTAAAAATAGACATAAAGAAAACTGCTTTCAAAAGGAATAGAAATATTGTACCCAATTTTTCACATGTAGAAAAACAAAGTGACTCATTAGGCACATACATATATTACTATGTCCCTGGTTCTAATCTAAGGAAGGAAGAAAGGCAACAGTTGATTTCCCATCTTTTTAAGATACACAATTAACCTTAATTATGTTAATATTTAAAACACTTAGTAATGAACCTACAGATATGAGTCAACAGATGAGTCACAAAGGATTCAAAACCTTTGTGAAATTAGGTTATTTAAATATGATAACAGTAGTAATATGGGTCGACTTGAGTAAATAAAAAGATGACAATACCTGCATCTCTCGTCTCATAGGGTAGGTCCACTCCTTAAAAATGAGAGGAACACACAAGAATAAAAGTAAGTAACATTATGAAAAACGTCATCAAATTAAAGATTAAAGATGTGACATTCAAGTGTGTGGATTTTTAAAAAGCACATTCTATTTTAAGAATATTCTATAAAAACAGCAGATTCAATTGGCTTCAAAGACACCTGAAAATTCAAGTGACAAGAAACAAATAACTGGGCTTCCAAAATTATGATTATGTTACCTCATACAATGGATATAATAGTTCATTAATTATACAAATAGCTATTCCAAAAGTTTCTCCCCCAAATGATCCTCCAAGCAGAGATGTTAACTAGATTTTGTCATTCATGCCAACTCAAATCAACTGGTGGTAGATAGCTGTAGAGAAAGACTATGGAAGGAAAGAGCGCTGTGATCAATGAGCAATATCTGAGATGGATGAAAGAAGAATGGTATGTGACAGGTATTTGCTATCCCTGATCTAAACTGCCAGATGCTTATCAAACATATCTTAACTTTGGCTTAAGATTCTGTCTAGTTCACTTCCCTTTAAAGATACATTTCAAGAATACCATAGATTTCATTCTGTCTTTGGAATGCAGACCAAGATAAAGAAGTTGGAAAGTAATGCAAAATGCCAATGGCAAAAGACAAAATATTTTAAAAGCTGGGAAAGAAAAAAGTAGTTAAAACGAATTGATATGAAGAATCAAATGTAGTACAGACAGCCCTAAATTGTGAATGGATTGCATTCCAAGTTTCTACCTTGGTTACTTAAAACTCAGAAATATAAATAGTAATTAGGTTTCTTAAGTTAAAACTAGAAGTTTCTTTTTTTAAACTTTTCATTTTGAAATAATTTTAGGATTATAAAAAAGGTGCAAAAATCATAGAAATTCCCTTTACCTTTTACCCAGATTCTACAAGTCAGAAAAGTATTTTTAACACATAAGGTATAAATGTTATACACTTGTAATAAAAAAGAAGACTCCTGATAGTCGATGATAGTCAGCAGGTATTCTTTTAAAAAGAAACAAAATACTTTTTATTTTTAATCTTGAAAAACGTGTGTCAGCAATGCAGAAGCAGACTATAAACCCTGAGAAACTGTCTACATAATAATAGATAAAATACATTTAAAAAAATTATCTTTAAATGAACAGGTGAACTAACAAGCGAATTTTGTCACTACAGATTAGTTTTGCCTATTTTTGAACTTCATGTAAATGGAATCACACAGCAGAACTATTTTGCATCTGGCTTCTTTCATTCAACTCATGCTGCGTATATCGGTAGTTTGTTCCTTTTTATCGCTGTGCAGAATACTATTATAAACCACAAACTGGAAGAAAATAAATGCAATACATATATCCAACAGAAGACTTGTATCCAAAATACATAAATACACATCAACAATAAAGTAGAGACCCAATTTTTAAAGTGGGCAAAGACATCACACCATGGAAGATATAAATGACCAATAGCACATGAAAAGGTTACATGATCAGTCATTAGGGAAATTCAAATTAAAACCACAAGATACGGTGTTTCCCAAAAATAAGACCGGGTCTTCTATTAATTTTTGCTCCAAAAGATGCATTAGAGCTGATTGTCCGGCTAGGTCTTATTTTCAAGGAAACACAGTAACCCCAAATAGCCCAAATGTTTTTCCATGATATATTCATACAATGAAATAGTACTTAGCAATAAAAAACAATCAACTTCTCATAAACACAATATAGATGTATTTCATAGACATTCTCAATGAAAGAAGCCATAAACAGTCAATTTTGTATGATTCCATTTACATGAAGTTCAAGAACAGATAGAACTAAAGTATGATTACAGGAATCATATCTGTTGCCTATTGTGGGATAAGGTAGGGATTGCCTGGAATGGTATAAAATAACTTTCTATGTTGGTAGAAATGGTCTGTATCTTGACAGGAGCAGTTCCACTGGTATATAATTATCAAAACTGACTGAATCACACACTTAATATCCATGCATTACACTCAATGTAAATTTTATTTCTATTAAAAAAGAGAGCATCCTAACACAAAAGACAGACTACATACAAAGGAAAGACAACATATAAAGACAATTGAACTGACCCTGACTTCTCAAATGAAAGAACGAAAGCCAGAAGATAGGTACATACATTCAAAGTGGTGAAATGAATCATTGTAAACCTAGATGCTCAGAATATCATCTTCCAAGAACAAGAATGAAATAAAAGACAATTCCATACAAACCAAAACAATTTATTACCAGCAGACTCTTATTAAAGGAACTTCTAAAAGATGTTCTTTGAAAGGCACTACTGTTTATTTTACTTTTCTACGAGTATTTTAGACACAGAAAGCCGACTTTGACTGCAAGTAGTCTGAGTCCGAGTCCATTCTCTTAATCACTAAACTGTACAGGCTGGCTCTCAATGTAAGAAGAACTATTATGGCAATATAGCTTACACTTATCAATATTTAAACAAATATTATTTAAACAATTTTTAAAGTTAATATTTAAATATTGCCTGTATAAAATAATTAATTTATGGGGATTCATAGAATAGAAATGAAGTACATAATTTCCAAGCCAATAGAGGGGAAAATGTGATTAAAGAAATTGTACAAACTGAATGTTTACCTGCTTCTTTAACTTACCAATATGTTATAATCTTTTTATACTGAAAAGTTTTTAAAGAACTTAGGCCAAAGACTGTCATTTTAGTCATGTTACCCCTAACATTGAGCATAGTGCCTGCTAGAGTAAGTACACAACAGGTATGCATTTCAGAGATCAATGGCATTAGATTCTATGGAACTTTTTTTCCCTTTTCTTTTAAAAAACAGATTCTTGAGAAGTCTAAAAGTCAGCCTTATCTTCCTGAAGCAATTTGTCAGAGCTGTGAGAAAGAAGAAAAATGATTAAAGGAATGTGTACTTTTGAGTTTACCTAAAATGAAATCTCTAAATTGTACATGATGAAAGAAGAAAAACAGTAAAATATACGTATGGAAATGGTGTACATGTATTTCAGGGAATACATGGCAATATGCCAGAAGGCATACTCAAAGCCATAGGATAAATATGTGCTTCTTTCTTGAATACCAATTTTACCAAAATGCTTTTTAGTATTTTCACTGGCCATTAATGAAACATTTTTATATGAGATCAAATATGAATATATGGGAGAGAATGCAAAATTTACCTGAATTTTTAAGTGAAACAAGAGGCTTCAAAGAAATTTTGAGCTTCCCATAAGGTTGTATGCAATAGAATGTGAAGAACTGTAGCTATATTTATGTAAGAAAGATTATTACAGGAGTAAAACGCAAGTTACATAGTAGTAGAGAATAAAAATTATTCCTAGTCACAGGACAGATCAGCACATAGTCTCCTTTAGTGATCATCAGGACTTGCTGTAATAAGCATGGATCCTTTGAAATCTAGAAAGCTTTCTCTCACAGAAAATTTCATTAGAATTAACTATTCCTGGTTCTAGGATCCTGTTCTCAAGCGTCTTCCCTAGCCCTGATTATTACCTACCTGCGTACCTACAGAACAAATCCTTAAACTTTCTTAGTCTACCAATCCTGCTAATGCCTTCAGCCTACTAAATTAAGATTTTAAACGTCGTTCACACTCAGTCTTGCTCTACCAGACAACCATCTGTCGGAACATGTCTCTAATAACAAAGTCTTGCCTGTATCACAATCTTAATCTTAGCCTAAAATGCATCACTTTAGAGATGGTAGTATGAATAGGGCAGACTCCCAACATAACTACCACTCCATTGTGAGCTACTATTGTAGTTCATTATTATAGAATCAAATTCCCAAACTTTGATGATTAGCCAAGCAGTCCAACTACATTTTCAAACCAAAGCAAGCCAGCTAAGCCGAAATATCCCAAGCCAAAAATTAATTCACAAGTGAAAAATCCTTCAATCATCAATAATAGAAGGTACCACATATTAAAACGTTTTTCAGCCTCTCTCCTTCCTTCTCATACAAATGCAGTTACATAATCTATAAAATTGTACTTAGGGGGTAGAAAAAAATGTTATAAAAATGTTCAAAGACCAATAAATAACTAAATGCACCAAAGAATATATGACAAATGGACCAAAGGACATAGGCTATAACCATGAGGTAAGTAAAAACTTAATTCTTATCATCAGATGGATTAGGTGGGTTGAAACACATAATTTTCAGAAATACCAAGGTAGATCACAAATTTTACATAGGTTGGGGGAAGCAGCTGGGGCGGGAGGGTGGAAATGATCAGAATTCTATACCTGAGCTGGGACATTTCACAAAACAGAAAAATTAGTATTATAGTCTCTCTCCTCCAAAAAAATGTAAACCTCTCCAAAATAAGCCCTTTCTTTTTAGCTCCCACCCCTAGCTCAAGCTTTGCCTAAACCAAAGGACCAAAGGAGATGTTCACTCAAAAATTAGAGGGTTGGGAGGCTTATGGAAAGGCAGAGAGACATTTAAGTAAGATGATTCTAAATAAGTTATTCTTAAACCTGGCTGCCATTAGAATTACCTGGCTCCATCTCAGACCAATTAAATCAGAATAGGTGATGGTGGACCCAGGCAAGTCTATTTTTTTAAAAGCTCCTAGGATGATTCTACTCTACAGTCAGGTTTTAAAAAGCATAATTCTAAATGTAAAGGAGTTAGGAAAGGGATGCTCAGTCAGATATATTAAGCAATTCCTATTTTTGATTCAGTACTATGGGAATCAAAAGATAGAGGAAAATAGGGGTAAAACTTAAGTTGCTGAACTACAACTGAAATTATATTTCACATTCTATCTGCAAATAAAACATTGATTTTAGAATTATAAAAGCAACAGCCCTAACTATGCAACCAGTTTGTTTGAAAATTGGTACTGTAAGCTCCTTTTTCTTCTTCACATCTAAAAATACTATCATCTTCCCACAAGTAAGACTCTACTATCAAAACTGTTAAACAGAAAACTACAGGCTAAAAATGGTGTCACTCATGCTGAAAGACCATGATAACAAACCTAGATTTAATACCTGATCTAGCTGCAGCTTCCACCTCTCCCAGAAACACAATCTTAATCAGTCTGCAATTTCTTGATCAACACTAATACGTAATCTGCCTGCTAAGACCCCTGCCTTTCCCTACGGGAAGGTGTCCTTGCCTGAAATAACCCACTTTTTCATTTTCTTAGTCCCACCCTTCCATTTTGTACAACTCATCAGTTGCCTTCTAGTTGCTAGACGGGATGCTGCCCTATTCATTCATGAACCACTTAATTAATTAGATTTTTAAATTTGAACTTGGAATAACATTCTTATAGAGATGATAGGATCATCAAGCTATCATAGCTTGAACACATCAATCATTAAGAGCATTCATTACTTTACTACTTGAATTCCACTTTTACAAAAGCAAGATTTGGATTGTAATTTAGCTTTCCATTAGTGCTTCCTATGTGGAAGAGACTGCTGGCTGGTCACCCCAACTACGTTTAAGACCATGTGACACTTACCATATCGCATTGGAAATTAGAAAATTAACAGTGTTTTATTAGTCTATCATGACTAACTATATGGCCTATTTAGTGGTTATTTTTATAGTTTTGCCTGCATAAAAATCACTCATCGTCTTCTGTGGAAATGTTCCTACGGTTTTAGTGGGAAGGCTACCAATGATAAACTTTACTACTTAGCTAAGGAAGCAGGTATATGACCTAGGCCTGGGCCCTTCATTATATTCACCCCTTCCTGGCTATGGTGACTGATCAGAGGATGGGCACATGACCTGAGTGGGCCAGTCCTCTAGATTTTAAACACTGAAGCTTGAAGAGAGGTGCTTTTTTCCTTAATGTGCAGACTCCATAAGAGTATGAACCTGGAGCAGACGATTGCCGAACTCCATACCAGTGGAGAAGCCCAAGAAAAAGTAGAGACCTTGAGATAAAGCAGAGACAAGCATTGATGAGAGGCAGAGGCAGTTCTGATGCTTTATAATACTGTCTAGTTGAGTCACTGAGCTGCACCCCTAGCTTTCTGGATTTAGTTACTTCCTTTCTTTTTGTTTAAGCTAATATGAGTTTTGCAACAAAAAGAGAAGAAACATCCAATGCTATGAAATAAGGAACAAATTGGTTTTCAGTAGATAATATTTGTATTATTATCTACTAGGGTTTAAGCATTAGTACTTCTGTCCCTCACAAGAAAGAAGCTATATTCCCAGTAATATTTTATAACTTTTGCAGGGGTAAGACATATTAGAATAAATGTCAAGTCTGTAAACATTTTAAATTAGAACTTTTAAGATTAGAGCAGTGAAGAATTGAGTTGTATTAAAAAGAACAATGAATTAAAAATCATCAGAACAAAGTTCTCACTGTAGCTTGTGCTACCGTGTTACCTTGGCACATCATTATTCTCAGTAAGCTACAACTTCTTCACCTGAAAATTGGGAGTGCTCTAAATTATTCCATTGCTTCCAGTGTTGAAATTACTGAATAATTTTGCAAATATAAAACACACTCACTTATCCATATTAAACAAAGAACAAAGTATAAATTCATTTTTTAACTAACATATATTCAACTGTTTTTCCCTACTCGACTTTACCCCGAAAACATATGCAATTCTCAAGGAACACTACCTACCACAAGCAAAAAGATCCCCTCCAAACAAAAAAATGAGAACCCCAAATGAAGATCCTGTTATAATGAATATTTGTTATAAATTGAATGGTCTCTTAAAAATAGAGCTTTCTTTTCCAATTAATTTTATATTTAAAACTAGAAATTTTATATTTCTTTCTTGATCCCACTAAAGCGTAACTGAGTATTCTTGGCCTAATACTAATTTAGACTTTACAAAATTCTAATTTAGTAGTCTGCAATACCCTAAAGTATTTTAAACTTGCAATAGAGAAAACTCCATAAAAACGTTAGACAGGAAAGAAGTAAGGTGGGTTAAAAGAACACCAAATTAGAAATCAGGAGACCAAGTTACAAAGAATTTTCTCATTAACTTCCTTCCAAAAGGCAAGATTTCTGACTTAAGTTTTCAGATTCAAATAAGCTAGCTGTGTGATTTTATTCTGGTCATAACTTTGCCTCAAAAAAACAAACAACACCCACCAAAAACAATACAACTACTTTGGGAAACTTTTCGAAGGCACATTTGGAAGTTCAGGCCACGGGTCTATTCCACATGTGGGACCATGTGTCCCACAAGTGAGTCAATGACAGCAAAGATATCCCTCAAATTGAGATTAAAAATATTACCCTCGTATTGCTCTGACAATAAAAGGGGAACCTTACTCCAAGTCGTCGACGCGGACCCAGCGGGAAAGGGGCTGCTTTTTGCTGTCTCTTTAAATTAAGAGACCAGACTCAGACTCAGACCCAGTCCCTCCGCCGACGCCTCGGGAGGGAAGAGGAACTCTGAAGGAGGGTTAAGAGCCGACAACCCCCCGAGCTGGAGGCCCCACCCGAGGTCCCGGGACGCCCTCAAGAGGCAAGGGAGCTCTTGTAGAACTAGAGGCTTCGACGGTTGGGGCCTGGGGTCGCTTCTCGGCCGAGGAGGCACAAGGGAGGCCTGTGCGTGGTAGACACCGGGCCGACTCACCTCAGCGTCTTCCTTGCACTGTGGGAGAGAGGGGAACTCCAGCTTCACGTCCTCCATGATCCCGGCCGGCGGGCTGGTGGGTGGGGTAGGAGTAGGAGTTATTCGCCAGCCCGACCCTCGGGCTGGCAGTGGCGGTGAACGGAAGGAGGGCCGGTGGACCCGAGGGCTGACGGACGGGCAGCGGGCTTACAACTAACACAGGCAGACCAAAGGGTCCCAGCGACTCCGGCGGCGGCGGCGACAGCGAGGATGAGGAACGTTGGGCGGCTCATACCCGGCCGCCATGCTACTGCTGTCTCCCTCCCCTCCGAGTCCCCGCGCCCCTCAGGCCGCCCAGGATCGGGCACAAGCACGAGCCCTACAACCGTCTCCCCTCCTTCCCCCCGCCCTCACCACGCCACCCCAGCCAATCCCAACCCACGCTCGCCTTTGGCCCGCCCCTCCCCCCCGCGGCCGCCAGGTGTCAGCACGCCGCCGCCCCGCCCCTTCGCGAGAGCGCAGACGCAGGGGGTGGGGCCTCGGAGGCGCCTCGGCCGGAGCTCACCGGTTGTGGAGGGGGTGGGGCTGCAGTAGGAGGGAGGGAACGACTGAAGGTCCTGGGAAAGACGGTGGGACAATCCAAACCAGTTCTGCCCTCACCAGACAGACGCAAATCTCCTTTGGCATAAGAATGGGCAAAACATAATAGCCACGAGTGTTGGCATCCAAAAGGAAGATCATAGTTTCCTCTCAGAATCCTGCGCAATCTGTGGTGAGGCTATAACCAAAGGAGTGATAAGTGAAGCATTCATCTTAAAATTATGTTATGCTACACAGAAAATGAAACACATCACTTTTAAGCAAATTGAAACGGTGGACTTAGGTATATGACAACTAGAAAATCTCAAATGGCAAATAGAAAAACTAAAATAGAAATGGAATCGATCGCTTACTCAATAACGTACATAATAACTAAAGAAAGATCTCTTTAATTCGAAGTTTATTATTTCAACATGTTAATAAACTATATGGCTTTAAGTATCTTTTAAAATTGAGTCAGAGTTAATACTATATTGTTAATAAAGTTTAGGTATATACATTCTCTGGGCCTAGAGAGATATTATTATCCTTTTTGTTTTTAAAACTGATGAGGAAAATCAAGCTTAAAAGTGAAAGAACACACACTTAAACATTAAAGGTCTGTACACCAAACTGATTCTTGAAAAAATCACCACCACCAAAGTAAACAGGCAAGAGAGTCATTTATTAAAGTCATTTGCAAATTACAATGGTAAAGTAAAAAAAAATCACATGGATATTTTACATAGACACCCCCCCACACACACACACACACAAACATCCTATTTTATATTGTCACATTTATGAAATGCACTGCCAACATATATAGAAATGGAACTGTTCAATAACTTGAGTATTAGATGGCTAGCTTGAGTGAACCATTTTTTCTACCACTCTGTAATCTGTTCTCTATCTTTTAAAGTTATAGAAAAAGCACACTATACTCTGTTAGTAAGTTTTTAATTTGAAGAATGATTTTACAATTACCCAGGTCATATATTGTTTGTTTTCAGTGTTTATGAAACTGAAGTCGTTTCTTTTTAATAACACCTTTAATCTCAATTGATGCCCAATGATGATTTCCTATTGTAATTGTTAAAACTTTCATTGCCACAATATGAGAAAGAATTGTGTATAGGTAACAGAACTTTTGTTTTGAACATTTCTGACATCAACATCCCCTACATCAGACACTCTTTAGTCTGGTATCCATAGATACCTATAGAGTTCATGAGTGAGCTTGGGAAATAATAAATCTCCTTAACTTTTAATAAGTGCAAAATTATACGTATGTATGTATGTATTTTTCTGGGAAGAGGGTCCCGACCTTAACATTCTCAAAAGGGAACTATCATCTCACATAACTTAGGAAAACCAAGTCACATTTATTAGCAAATATTACTTTCAATCATAATCTAAAAAATTATGGATGCGTATGTACTATTTCAAGTAACTATTATACAGCCTAATCATAGTAGGTGAAGAGTAAATAAAGACTTTCTGGAAGGAGGAATATATAGATGTAGACATATAGACACACCTATATTAAATATAACATAGATGGTATATATGCTGTTATGAAAACAGTGTGGGTACTGTTTTAAAATAAAATTCAAAAGCCGACCATCTAAATACAACTTCACCTTGGTTATTAGTTTACTTACTAAAGAACCTAAAGGACTATAGTCAATGTATTCTTACAAAAGACAAGAATATATGTAGAACTGAATCAAACAGATTTTATTCAACTTTTTTAGGATGAGGAAAACAAATGATATAAAATAAGTCATAAGAAATGCTCTTTTAAACTATCTTAAACCATTTCAATGTTTTATAAAATGCTCACACAGCAAATACGAAAAGCTACAACATACTCTTCTTTTATAACTTCTGCTGCCATAAATGCAACATTAACAAATATACAAATTTCTTCTGTACCAATCTTAAAAGTAGAATTACTGAATTACTAATTCTTTGATGTTATTCATACACATTTATTCATACGCTTTTAATGAGATCATTGCCAATACATACATTATTTTCCTTAACTTTATTTTTATATTAAGCCAATGTCTGTCATGCATCTATCAAAATCCTTACAGTAAATTACACAGGTTTGTAGTCCAATTTAGACTCTAGTTTCTTAGAATCAGCCACTTTTCTGACTGCTTTCATGAAGTCTTCCTGTACTACAAAATCATGATCAGCACGAATTGCAAACATACCTGTGGAGAACAAAACATGACTGCTACATATAATATGTGAATTATTTATTATAAGAAACTAAATAATGTAATTCCATAGAGTAAATGTGAAGGAACCTAGATTTACTATTTCTGAATCAGTAATTCTGGTTTGTTAAAAATCACTGTCATTATTCAATAAATTCCCATAGCTATTGTGAGCATTATTTTCCAAAAGAAAAGCTAGAAAACAAAGAGACAATTAACTAAATATTTAAAATCCAGCTCACACAGTCTCTGTATTCAAGGGCATCTTGGAAAAAAACAAACCAAATCCAACTATCAACAAAATATACAGTTTAAGCAGTAGTTTCTTAATTCCACAGGCAGCAATTCCCTGGAAGGAAGGAGCACGTATATGGTTTGGGAAAATACAAAACACTTCCAGTTATTTTGATAGCTGTTACTTGTTAATAATCAAAAGTTTAGGGAGTAGAAATTTTAAAAAGCCACCAGTGAGCTTTAACAAAACTCAGTGCCATTATTTACATATTAAAATTACCCTATTTATGTACAAATTGACTTTCATATTCAAGAATCACAATTCAATTTTTTCTTTCAAGTTTTTGACAAGTTACTGGTCAAACACTAATTGACAAAGAGATAAGAGTTTTTAGTTTGTGTTTTTTCTTCTTAACATTCTGTAGTTGTATAATGGATGTAGGTCCCAGGTTTTGAGAGGATCCTGTATTTCACGAAAAGCTAAAACTGATAAGTTATCACTATCTACTAATTAAATGAATCCTACTCTTTTCATTAAGGATCTGCTTATATTTCTTTTTTACTTATGTAAAACGAGTGGGTTTGAGTAGAAAAGTTCAAGGGATACTTCCTATCTTCCCTTTCAAGATTTCTAATTATAAGGGTCTTGAAAATAGCCACTCTATGTTGTCCTCAGAAATCAGGTGAATGGAAATGACTTTTAATACTGAAGCTTTAAAATTTATTTAGAAGGCTACTACTAAGTTAGGTAAGTTATTTTTCCAAACCTTGTACATATGACTGTTTCCAAATCATTGTTTAGTGAATGAGGGAGTCTGAGATACATTCTGATCCAAAAATTATGAAAATCTCTGGATTTGAATGGAAAAGACAACTGTAACTGAATCTAGTGGGTTTTTACTTACAGAAAGATGTTAACAAAAAAGGCTTGAAGCATAATAAAAAGAAAACCAAAGAATTTCAGTATTGTCTCCAGATGTGAATGCTCCACCCAGTTAAAAAGCTAAAATTTGAATCCACACAGAAGTTATATAGCTCTTTATTAGAAACAGCTAAAAATAATTTTTTTTAAATATGTGAAAAATAAGGAGACTCATAATTTGATGGCATCAGCCTTTAAGATTATGACACTCTTTTTTTAGGATTTCAATTTCACTAAAGCAATCTTTAGATAATATTAGTCCAGTGTAGATTTTGGAAAAAAGAATGTCATAAATTACTCCAAGTAGTTCAAGCTACATGACAGTGTAGCCTTAATATTTTTCTTCGCTAATAAGTCTTTGGGAGCATGACTTACTCTAGTACTAAGTTTCTAGACCTGCTGATCTTTTGATTCAGATACTGAGTCACAGTATGCCCACAAAGATATTCCTATGGAAAAGCCATGCCTGAGGAGCCTCTTTAAATGCTATCTGTTGAATTTACAAGAAATGTTAATATAAGGCTAAAGGTGATACAAAAAAAAGGGGAAATCACATATTGTAACACCATAGAAATTAATTTTTTCGATTTTTGAGATTCTGTGTAAAGGACAAAGATTAAATGACCCTGGGCTTTAAAGAAGCCTCTTGGTACCAGAAATAAAAATAGAATCACACAACCCACAGAGAAAATTATATTAAAAAACTATTACATTTTACACAAGTTGCACGATCACAAATTCAGAGATCAATATTTCAAAGCTTACTATTGACAGATTAGTAGCAGGAAACACGTCATCCACTTTGCAGCCGATTCCTGTGGTGCTGACCCAGTCTCCTTCCAGCCACAGGTATGGCAAAGTTCTGTACAGTCTTGGCCTTACTTCAGGGGCTCAGTCTCCTATCACATGCATGTCTTTGCACATTCTGCTCTAAGGCATCCAGAGTGCTTAGGAGCTAACATACCCAAGGGCAAATCTTATCTAAGGGGAGATGAGAGCTGGTATATAAATGCCAGTCTCCCATTATTTCAGCCGGGTAATCCTAGAACGCATTTCTGTGTTTCTCTGAGGGTCTCATAAGAAATCAAACTCCCCTTACCTAGAGCAGCTATCTCAATGGTGCCGCCTTACAATTGCTTTCCCTTTTTCAATCTCAGTTGCCCCATTCTCTCCTGTATCTTGGAATCATTCCCCAAAAAACAATTACTCAAATCTTTGCAAAGCCCAGGCTCTGATTTTGGAAAAACTCAACACATTTTTAGCATATTAAACAAATCAAATCAATAGCAAAAATTGTACCTAAAAAAACCATACCTGCTTCAGTACAAACATTTCTCAGGTCTGCTCCGTTAAAGCCATCTGAAAGCTTCACAATTGCTTCATAATCTGTTTAGGAAAACATACTGGAAGTTAGGAGGAAAAAAGACCTTTTCTTGACTTATGCACAAATGGAAAATTTAAACTGAAGAGCTTGCTTTGAATTCGATCACCTAGGCATCATGTTATCATTTCACAATTATTAACAACCAGAAACTATACTTCTGCTAAGTAAACCAGCACCAAGCAGAAATAAACATACTTTTAAAACTTTAAAACCAAGAAATATCCTCAATATTTGAAAGCATCTTTTCTGAGATTTTATTAGATTTTAAAAGAAAATGAGGACTTGAGACAAAGCTTTGACCCTATAACAAAGCAAATCTGTCCAGCTTTAAACCAAATTCCAAGAGTAGCCAACTTCTATTTCTCAGTAGCTGGCAAGAGCACCCTTAATGAGCTTGAAAGCATCTTAATCTTTCCATACAGTGCAACAGTTATGCACAGGTAACTTCAGATATCTGTTAAGCTATAACTCATTAAACTGTGACCAGATCTTTAATTTGAATAAACCTAGGCATTCAAAACCAACTGTAATCACAATGGAATTTACTCTCATAAGCCAAATATAAAATATACCAAATATAGTCAGCAGACATAATTTTATCATATGGAATTTTCAAATGGTAAAGCAAGCATTGGGTAGCTTTTATGGTTTTTGTACAAGCTCTAAGTGGTGCGGTATCAGATCTATGATAACAGTGATTAACAAGTGATAATCCACAAGACAGACTTAAAATGCAGAACTTTGTATCCACAAGACAGACTTAAAATGCAGAACTGTTGGTTTGGGGTAGCAGTTATGGACTTGATATAGAACAGGGAGAGAAATAAGAGGCAGAGTAGGCTACTACAATATGAGTAACTGATGAGAAACCCTTTGTCAGACAATCTATTGTCAGGAAATCTAGAGTATGTCAATCTTTATTAGAAACCACACAGGTAATTGTTAGTCTTCATTCAGATTCAAATTAATTGTAAACTTCCTGAGAGGAGGGATTCCCTAGGTTAACATAGTATCTGGCACCTAGCAAAAGTTCAGTATTGGAAAAAACCTATAAATTGACATTTTTATTTCAGCTCAATCTTTCCAGCTCAAAACTCTTTTACATAAGCAATAAGAAAATTAGTGAGAGGCGATAGCCAAATATTTGTAATTATTTTGGACCATTAACTTCTACAAGGTTTTTAGAGCTGCTCGGTAATTATACTAGATTCCCATCTTCCCTCTGAACTTGCTTTCTATTTCACTTAGAAAATAAAAGCATTCAGAAGAAAAATTCTACAAGTTCCTGCCATATTTGAGAATCTGTCATCATCAGCATCCATATATTCTGCCTTCCCTCCTATTCTATGCTCATAGACAAGGCTAACCCCTTTTCAAGGAAAGTGCACTATAAATTTCTCACTCTCCTAGATCATTCCCATCAGCATAAAGAGAACTGTAAGTTCTTCTATCTTAAAGAAAACTGCCCCAAATTCTCATCTCCATTTCTGCTACAGCTCCATTTCTTCTCTTCTCTCCTTTGCTATAGAACTCCTTGAAAGAAATGTCTAAACTCAATGTCTCTCCTCCCAATCTCTCTGAAACACATTTGAAGTAGACTTTCATTCCCACCACTCCAAAGAAATTGTTTTTGATAAGGTCGACAATGGTCTCCACATGGTAAAACCAAAGGTCCATTCTCAGAACTCTTTCTATCTGACCCACTGTCAGCATTTGACAGAGAATTAATCCCTCCTTATAACAATTTCTTCATTTATATTCCAGGACACCTCTAGCTCCTCATTCTACTCCTACATGTGTGACTATACCTTCTCCGTCTCTGATGGTTCTTGATCTCAACTTCTTAATGCCAGAATTATCTCAGCTCAGTTTTTAACTCTTCTCTATCCACATTAACTTCCTCAGAAATCTCATCTAACCTCAAGACTTTAAAAACCATTTTTATGCTATTATCCACATTTATGTCTCCAGACCACCGTAATGAACTATTGATGCATACACAACTACTAATCAACATCTTTATTTGGATATCTAATTGGCATCTCAAATGCCAATTAAAACCTAATCTTTAAAACCTAATCTTTCCAGTCTTCCTCTATTTTTACTGATGGTAACTCCATCTTTACAGTTGTCTGAGTCAAAAAAGTTAAGTTTTCCCTACTTCTCTTTAGCTCGCATCCCACATCCAATTCATTACCAAGTCACCTCTATTTTCAAAATATATCCAGAATCTCATTATCTTAAAACACTGCTACCACCTTGGACCATGCCACCATCACCTTTGCCTAGATCACTGAAATAACCTAACTGATCCTCTTGCTTGTCCCTCATTGTGCAGCCAGAATCATGTTTTTTAACGTAAGTGAATTTCGAGATATTTACAGATGAAATGATACAATGTTGAGATTTGCTTTTTAAAAATACAGACAGAAGGTAAGGGGTGGGAGAGATTAAAGATGAAACATGACTGGCCAAGAGTTCATAATTATTGAGGCTGGGGGATGAGAACCTAAGGTTAGAAGTTCATTATATTTTATCTGTACGTTTATGTATTTCTAGTTTTCTATAATAAAAAGTTAAAAATAACAAAAAGTAGGATCATATCATTCCTTTGCTCACAATCCTCCAATGGCATCTATATCTATAAATAAAAGCCAAAGTTAATACATGATGGCCTCAATAAGGCTCTACACTATCTGGTCCCCATTACGTCTATGATTTCACTTGCTATTACTGTCCCATTTACTCTGCCACAGGCACTCTGGCCTCTTCGCTGCTCCTAGAATGTTCCAGGCATGCACCTGTTTCAAAGTTCTTACTTGCTGCTCCCTCTGCATGATTTCCTCCAAATATTCACATCTAGTTTCTTCATCTTTTCAGGTCATTGCTTAAAAATCACCTTCTTGATAAGGCCTTCCCCGTGCTTCCCTCTCCCCACCTCCACTTATATATTCATTCATTCATGCCTACTCCTGGCATTACCTAGTCCCCTTCTCTTGCTTTATTTTACTCCACAGCACATATCACGATCTAATACACCATATATTTTACTCACTTTATCTGTCTTTCCTGACAAGAATGTAAGTTCTATAAAGGCAGGAATTCATCAGTTTTGTTCATTGCTATATGCCAAACACTTAGAACAATTCCTAGCATAGAGCTGATGCTCAATAACTATCAGCCAAATTTAAAACCACCATGTTTGCTGAATTTAAAACCAGATTTGACAGACTATTAATGATATCCAACAGCATTTTGCTTAATTTACCAAATGCAAATATATATAATAGGTTATTTCCTTACCTATTTCACCATGCTTTGTAATGGGACCTGCATGGATTTTCAATATATCTAATCTTGCTTGTTCATTTGGTAAATCAATATCTGAAAACAAGAAATTATAAAAAATTATTTTGCAGTCAGTTTTTTGTTTGTTTTCTTAAATAAAGTAGGGGGTGAGGAGGAGATATGGAAAGAGAACTGAACATAGACAAAGGGAAATGGACAGCAGGTAAAGAAACTCAACTCACGTATTTTTCTATCTAATCTTCCTGGACGAAGCAAAGCAGGATCCAGTGTATCTGGTCGGTTTGTAGCCATGATCATTTTAACTCTGTGTAGAGTATCAAATCCATCCATTTGATTCAGTAACTAAGAATATATTTGTAAATAAAAACCATAAACAGATTTTACAAAACATCCCAACCATTAAAAAATACATAGCACACCCTTTATATGCCTAATATCATGAAATGTATTGCCTACACATAGCTACGTAGCGATGTAACTGTCAAAATGATCATTTTATGAAATCCTACTTTTTTCTCTCTCTTATATAAGGGGATTTACTTTCCATCCTCAAAGTTCCAAGATTATTTAACTATTTACCTTTTGATAGCTATTAGGTAGTTATAATAGTGTGAAGGTTTTCATCTGGTCAAGAATCATGTGGATCTGATTTTTAAGTTTTCTTCATACCATTACTTTTAAAAATAAAAACTAATAACAAAATCTCTTGTATAAAATGTTTATGGCATGCTGGCATAAAATGTACATTGGGATAACAGACATAATTATTTTTCTATAAATTTGATAATAAGTCCATTAAATTATCTTTTCAAATAATTCTACTATACATAGAAATAATGAAACAGTACACATATGTCCTTTGATTCCTAAAGTTTTCTGAGTCAATGTTGAAAAAGCTAACTGCATTCAACAAACTCTTTAAAATATAGCTAGCCTGACATGTCTATTTCTTTCCCAAAGTATCTGTTAGCTGACAACATATCAGTTACATGAATAAAACTAGTATCTGCATTTTTTAAAAAATACCTGTTTAAGGTCTAACAGACTCTACAACTAATTTTAAAACACTATATCTTCTGAGCAAATCAGTATAATTATGAAAAGTAATTTTCAAATATCCATTCTTAGACAAAACTGGACACTACATTACCTATGCTACCCAGTGCCTATTTGTAGAAATGGAAAAATATATTTGGGATCTTGCCATCACTTTCACAGAATTTGGAGGGTTGAAAGGCTTTATGTACATTCTAATATCCCATCATCCACCTTTTTCCATTATAAAAACTATTTTAGTTTCCTCACTTTCTCAGCAATAAAGCAAGAGAGGGAAGTGTTAGTGATTTTTAGAGCAGCCTCCTACATAATTATAACTCATTTATTGCCACAAGTTTTAATATGTCCATTACTCATAAAATGTCTTAACTAAAATTAGTGCAAGATCACGTTCACCATATAAGTTATACAATACACAGTTTAAACATCTGAATGGCTGTCTATTCAAAAGACATAGAAAAGCAGAGCTGTACATCAAATAGGAATTTTGTAGATACCCATTATTTTCTGTAGTCATTTTCTTACTCAAGATTGTGGTGGAGAAATGTGTTCATTCCTGTCAATATTTTCAAATTTCATACTTAAGTGTATTCTTCATTTATACCATTGTACATTATTCGGCTTTCAAATATCCAACGTTCACTTCTTTGTTCAATAAATGCTGATTTCTTTATAAATCCCATTTACCAAATCTTACCTCCATTAAAGTTCTCTGAATCTCTCTATCAGCTGAAGTACCCTCAGAAAACCGACGACCACCTAAAATAGTGACATGGTAACTCATATGCATTACTCTTCCCCTCTATAACTATCATTTAAGAAAAGAGAATATGACAGTTTCTGGGGTTAAAAACATTAAGATGAAAATTAAATAGTTAAGAATTCTATCTGACAAAGTTAATAATTTTGGTATAACATTTATTATTTTGTCAACGTCAAAGGTTATGTATTAAAATTGGTAAAACTTCATTAATAATTTTTTTAAAATATCCAATTCATTTTGCAACTTTATACAAGTTGCAACTGGAGGAGATGAGAAAAAAGTTTTTAGATTTTTTAAAAATTTCCTAATGCTTTCAAGAAAATTTTAAAATAAATTTTAGAAAGTGTTATTCTTACCAATAGCATCTATTTCATCCATAAAAATAATGCATGGTTGATGGTCTCTGGCATAATTAAACATTTCTCTGATCAAACGAGCACTTTCACCAATATACTTGTCTACAATAGAACTAGATACAACCTGATTAAAGGAAAAACATTAAGGTAAACATAAATAATTCAAATAAAATTTAATTTCAACACCTACACAAAGAATCTTCCCTTTACCTTTAAGAAATTGCAGTCCAGCTGGCTAGCAACAGCTCGTGCCAAGAGTGTTTTTCCTGTACCTAGGAATGACAAAAGAAGTCCTAATTAAATGGAAAGTAAAACAAACTTTCAAAAGCCTTTTAAAGATGTAATCCTTTAGATAGTAAATTTTGCAAAGCAGAAGCTAAATCCTAAACAGAATTTCCATTGAAAATTCCAAAGCACTTCTACTTTTAATATTAAAATTTTAAATTTTATTCAATATCCCTTGTAATTTTATTTAAAGCACACTGAGTAAAATAACCTTAGAAATATATCAAACCCTATTTACTCATAGACTACAATGGAAACTTGTTACATTAAAATCCATTGGTCTATTGTGCACACTAAATCGACATTTTACCCATACAAGATATTGTATATCAAGTATTGGTTATTTAGATACTACTGGTTCATTGAGTTATGAAAATGTTCGAAATGTTGGCATTTTTCATTATACAATTACAAAATCACATTTGTTAATATCTCCACCAATCCCATCTTTTTAAGTATTAACATATTAGAAAGCTGCTGTCAAGCTCATAGTGCCTGATTTAAGTTTTCAAAAACTATAATTTTTGCTTGAAAGCTCAAATTTTACCACTGGCTACAGATGGTGGCAGCTTTTCCTTTAACATTACAGGCTAACTTCATTCATTTTTGAAAAATGTGTGCCAGATAACCAATAATCAGTCTGAATAACTAATAACCAGTCTGATAACCACAGATTATCTCTAAATTGTTCTTTCAAGTAAATCAAGTACTCTGTGAAAAGCAGCTAATTCAGCTAGCAACTCTAATAATTGAACAAGAGTTAACTATCCTAGTCAATATGCAACAGAAGTACTTTAGATGTCTTTTCTATTTCATCATACAGAATAAAGACGTTATTCAAGGATCAATATTCAACAAAATCAGTAATTTTTACTGCTTCACCAAGGACATTTTAAAAACTGGCATTTTTTTTCTAATACTGTAAGTGTGAGTGGTCAAGAACACAATGACCAATGGTACCACTCCATGCCATTGACTTAAGTGATTCATACTACGGCATGAGCAGTTTTACCCATATTGCTTTTGCACCATCAGCACAGATGCCAACACACTGAAAAAGAAGTAACATTTTGGTATTATGAAAGTAAGTTTTGACCTTGCAGACTCCCTGAAAGTGTCTCAGGGACACCCTAAGGTCTGTGAACCACATAGGACCATTATACTAGAATCATATGGCACCTTAAGATATACAGTAGGCACTTGAACAACATGGGTTTGAATTGCATGGGTCCACTAATAAACGCAGATTTTTTTCAATAAATAGTGTTTTTAATCCACCGTTGGGAGTCTGCACATGCAGAGGGCCAACTGTATATACTGATTTATGCCATTTTATGATTTAAGCATCCATGTATTCTGGTATCTGCAGGGGTCCTGGAGCCAATCCCCGAGGATACCAAAGGTAGTTACATTTTGGGGGAGTCAAACATGTGTGGATTTTTCGACTTGTTCAAAGGTCAACTGTATATCCTATGAGGCACAAGAGGAATAAACACGCTGAGAGAATAGTAGACATAACTCTTCTATCCCTTTCTTACTCTGACCAGAGTGGAGATTGGAACTGCTTACTTTAAATTTCCATCTTATTTTTTTATTCCTTAATTCATTATTTTATTAGTGGGGCAGACATACTTCAATACTGACCTGGTGGTCCATATAGTAAACAGCCTTTTGGAGGTATTATTCCTACACGCTGGAATAATTCTGGGTTTGTAAGAGGTAATTCTATCACCTAGAAAAGAAGTTGCATGGTTTTTAAACAGCTGGTAAAGATTTTGATGTACTTTCAAATATTTTAAGTAAAATATCAGCATAGTTAGGTATGCACATTGTAATTCATAATAGATATATGTAGTATTCCATGTTATGTAAAATCATTTATGTTAGAGGGTTTTCTTCAGGTAGATTTAAAATATCTCTCTTATCTAAAAATTTTTAAACAGTATTTTTAGATTAACTAATTAAAAAGTGTGTGGTTAACAAACCACACACTTGACGAGAGTGATCATTACACAGGCATGTAACTTGTCAAAACACATTTGAATTATACACTTTAAATCTGCATTTTATTGACTATAAAGTATGCCTCAATATAAAAATTATACTATAAAAAAATCATTTCAGCAAAAATAAATAAATCAAAAGATCTATACTATTTTGCATTTGGGAATACAACACAAAATAATTATGAAATGGGGATATTTTGTTAAATTATAATTGTTACTAAGAGAAAAGGTATATACAATTTTCATGTGTTGGCATTCTGTCATAGCAGCCTTGAAAGAATCACATATTCTGCTCTCAACGTCCTAAGGCTGATTCAAGGAAAGAAAATTGGAGAATAGAAAAATTGAGGCTATGAATGCCCAAGTTAAAGTCCTTATAGTACCCGGAATCTGTATCTTTAATAAGAATAACATGAAATTTAATGTATTAAACTCTAAAAACTACTGGCTTAGGGCTTAAATCAGATGATGTAAACCATTCTGACTATCCTCATTCATTCCTAAATATTTCCATCCTAAATTAGGATGAGAGCTATAGGACAATAAATTTGCTTTAAAGAGAATAATTAAGAAGCCATCTGTGCTGTAAAACAAGTTAATCCTGATTAGATTCTTCACCTAACAGTGTAAAAGATTTAAGCCACCCAAAAGCCAGTATTTTTCTTAAATGGCAGGAAACAGCTCCATCAAAATAAAATATTTAAGACACAGGTAAGTTACTGTACTATATGGGTGGGAAGTTCACACTTATAGGGATATGGGGAAAACTACATTACACGCGTTATCCAAATGTGCTCTGATCCAAGCAACCTATAATAATCAAAATCACAGATGGCATGGGCATTAGATTATATCAATTATTCTTAGTTTTTTCTTCTTTGTCAAAAAGAGCAGAATTTTTTTAAATACCACATTACCACCAAACTAACAAACACCTATAATTTTCACAGCTAGAAATTCAGTGCTATTCTTATCTCAGCAAGAACATTAAATGTATCATTTTCAGTAACCACTCTTTGGACCAAATAGTTTTTCATCCTCTTTCTCCCTTCATGAATTTTAAAACCAATATTATTTATTATTAAGTTCTGAAAACAAAGCATCAACTACCAACCTCTCTTAATTCCCGAATCTGTTCTGACAGCCCTCCAATCTCAGAATAAGAAACATTCCCAGGGTCTTCATGAGACATGTTATAAACCAGTGGATCCACCTCTCTTGGCAAATATCTGTAATAATAAGGTATATGTGTTTTTCTTTTAAAAGTTGTATTTTTCTCTCAGCCTACAAGTAAGAGTTTAAATGACTTGCTTATGTAAGCACCTACATGTGATTTTATAGAACATGTTTAAATTATTAGGAACTAGTAAAAGGGGCAAAGTGGCAAAATATTCAGTGGTAAAACACCCATATATTTTGGATAAAATCTTCCCTCTGTGAAAATAAAAATAAACTGAAACAGAATAAGAGACCTACCTCATGATAGTTAGTGTAGTCATATCCAAAGCAACTCTTGTTCCTGGTTTCAGCTTACTTTTGTCAAGCTAATTTTATAAAACAAAAGGAGTTAAATAAACACTTAAAAAGGGGAATAACACTCAAACAAGAGTATTATTATTTAGAAGCCAAATAATCAATAACCTTCAGAGAGAACATTAGTATTAGATTATAAACACCATGCTAACAGAAGAGCATAAAAGTTGTAATTCAAAGTTATTTCCATCTGCCCCCTAAAAGAATGCCCTTTTGTACATTCTCACTCAGCATGAAATGTGAAAATCAATCACTAATACACAAAATTTGAGGTGGTAATGGCTTTGTTTATGAAGAAGGAATGGACTTTAGTGTTTTACTTTCAAAGGCTCACTTTTTAATATAGTTTTGCTCATTATTTTGATTCAGACACTATATATAGTACAATGACTTCTGCAATTAGTACCAAAGCATTTATACAGAAATCTGTTAAGTGAACATTTTGGAAGACGGAAAGGGAAGCATTTTAAAGTTGTGCCCATTAGATTTATTTTCACAACTATAGCTTTTGGGGAAAATGTGTTACTTGATCATAGGAGATAAGGGGGAAATGCACTGTTTCCCCTTAGAGATTTTTATTAAAATGCTAAGAACAAAACAAAACAAAGCAGAAAAACAGCAGCCATCATTCATGCCTTTACTATATGCCAGACACTATGCTGAATGCATTACATTATACATTAGGTTGAATCATACTGAACAAATTACTGACATACTTAGGCAGAGTAACTTATTTGGCTAGAATTGGATAAAATCTATCCAATAGATTCACCTCACACTCAGGATGTTATTTTTCAAAACTAAAATTACTTTTTTCCATAGTTTAAAAAACTGCTTGCCAGTACAATTTCAGAATCACACAAATTGCTAGCCACTTTCCACAGAGCTCTAAGTTTAGGATTTAGTGCCAATTAAAATGAAGTAGAAACAAGCAAAATACTAGGTTTAACCTAATGGATTAAGCTAAAAAAATTGACCGTGAGGTATTTGAAAGAGCTAAACAGATCAATGTGAAGCTATTTCAACATTTACATTATAGGAAAGATATACTCTGGTTTTTCTAAGTTTTCCAGTTTTCGAATATTCTCTTGCTCTCATACAACCATGAATTATCTTAGAAATGCCAACTTTTGGCATCCAGAGGGCCCTGAAAGGAACATAAAAGTCCTTTGTCAGCCGAGGCATCTAATATTTTGATTTAGAAAATGTCATCTCACAGCTGTGCTAGGCAAAAATCTTAAGATTAGAATTTGTCCCTTGGTTAAATTCTATTCTACAGCCATACTGTGTTAATGTTTTAAAACCTGAACCTGATACAACAAATACTTGAAAAAAGCTCTTTCCAATAAATGTATAACTATGTTCCAAAAACACTTCCTAAAAATAGGGTAGAACATAAATTGGCTTCAGAGGCTACTAAATGATTCAAAGCCATTTGTTGGATTTTTGATGACTACAAAATGAAATGTGGAGTCATTTCAACTTGCCTATTCTAATCTAAATGAACTCATAAAAAACAAACTTAGGTTACAGTGAAGTCTGTAAGTAACATTTCGGAATGTTTAAATATAAAACTTAAGTAATTGATAGGGTAGAATCCTTTTAAGTTCCCTTCAAAAAACACATGAAAATAAAATGGTCTAAGAAATTTTCTAGTTCTAAAAGTCTTTGATTTTGAAGTGTATAGAGCTGACTGAGGCAAGGTGATACAGTAGAAAGTAAAGAATATCAGGAGTCAAAGCCCATGTTTGAGTTTAGGCTTTGCTAATAATTAGTTATATCTGAACAAATCACCTTTGGGAGTTATGGGCATAATGCCTAACCTGCTTACCTCAAGAATGAAATAACTGATATGAAAGTGCTTTTGTCAATTATAAAGCACTATACAGATGTAAAATGTTACCTGTCGACGACAACCCACAACATATCTTGGTCCATTTGTAGCTTTAACAATGACTAGAGAAAGAAAATGAAAGAACAAATTAAAAAATATTAATTAAAAAATAAATAGACCCACATCGATGGAAGGTTGAGTTTTATTTCTGTCCTCCAAGGAGACAATACATAGTTGAAAGAAAAATTAAGTCTATGCAAGACTAGCATCTACCTTCACTATTGTCATTAGAATAATAAGCATTTCAAAAGTTGGTCATGGGAGGGAGTCTGCTTTTTTTCTTATTAACAATCTAATCCACTTACATTTTTCTTCAGTTAATTGCTTAAGTACTTCACCCACAATCTAAGAAAGAAAGAAAAAAAACATTACTTTTTGCCAACAGCTAAAAAACAAAGCAATTACCATCACACCCCAAACTCTATTACCTACCTGCCCAACACTTTGTAGGGCCTTCAGATCATTTTCAGACTTTTCATACTGCTTGGTAAGTTCTTTCAATTGTTCCCTTACTGAAATAATATAATTTGAACATTTTTAATCAAACAATAATCTCAGTGAGTTTCAGTTACTAAGTCTCACTTTACTTGTTTACTTAAGTCTATTTCACTTTACATATATTTTATCCATTGTATCAAACCACAAAAGAAATAACACTGTTAGTAGGTGACACGTTTAAAAACGAAATGTTACAAAGCATCATCTTTTTATTTTCTTAATCGGCAATACTCAGTCGTTCAAGGACATTTTAGGTTACATATTTAACAGATATTGACACTATGACACTTCTGGATTTGCGCCTACAAATCCAAATGATAAAAGTTGGACACTTCCTCACCTCTTCACCTATCCATATGGATTATTACTCTCTTTCTGCCCTAAATAAGGTCAACAGGTGCAGTGCTCCGCAATATTACATGGTTATGGTCTTCCTTTATTTAATTAAACCATTCAGGTTTCTCAGTGAAGGTGCACTACGAAAAAACGTAAGTGCGCTTTTAGCTCAGGAGATTAAGGGAAACTTGTGTGCCTGACAGACGACAACTCAAAACGTGAGAAAAGACGAAGAGGGTTATTATGACCGATGGATTCCTTCTCACCCTCCGTGTCCTGCTTTCCACTCCACTCACAGGTCAACTCCCCGGGTCTCATCTCTTGCCTGAGCTTGCCTGAGACTCACGCCTCTTCCCTTCTCCGGGACTCTGCAAATACGGTCCTCCTGGCACCCCAACCTGGAAAACATCCCTGGCCCATTTCTTTCCCACGTGTCCTCCAGTCCTCTCATTTCCGTCTCAAAACTGGGGCTGTTCTGTCATCTGCACCAGACTGGGCCATTTCCACGCCCGAAGAAACTCAGCTACCCAATCTCAGGGCGGGATGACAAAGCGCCTTGTCCTCCGACCGAGGCCTTCCCATCTCAGGGTTCGGTTGCCGGGCTAGGCCAAAGGCCTCCGCTTTGTCAAAGACAGAAGCGGGTCCAGGCACGAGATTATGTGGAAAGAAAGGTGCACTCACACTCCTTCAGACGGCCGTCAATCTCCTTGTGCTCCAGCAGCTTCTTGCGGTAGTCCTGAAGCGCCTTATCTCTAGGGTCCGCCATGATGAGAAGCCGTCGCTCATAGGGGATGCCGGGAATGGCCATGGCGGCCAGGGCGGGGAAAGAGGAGGGGCGAGAGAGGAGAGCCTCCCTGGAAAGGCGGGTACGTGAACGACCCCGCCCCTTCCGGTTGGCCCCGCCTCTCTCTCCACCTCTCCGACCTCGGAGTCTTTCACCTAGAACGCTGGTGTGCACAAAAGGCCTCCGGCCACACTGGCCCCTGCAGGTTGGGCTGGGTAAAGCATGGTGCTGTAATCCTTATCTCCTGAGAAGCCTCGGTATTCTTAAATCACTACTGCTCTGGAACCATGAAAGACTTTGTAGTAAACTGAGATGGGAGTGAAGTACGGAATGTGCAGTCTTTATATATACAGCTTCGATGGCCTATCAGTATAACACAGTACTAGTCAAGATCTCCAGGTACAAAAGGAGTAGGCTATTTCATTCATTTATTCATTTGTACTAAGAAGATGATCTGGTGGGGAGATGAGAAAGAGCAATTTCAGAGTAATAAATACTATACTATAATGGAAATAAAGTATGGTGATGTTATAGAGTAAGGTGAGGAGAACAAATTTAGAACAGATACTGAGATAAGGAGTCAGCTGTGCAATAAACTGGAGAAACTTCCAAACAGAGGAAACAGCAAATGCAAAGATATCGGGGTAAAAAACAGCTTGGCTCATTTCCAGGAACAGAAAGGAGGCCAATGAGACTGGAAGGGGGGCGAATTGTGGAGATGTGGGGCCCAAGATAAAGATGCTGAAGTAGCCTTGAGTCAGGAATTGGAAGTCTGATAGAACTGCCTTTCAGATTTCTGTGCTTTTCCACAAATTAATCTCTCAGTACTCTCTAAAATGAGCATAATAATTGTACCTATCTCATAGCGATGTCATGAGTCTTAAATAAGATAGTGGGCCTATAGTTATCAACATGATGTCTGGCACATAGTAAGCATTCAAGAGAGTTATTTTAAATTACTTATTTTAAGGGTAGTGATAACCTCAATTTTTGTGGTACAGGTCCCTATTGCTGTACCTCTTCCCAGCGTTGTTCCTGGGGAGAATTTATTGTTGTTCCAATAAAACCAGTCAAATTCCCTAAATAGAGTCCCCTTGCTCTTATCTTATCCAGTAGTCCAGTGGTTTGAATTTTAATAGGTATATCTTATCAATATATGTAAAGTGCAAACTTACGTGAATTAAATTACCAAGGTCACATAAAAGATGTCTTCAATTTATTAGGAAAAAAATCTTATGTGCATTGTGAGAATATTCTATTCTGCTTTTTCAAATATAATGAGTATTGCAGTAGACAATAAACAAGAAAGATGGATTGAACAGAAATACTACCTTCTCCCACCCAGCTTCAACTATTCTGGTCAAACTAATCCATCCATTCCAAAATATATCACCTCTGACATCAAGAAGTAAAAAAAAGAGGTTGAGGCAGAGACAAAAAAAAAAAAAAAAATATATATATATATATATATATATATATATAGCTCCTTTTGGTTCAATTGAATAAATATTTATGGGCACATACTCCCTTGATCTGTGTTCTTTTTCTCTCATCCATCTGGGAAAATTCCAACTTCAGATGAAGCTCCTATCTGTTTTCCATTGTTGGTACCAGAACATCCCTGTTTCCTTTTTTATATGCACCTGTAAGACTGTATTCCTCTCCATCAGAAAATGTAGTTCAATTTGTAATTATACATTTAAAATAAATGAATAAATGTGAATATGAATAAATGTGAATAAATGTTTAGTGTCTTGGGGTGGCCGGTTGGCTCAGTTGGTTAGAGTGCAGTGCTCATAACACCAAGGTCACCGGTTCGATTCCCGCATGAGACAGTGAGCTGCACCCTCCACAGCTAGATTGAAAACAATGACTTGGCTTGGAACTGATGGGTCCTGGAAAAACATGACACTGTTCCCCAATATTCCCTAATAAAAAATTTTAAAAAAATGTTTAGTGTCTTTTCCTCCCAGTAGAGTGTATGCTCCAGGAAAACAAGGTCTCTGACTATTTCTTGCTCATTATTGTATTGCCAGAAGATGGTTATATATATAAATTATTGCGTGAATGAATATGTGAATATGTCAGACACTACAATAGGTAAGCAGAGACACAAAAAGACTAAGAAATGTCACCAGTACTGAAGGAACTTACAATATCATAGAGAAGAAGAGATGTGAGAAAGGAAGTAGGGTTATCTTGTTTTGGGGGAGGTAATTAAAAGTGATATCATAAAAAACAGTGATGAGATAGATTTAAATCTTCAAAAAATTATTTAAGGATAGTTTCCTAATCTAATCACCTATAATTTCACATTGATGGGTGCTGTGGTTTAAAAATATGTACACAAATTCTTTGGTATTTCCCACTTCAAAAAGTGGAGCCTAATTTCACCCTCTACTCCAGATCTAGCAAATTGCTCTGGACAAGTAGAATGAAGTGGAAGTATACAACTAGAGACTAGGTCATAAAAGGCACAGGGGCTTCCTCCTTACTCTCCCTTGGGTTATGCACTCTGAAGGCTGTCGTGCCATGAGGACACATTAACAGATCTATGAAGAGGCCCACATAGTAAGGGACAGCCAGCCAGCAAGGAACTGAGGCCTCCTGCCAGAAGCCCTGTGGGGGAGCCATCTTGGAAGCAGGAGCCTCCAGCCCTAGCAAGCCTTCAGATGACTGAAGCCCTAATCTTGTTTACAACATCATTAGAAACTGAGTCACACAACTGAGTTTAGCTGCTCCTGAATTGCTGGCCCACAAAAACTGTGAGATGATAAATATTTGTTGTGTTAAGCCATTAAGTTTTATGGTAATTGTTATACAGTGATAGGGAACTCATATTTTTCTAGAGAGAAACTGGGAAATAGTACCAGAGAGGCAAGTAGCAACTACTTTTGCTCATACATCAGCCACAACACCAGAGTCTTTAGAAATTTGTCATGCCAAATATCTACCCCCAAATACCTACCAAAATGCACTTAATTGAATGTGTCTATGGCTAAGCAGGAAAATGCTGAGGTAGGAACAGAAATTAGAATTTCTAGGCTTTTTGGAAATACTCTTCTTTAATCAAAGTAATGCACAAAGATAGTTTTAAAAAAGTACTACAGGTTTAGATTTTAAAAGAGGAGTCTACTGTCCCACCCTATTCTACCCAAGTCCCTAATTCCCTAATTCTTTAACTGTTTCTTCTATTTTTACCTCCATATTTCTAAATAATATGCTTATGCGGCCATTTCTTGATAGATCAATTTCAGGATTTATCTTTTGACTGCCTCATAAGGAAAATAAAGACTTATCACACTTATATCACTCCAGATCGCCTCTTTCCCTACCTTCATCCTCAATACATAAAAGATATACAAGCTTAGGTTAGATCGCTATCGAATATTTTCCTTAATGTGGGACTAGGTAAGTCAAGCAATATACTATGGTTACATTTGCTTTATTGTAAAACTGTTTTGAACTTATTGGAATTAAAAGCTGCCTCATTTTTAAATGTGCTTAGTTCTTTTTTAATCACTTTTCTTCCCAACCTTACAGCACCATTATAAAGTCCCTCTACATGTTTTTCAGAAAGTCAGTCATATCAAGTATTGCTACAGTCCTATGTTTTACCCAGAGACACTTCTCTTGGAGGCTTCCATCTTCTTGCTCTAATCTGGCTGTCTAGGGCTGTTGCATAGCTCTCTTCTAGAACTTCTTTAACTCCTCCCTTGTGTGCTATCTTCTCTTTTTTGATACCAAGATCTCCTCATTTGTGTTTACTCCTTTGTTTGTTTGGATCATATTCTCTCAGTAATTTTCTGAGAAATGATTAAAAGATGTACATTATTCTCTGTATCTAACAATATCTTAATTCTACTCTCATATTTGACTAACAGTTTGGCCAGCTATAGAATTCTCTCAGAATTTTGAAGGCCTTGCTCCATTGTATTGTAACTGCCAGTGCTTCTGTAGTTGCCTTTCTGATGCTCAATTATTTGTAGGGACCAGATTATTTTGGTTTTCTTTCTGAAAAGTTTTCTCTCTGTCAAGGGCATTTTCCACTCATAGAACTAGGCACTCAGTGTGCCCTATCAATCTAGATAGGCATCCTTCAGTTTTGGTTATTCTCTTGAATTATCCTCTCCTCTGTTCTCATGTTCTCTCTTAGTGGTACCCTTATTAGTCAGACTCTGTTCTCCTTGAATTAATCCTCTACTTTTTCCATGTCTTCTCATCTATTTCTGCCTTTGTCTTTTTATTCCACTCTCTAGGAAATTTCCTCAATGTTTCTTTTAATGATTCTTGTTGAAGCTTTTTATTTATCATATATTTAGCCTCTAAGAACTCTTTCTTGCTCTCTGATTGTTCCTTTTTATAAAATCCTGCTCTGATGTTTTTGACAATATTGATTACAGCTTTTTGTCTTTCTTTCTGTTTTCATCTTCTCTTTTGTTTTCTCAAAGTTCCTTTTTTCCTATTTATTTTGGTCTCTGGCTTTCATGTGGAGCCTTTCCTTAACAATCTGTTGAGCTTTGGTTTTTCTGGCCATAGAGTGAGTGAGGCACTAAAATAGAAAGGCAGTAGAATTCTGAGTGTGTGAGTAGGAGGAACCAGCTCTTTCCTTGTTTTTGATGCCACTGTTTATCAAAACAGTCGGAGAATTCTCCACCACCTTTTAGAGTGGGAAAGAAGGAGATCAGACGTGATGGGGGTAAGTGGAAAGCAGGTATATATAAGGTTTGCAATTTGGAGAGCTGAGCCTTACAAGTGGTCTGCTGGAGGCAGGGTAAGAGTTTTAACATTCAACACGGAAGGATTTCACTTAACCCACATTTTTTCATTTCAAAACTCTCTTTTCCTTCTCCCCTCTCCCTGGAATGGTGCTAAGTAAGAGTCCCTAGGTTTGCAGCTACTCTTGTTTCTTGACTGGATAATCCTGAACCCAAAATGTTTTCTAAATGAATTTTACGTAACTTTCTTTTGTTTTGTTTTTTTCTAATGAATCAACTGGTAGTTGAGCCTCTATTTTGTCATCAGTTTTCGCACATCCATAACTTTTATGAATTTTCTCTTTCCAATTCTATTGTGCCCTCTCCCCATCCACAATTACCTTTGTCTCAAATGATTTCTTTGCCTCTAAGCCTATAGCATTTGTTTGAATCATAATCACACATTGCCCCATGACATCTCATGCTGTTATTATCTTTTCAAGTTAGCTAATCTATTTGTAAGTTCATTAATTCATTCAGTAGTCATCTTGTGAAACACATACACAACGCTAAGTGTTGGGAACCTGAGACTACCAAGGCAAGTTCCCTACCCACCTGTTGAATGGGGGAAACCTATACGTAAATATATATTTCATTCCATGTGATAAGCACAAAGTACATGACCTAATCCAACCACAGAGGAGGTGAAGAGTTAGGGAGGTAGCCAATGAAGTGAGGGTGATGGGTATAGGACAGGGAAGAAAACATTTCAGGAAAGGAAACGGGATAAGCAAAGACACAGAGGCTGGAAACAAGGTCTATGTAGGATATCGTTAACAGTTCATTGACTACAAGGCAGAGAGGTGTTGAAGATGAAGCTGGAGAAGTAGGTGGGGCCAGGTCATGGAGACCTTGAATGTCATGCTGAGAATCTTGAATTTGATTCCTCAGACAACTCTGAGCATTGAAGATTTTAAACAGAGGTGTGACATGGTCAGATTTATATTTTTGAGAAACCAGGCTAGAGTGGAGACTGTTTTTTTGTGGGGTACAAGCCTAGAAGCTGGGTCATCAGTTAAGGAAATGTAGCAACAAATCAGGTGAGTGACAATAAGGGCCAAAACTAAGTCCTTGGTCATAAAGATGGAAAGGAGGGGATATATAGAAGACAAAACAAAACTGGAGGACTTGGTTTATCAATGGGTCATGGGAGGTAAAAGAGAGGGAGAAACTGAGGATGGCTTCCTGCTTTATAAGTGTCTAGATATGAATGGCGGTGTTGCCAAACATTTCTGAGAAAACCAGATGGATGTGTCCAATAGGCAGTTGTTGGGGTATGAAGCTCAAGGGGGCCATCTGAACTGGAAAAATAGATTTCGGAGTCATCGGCATGGAGGATATATTTAAAATCATGAGATTGGGCAAGTTTAGGTAAGAATATAGATGAAGAAGAGTACCGCACAAAGGATAGAATCTAGGAGGGAAGCTCATGAAGAAGACTGCGAAGTAATATCAGAGAAGTATAAGAAGAATCTAGAGTGTTTGGTGGACAGGAAATTTAATTGAAGGAGGAAGGAATTAGCATTGTCAAAATGCAGCAGAGATCTCATGGTGTCATGAAAATGTTCATTGGAGCTAGCAATAAGAAGTCATGTAAAGAGGAGTTTCAAGAGGGTGGAGTTGGAAACCGGATTTCACAGTGGGTTAAGATGTGAATGGGAAGTTAAGTGAAGCCAGTTACTATTTACAGCTTGCTCTTTCAGGAACATGAAGCAAATAAAGAATGTGAAGATAGAGCTTAGGTGGCATGTCTTCCCAACTCAGATGATCTCAAGCATCTTGAGAGAAAAGTGTAGCAATGTACTATGTGCACATTTATAGTCAATCATTATTTAAATAAGTAGATCTAATCAAATACCAGCACCCAAATTTTAGATTTTTACTTAGCCTTTCTTCCACTTGTTTGTCATAATATTCCTTTTGTTTGACCAACTTTGGTTCTTTAAATTATTTCTGCCCGGTCTATTCAATGCCAGAAAATGTTTAGGTAGTACTGGAAAGCTTCCCAGAGAAATCTTCATGTCCCATTTTGAGAAACTGGGCTCAAGCTGTTCCCAGTTTTGGTCATTAAAAACATAATAGCTGTTATTTGCACAGTAATCAGATTCCATCAAGAAATGCTGTGTACATTAAAGTCATGTAATAACATGACTAGTATTAGAAAAACAAGATTGTAACCTTATTCATCTCTAAAAAAATTAATGTTGTTTAGCAAAGTTATAATAGATGGGAGGCTGGACTTGAAGAAATAAAAGGTTGAACTCTGTACCCTGCGGGTGGTCCTTAAATAGTTATTGAATGACTAGTCAGTTATTTCATGGGCTCTAATACAGGTAAGATGGTTGCCAGAGCAGGCAGAGTTGAAGAAGTAAAGTCACGTGAAAGTCAACTCAAAGAATTCTCAGGGAAATGTCACTAATAGTTACACCACATGTATAAACTGTATTTTACACATTTTAAAATCTTTTACAAATCTGAAAGGAACAATTTTAATTATCAAGAAAACAAAGGAAGATCCAAGAATCCCACTTCTGGGTATATGTCCAAAGAAAACGAAACCATTATCCTGAAGAGATAGCTGTACTCCCATGTTCATTGCAGTATTATTCATAATTGCCAAAGTATGGAAACAACCTAAGCGTCCAGCATTGGATAAATGGATAAACAAGCTGTGGTATACATATACAATGGACTATTATTCAGCCATGAGAAAGAAGGAAATCCTTTTGTTACAACAATGGATGGGCCTTTGGGGCATTATGCTGAGTGAAATAAGTCAGACAAAGAAAGACAAATACTGCATGATACCACTTATATTACGTGGAATAATAATTTTTTAAAAAAGTGGAACTTATAAAAACAGAGAGTACAAAAGTGGTTTCCAGGGGCTGTGGGGGTGATGATGGGGGAAATAGGGAGAGGTTGGCAAAAGGGTACAAACTTTCAATTATAAGATGAATAAGATATGAGGATCTAATGTATAACATGTAACTATATTTGATAACACTGTCTTGCGTAACTAAAATTTGCTGAGAGTTGAACTTAAATACTCTCACTAAGGTAGTAAAAAAAGGTAAATATGTGAGATGATAGATGTGTTAATTAACTCAATGGGGGGAATTCTTTCACAATGTATATGTGTATGAAATCACCATGTTCTACACTTCAAAAAACTTATAATTTTATTTGTCAATTATACTTCATTAAAGCTAAAAAACAGACAATAAAGTAGAAAAAAGTTGTCTTATATGGTAATTGTTTCTGATTACAAGTTTGCTAGAAATTTGTTCTGGGCAAGAGTTTAAGTCTTATGGCATAAAGCTTTCATCCTGGAAAACAATGACAATGCTAAACTCTTCAAAATTACAGGCTATTGCATCAGAGTGAAATCTAGTGCTGATTCATATTCAGGTTACTTCCTTCTGCAATTTTAGGTTTTATTTATTTAGTTTCCATTTTCAAATTGTGTCTCTCATTTTGATGGCCTAATAATAATTGGCCTAATAATCTTCAGATTATTAGTACTATGGCCACGTGAAAAATATTCATTTCTTTTACAAACATGAAGAGAAGCTCCTTGGTAAGATGTTTGGGTGCCAACAGGCATGTGTGAGTCATAATCCCTGCTTAAGGAGTTTCAAGAGATTACAATTCAGTAGTAGAAACACGAAGTAGAAAATATCAAAAGATTGTATACTAAATTCCTTGGGACGTCCGTCCCTCCACATGCAGTGACTGGGCCTTATACATCTTTATATGTCTAATGTCAAGCTTAGCCCAGCATAGAGTAAATTAATTGTATTGAAATTCATTTGAAGACTGGGACTGGGTGAAGAGGAAACCAGGAAGACCACATAGAAAAGGGAATGAGAAAACTGGGTCTGACAGTAGAGGGATAAGTAGGATTTGTATACATGTATAATGAAGAACTTTCCAGGTAAAGAGGGAGATTGTATTAATATGTACCCACATGTAGCATATTGTCGATATTAGAATCAGAGCTTCTCAATCCCTCCAGGCTCTCTCATGGTTGGAAGGCTTTTTTGTTACATGTCAGTTGGCTTGGCAGTGACGGACAGAGCATAGGCTATGGGCTTTGAAGGAAGAAATAATCTAAGTTTGAGTCTCACCTCTACTATACCAGATGATTTTGAATAATGTATATAAACTTTCTATGCCTATTTTTCTCAGCTAATAGAAGTGATACCTATTTTGAGCCTACCATGTTCTAATCTATTTTATTAAATGATGGTTTTGTTGTTTTTAAAAAGATAATTTGAAATATTTGAACTTTTAATGTATAAGACGTTAGAAAGCTTTCCAGTTTCACCTTTAAAATTTCTTCTTAAAAACAACAAAAACAACAAAAAGCTGATAGACTAGTCCCATGGCTGGGAATCAGAGAACATGGTTCTCTCACAATCCAACTCCCTGTCCCATCTCACCTTACTGGGCCAGTTTGCTTCAACCTTTGCTGTCCCATACCGAGACCCATATTTGACTATGAAATGTGGCTAGTTCATATAAAAAACACACCAGACTTCAGAGATAAAAAGAAAAAAAGGTAAAATATTTATAATTAATACTGAGTATATTTTGAAATATTTTGCACATATTGGGTTAAATAAAACATATCATTAAAATTAATTTCATTTTTTTTATTCTTTTGATGAAACTACTAGAAAATTTAAATTACATATGCAGCCCTGGTCTAGATGATCACTAACACCCCTTTCAGCTTTAAGACTCTTCCAGGGACATTGGGGACACGTAATTCTTATCGTGAGATACGAAAGGATTGGTTCGGAGTAGGCGCGGTGGGGCGGGGCCCTGTAGGAAAACACTGACCCCTTCGACTCGCTCTCGCAGCTGGAAGGACCCCCCGATTCCGGCGCGAGGGCTGCGGGCGGGCCAGCGGGGCCTTCTCTCCAGACTCCCGGCGTTAGGGGAGCAGGGGCGCGCGCGGCGGTCAGGCGGGCGGAACCGGGAAGAGGATTTGTTCGTCAGCCTCACGCGCGGAGAAGGAAGCCGACCCACGGCCCTGGGCTGCCGGTGCGGGCTCCTTGGCACGTCCGCAGGCTCCACCCGGCGGTGGCGGCGGCTGAGAGGCTGGAGAACCGAGGGCGGGCCTGGGAGGCGGCCCGGAGGTGGGGCGTCAGCGGGGGCCCGCGGGCGCGGGCTTCATCTGCAGACGCACGGCCTGCGCCTGGGTGCTGAGTTCTCCGAGGTGCAAGGCGACGAGTGGCAAGAGCGGCTATGGGAAGCCACTGGGGCTTCCTGATCGGCCTCCTGGGAGCCGTGTGGCTGCTCCGCTCCGGCCACAGCGAGCAGCAGCCCCCGGAGACGGCGGCGCAGAGGTGCTTCTGTAAGGTGAGGGGTGTGCGAGGCCGTGCTGTCCATCCCGGTGCTCCCCGCCTCCGCCCTGCGCTGTGTCCCGCGCGCCCCGGCAGGTGAGGGGCTGGGGGAGGTGGGAGAGGGCATCTTTGCATCTCCACCGGTCCGGCGCGGAACCAGCCTCCTGTGTTTCTGCTCCCTGGCCGGGGCTGAGTTCTCTGCAGCTCGCCTGGGTGGGTGTGGACGGATCTCCCATCACTTCCTATCAGGCGTGGGACGAGAGGTGTGGGTGCACCGGTATGTTTTTACGCAGTTGACTTATGCATTTTTGTTGGTTTTCCCTATCAGGAGAGGGTGTGCACAGTGTGCACGCACACTCAGTATTTGTTATTTCCGCAGAAGCTGGGTTTTTCTAACTTCTAACTTTTCCTGGAACTGTGTACGCTGTGCCTGTGCTGGGTGCCCTCGCCAGCCTTTCTGGCCAGGACAGGCTTGTGTGGGTGGGTGGGGGCTGCTGTCAGATCTCCTTGTCAGGCAGGAGAATGGCTTTCTGTGGCTTTTCTGTGTCTGAAACCAGTGCCTGGTGTCTCTGGGGTCGTGGCTGCCTTTTGGCTCCTTGCCCTGTGTGTCTTTACTGTAATGAGATTCTCTTACTGTGACATCCATATAACTGGTTTGAAATTGGGAGGATGATCCTTACTCCTCACTGCATGAATTTAATTACAGTGTATTAAGATCATTTCCTTCTGTTAGTAACAGATGAGAAAAAAAAAAAAACTTCCAGGTTTCTGCATCTATAGTAGCTTGTATTTTAATGTTATTACTGTTAAAATCATTGTTCAGTTGGCTTTTCTTTTGATAAAAATTACCCTTTATACAAAATCGAGGGTGAGCATTGAAATTGTTCCTTTGAAATGGATTTACTATTCATTTATTATCAGAAATAACATTTTATGTGTATTGGGGCAATACTATTTCACAAAGGACAGAAACACGTTAAATATTATGAGAGGAAATCTTTTTCACTGTTTTATAACCTTGGATTTTGTTGGTTTGCTGAGTGATTTGGGATTTGAAATATTATTTGGAAATGTGTTAGAGAAGTTGAAAGGAAGTTGCTGCTTTGCACCTAAGAGATTGAAAAGCTCCTTTACTTTCAGTGTTGCAAATGGCACGCAGAAAAATGGTCATTTTTCTTTTGATTACAAATATAACACAAAGTTTAGACATTTAAAAAAGTTTAAATATTTAATAAGTAAAGTAGAAACAAGTGACTTTAAAAAAAGCTATTTAGGACTTCCGGTCAAGATGGCAGAGTAGGTAAACGCTCTGCTCTCCTCTTTTCATGACCATATCAAAATTACAACTAAATTATAGAACAACCACCCTTGAGAACCACCTGAAGACTAGCTGAACAGAACTCTTACAACTAAGGATATAAAGAAGAAGCCACTTTGGGACTGGTAAGATGGGTAGAGATGCAAAATGGGCTAGTCATACACCCACGTGTGGTAGTTAAAAATTGGGAGAGATAGCTCAGTGGTGGAATTCCACCCCTGAGGAGCAAGGGGTCCCAGCCCCACACTGTGCTCCCCAGCCAGGAGCACCAATGCTGGGAAGAGGAGTCCCCACAACATCTGGCTGTGAAAAACAGTGGGGATTCTGGTTGGCTGCTGGACTCCCAGGTATTCCTCTTAAAGAGTCTGAGCGCAGACTTTATCACTGACAGACCCACTTGCTCTGAGCTCCAGCACTGTGCAGCAGCTTGAAAAGCATATGGGGAGGAACTGAATCTGGTGTCTGGGTGAGGGCTGGAGGGGCAGCTCTCTCTGCCATTTTATTTGTTTGCTGAGACCTTCCCAAACCCAGCCTGTAGGCACAGACAGGCGTCAAATCTGAGTCTCCATTAAACTCACTCCATCCTGGTGATTGCCTGAGAACTTGCCCCCCCTAACTCGCACAGAGGCCCAAACCTCTTTCAGTGGTTGTTACTCACAAGTGGCTGGCTTTGGCACATGCTGTGGGCTTTCTTAAAATCTCTGAAAGGGCCACAAACCCCAAACAAGCAGTGGCTGGCCTTGGCATGCCCTGTACCTCTTGCCAAGCAGCCCTCATCCCAGCACTAGTGGCAGCCAGCCTTGGTTCACAGGATAGCATGCTCCAGGCACCTCCAAGCCCAACACAGGCAGCTACGAACCACAGATCACTTTGTAGCTCCTACCAGGTGACCCTGGGCCAGGCACAGGCAGCAGCAGCCCCTCCCATAAGGCCCCAGAACTAACACACCCGATGACTGGCTTTAGACCACACCAGAGCACCACCCAATTAGCTCCATAAATGACAAACCCACAGGGTGGACTCAACAGGCACCAGAATCCCGCTACAGGGACTCCCATTCTATGAGGTCAGCTCCCACACAGCAGCTCATCTCCTGTAGTCATGGTCTGTCCTCACAGCCAGTCAGCCTGAGCCTCAAGTCCACCCACTGATGGGCCTACAGCCATCAAGGCTCAATTACAATAGGAGGGCACACACAGCCCACACAAAGGACACTCCTGGAAGCACCCAGCTCAAGGGAACAGGGAGAATGTGCCACTGGACCCACAGGACACCTACTACACAAGGCCACCCTGCCAAGACTGGGAAACATAGCAGGTCTGTCTAATATATAGAAACAAACACAGGGAGGCAGTCAAAATGAGAAGACAAAGAAACATGTTCCAAATGAAAGAACAGGACAGAACTCCAGAAAAGGCACTAAACAAAATGGAGGCAAGCAATCTATCAGATGCAGAGTTCAAAATATTGGTTATAAGGATAGTCAATGAACTTAAGGGGAGAATAGATGAACTCTATAAGAACTTCCACGAGGACATAGGAAGCATAAAAGGCATAGATACCTCAAAAAAGAAGCATTTCTTTTAGAAATGAAGAATATAATAACTGTAATGAATATATTAGATGGAATCAATACCAGATTAGATGAAGCAGAAGATCGAATCAATGATTTCGAAGACAAAGTAGTGGAACACACCAAATCAGAAAAGCAAAAAGAAAAAATAATAATAAAAAAATAAGGATAGTTTAAGAGACCTCTAGGACATCATCAAGCATAACAACATTTGCATCATAGGGGTACCAGAAGGAAAGGAGAGAGAGCAAGGAACTGAAAACCTACTTGAAGAAATAATGACTGGAAACTTCCCTATCCTGTCAAAGGAAATAGACATACAAGCTTAGGAAGTGCAGAGTCCCAAGCAAGATGAGTCCAAGGAGGCCCACACCAAGACACATCATAATTAAAATGCTGACGGTTAAAGACAAAGAGAGAATCTTAAAAGCAGGAAGAGAAAAGCAGTTAATTACCTACAAGGAAACTCCCATAAAACTGTCAGCTGATTTCTCACCAGAAACTTTGCAGGTCAGAATGGATTGGCATGAAAGATTCCAAGTGATGAAAATGCAAGTTCCTACAACCAAGATTACTGCACCCAGCAAGGCTATTGTTTATAATCAAAGGACAGATAAAGAGCTTCACAGGCAAGAAAAAGCTAAAGGAGTGAATAACTACCAAACTAGTATTACAAGAAGTGTTAAAGGGACTTTTTTAAGAAAAAGAAAAAAATATGAATAGTAAAATGGCAATGACTACATACCTATCGATAATTAGTTTAAATTTAAATGGATTAAATGCACCAATCAAAAGACATTGGGTGGCTGAATGGATAAGAAAACAAGACCCAGGTGTCCATCGATAGATATTTGGATAAAGAAGATGTGGTACATATATACAATGGAATATTACTTGGCCATAAAAAGAATGAACATTCTTTTTGCAACAACATGGATAGACCCAGAAGGTATTATGCTAAGTGAAATAAGTCAGACAGAAAGACAAATACCATATGATTTCACTTATATGTTGAATCTAAAAAAAAAAACAAAAGAAGTTAACAAACAAGACAGAAATCAACTCATAGATACAGAGAACAAACTGATGTTTGGGAGTAGTATTGGGGAGCTGGGTGAAAAAGGTGAAAGGATTAAGAAGAACAAATTGGCAGCTACAAAATAGTCACAGGTTTGTACAGTAAAACAGAGGGAATATAGTCAGTAATATTGTAATAACTATATATGTTGTCAGAGTGGTACTAGACTTATGAGGGAGATCACTTTGTAAGTTATCTAAATATCTAACCACTATACTGTACACCTGAAACTAATATAATATTGAATATCAACTGTAATTGAAAAATTAAAAATAATAAAAAAGTTAGTTTCACTCCCCCCAAAACAAAATAAAATAAGGTATTTAGTATTGAAAGATGATGTCCAATATAACATTTTAACAGCATGCTAGAAATTGGATAATGGGATAAAAGTACATGTTGAGCTTTCCAAGTTTTACTTGTTGCCCTCAATAACCTTTTCAAATACCTGACGAAAATATGGGAGCTTTAAAATTTTTTCATTTATTTTTTTTTCTTCTGATTTATGTTTAAGCTTTTTTCCCTCTGATAGTGTTTTCAAGATTTAAATGCTCTCCCAACTCAAAAATCTGTTAAACCTCTTTCTTTCTTTTAGAACAAGAGTGGCTATCTGTTTTTCTTTTCAGGGTCAACTTTTTTTTTATTAGTTCCAGGTGTACAAAGCAATATAATAGTTAGACATTTACACCCCTCACAAAGTGATAACCCTTGCCCCCAATCTAATACCCCTCTGACATTGTATATAGCTGTTACTATACCATTGACTATATTCCCTATACTGTACTTCACATCTTTTCAGGGTCAACTTTTCTTTTTTTTTTTTTAATATACAAGCAGGGTTTATTAGTGATACATTCTCAGGGAAGTGAACAGGCCTAGCCTAAATTGGGGAGAGGGAGAAATGGGGGTGGGGGGTGGAGGGGGGGGGAGAGAGAGAGAGAGAGAGAATGTGGGCGAGAGAGTTGGCTCAAAAAAGGGCCTCAGGGTCAACTTTAAAAATTAATAAATTGAGGGTCACATACTAAAAAACAATTTTAAAAGGAATTTAAAATGATCTACTTAAATAGATCTTAAATAGAACTTGAGAACACAGATCATCAATTGTAATTCAATAAGTGAAACAAAAGTATACTTTAGTTCTGTTATGGTCAGTAATAGAAGGCATGGGGGTAAGGGAAGAAAAGACAGTGATGAAGAGAAAAATGGAGACAAGCATATAGATATGCACACAAAAACAGAAGGAGAGAGAGAGAGAGATAAAGAAAAGAGATGGAGAAAGAAAAGATAAGGGGAGATGAATGGTCGAAAATATTTATTCAACAAACATTTATAAACACTGATAAGAGTGTTTGGAATACAAATATTACTATGGCGTTATCCCTGCCCTGAAGAGCTTACAGTTTAGTGAATAATATTCTTTGGGATTTGGGGAGAGGCAGGGATCCTGAGTGTTTAGAAAAACAAGTTAGAAAATAGTGTTAGAAATTAAATTAAAAACTAAAATTTCACCTTATGTTTGGAAACACAAATGAAAATCTTCTCTGGTTCTATTTGCAATGTTCAATTACTGCAAAGTCCTGTTGATTTTGTTTTGTTACTATTTAGTCATATTTCTTTTCTCCCTTTCTATTTCCAGTCCCTCTTACTACTTTGAGTTACTTACATAATCACCCCTCACCACATTTTTGCATGGCTACCTGGCTTGTAGTAGGGGCTCAGTTAAAAGCATATCAGTTCTTATTTGAGCTACAGCAGCATGTAGTTACTTACTCAACCTTAGAAAATCAGCGAAGTAAAATGTACAAGGACCTACAAATAATCAGATTAAATTCAACAAGCACTTATTGAGGTCTACAGTGAATGAGTTTTGAGAGATCAAAAAATGAATTAAGAAAATTAAAAATTTAGTCTTAATTCTTGACACTCCAGAGTTCTGAGCTGGTATGTAATTGGTATTCAGCAAGTATTAGGGAAATTATGATACAAGATGTGAACACTGCTAGCAGGAGTATATTCTTCTAATTATTCTGCTTAGCGAGCAAGCCATTTGCATGTGTTTCTGGAATTGATCTTTCAGATGGTTTGCCTCCAAATGAATCTTCAAAGTTAGTTGCTACATATACCTGTTAGTTGACATTAAATCCTACTAAAAACATTTTCACTGTATGTTGTTAAGATCTTTTGGTAACAGTAGTGCTTTAGTATTATTTGCTGGAAATATGTGAATAATTGTCTGGGACTTGTAAATCTTCCTTATATATAAAGCCTCCCGTCCCATTTTAAAAAATAATTGTATTAAAAAAAATTTTTTTTACACGGAAAATTGGGCTTTTTTCCCTTTTGGTGTACAAGTCTATGTATAGTTTGTGTAAACAACCCCATAATCAGGACCCGCTCTTTCTTTAAACCAAAATACGCAGTACTTGTAGTATTTGTTATAATAGATATGGGCTTGAAGTAAATGAAGACTTTTCAGAGTTTATTTCTCTTTCACAATTATTGCCTCATTATCTTTGATTAGAGTGAATGAATGTAACAGAACTTTAGTCCCAACTCATGGAATCCCAGGATGCAGTGTAAAGAAATAACTTCAGAAATATTGAAGTTCAGATATGGAGGCAGTATGGACATCTTTTTCATTTAAATTAATTAGAAACAAGCTTGCTAAAACATTTTGACTACATAGGAGTTCACAACCTTAATATGGCTAGTGCTGATAACACTCATGTCCACTTATTTAAGTGCAGCAAATCTCTATCAGGCTAATGAAAGGGAAGTAGCTCAGATAAGCCAAAATGGCTTCTTGGAAAATGTATTATTTCTCGTTTGGAGTGCATTGTAAATACATTCCACATACATGTATTTTAGCAGATTTACCTGTCTAGTGTCTTGTTTAGGTCAATTTTAAAAATAGTTTTCAATTTTTAGAGTGGCTGGACCATGGAAACACTTGATAATATGTTGGGTCATGGATAGAGACATGCCCAGGATTAAAACTTAGAGGGATCTTTGAAACAGGTTACATGGAGAGATGTCCATTGACTCTGAGTGCTTGCTGCATTCCATGCTTTTCTGAAGAAAGCATGTGGAACAAAGAGTGTTTCACATTGGTTGCTATACTTTGGGTCATTTAACAACAATTTAAAGTTATAGCAAGACCAAAACTTTAAAGAAGAAGTAGCTCTTAGCATTCATTCCATGTCCTTAGTATAGAATCTTTGGCATTTTCATGCTTTTGTTACTGAATAAATACTTTTCATGTTCTTTTTTATGTTCACAAAACACGATAAACTTAAATACAACTAAAGTTATTTGCCAAATAAAGTGCACTTTGAGCACTTTTAAAAGGTATTTCGTGTTTCATATGAGTATGAGGAATATATTCTTACAATGCTTTTGGAAAAAAGTGATAATCTGTGGAAGGACTAGAAGTTCTTGGTACACAAGGAAACTGAGAGTTTTTGTTTTGTCTTTCATTGCAAACTAAAGGATACCTCTTACTAGAGAATAGTGAACAAGCAGACCAGTGTTATCTTCTTTTCTCTTGCCTTTTATACAGTACTTTGGTATTTGGTTCAAACCACTCAGAACCAACGGAGAAAGTAATAGAGGCTCCTCTCACAGCTGACTTTTGGTTATCTAGTTCAATGTCCCATTGGGATTACAGATGTAAGATTTTTGGAAAGTTTTTACTGCAAACTTGACCTATTTTTTTTTAATTCATTAAAAAAATGTTTTAGGTTGCTTTGGGGAATAGTAAGATATTTTTCACTGGAGGCATTTGAGCAGTGGTAGACTAATAATAATGATTAACAGTTACTGAGCATTTTACTTTATGTCATTTTATTTTAATATCAACATTGAGATGGAAACTATTATTTTTTTAAATTTTGTATTCACATAAGAAACTGATGCCTACAGAGGTTAAACAATGTGGGTAAGGTCAACAACTAATAAGTAGTAGAGATGGGATTCAACCCAGGAAGGCCTGACTCCAGAGCCTGGATGCTAACCATTGAGATTCACTGTCTCCTCCTTGAGGGTGTATAGGAGGGGATTGCTGTGTTGCTTGACAGGCTGCAACAGAAGGTCTTCAAAGTCTTTCCAACTCTTAAGAGACTAGGACTTTAAACTAGGTGATGCTATGTCAGCCTACTTGGCCCTCATATCTACCATCCCTCGACAAGAGTCTTTGAATTGCTACCTGTTTGTTTGGGCCCCTACCCGTGTCCTGAAGCATAGAGCAGTGAGCTTCAATGTTAGCATGCATCAGTCACTTTGTGTGTATGAGGGAGTGCATTTCTAAAAAGTTCAGATTTCTATGGTATGGCCAGAATTCTGTTTCACTTTGGGAGATAGGTGTAGTAGTTATTGAGCAGCCTTAGTACATTCTGAAGCGCAGCATCACGTCATCCTTGTTACAGATCAGCACCCATCTTTTGGTCTTAGTTTAGGTAATATTGGGTCTATTAACTGATTTCTACCTTAGTCTTTTCCTGAGACTATTCTGGCCACATTCCTGGTTCTCTAATTTTTAGAACTGGGCCTGGAATCACACCTGCCAGACTTCCTGCCAGGGATCAGGTTCTGATACCTGCTGGCAGGTTTATCCAAACAGTTAGATGACTTAGATTTCCAAATATCTTCCTTTGTTTCCTTTGCTGGGCTTTCTCTATCTACTGAAACTCCTGCCACGCCCCATTCTACCATTAGCTGTCCTATCTGTTGTAGCTGGAAATACCTCCTACTTAATTTCTAAGGTAAGTGGCAGAAGATTTTTAAGTCTACCATTGTCCTGCCTTCTCTCCCTTTGAGGTCTCTAGGCTTGAAGCCACCTCTGGTCAGGATGCATCTTTCATTCCTTTCTGGTTTGGGGCCTCTTACAGCTTCCTTTGTAATTAGTATGTGGATTGGTAGAATGTTAGATGCAAAGGATTGTTGACCTCTGCTGCTTGCTTTCCTTACTTGGTGAGTGCATTCCTGCCACTTGAGCTTGTGTGGCCTGGGGCACTGAGTACCACCATAGGTGACATGGTAGTACATAGTTATGCTTTAGATAGTGTGATACTGCTCTCTAGTGAATGATAATCTCAGTGGACAGCATTCATTCGTTCATTCACCCACCCATTCCACAAATAACTATTGATCATTCACCGTGTACTTTCTAGAAGTACAGTGCTAAGCAGTGGGAATTCAAAGATGAACAAACATTATTTTTCTCTCAAGGATTTTAAACTCTAATGGGTGGGAGTCAAATAGTTCAGTACAGTGAGAGGTAATTCTAATGTAGGAGTATGTGGAATGTCATGGGAGCACATAGGAGAGGCAAGTTGGATGAGTGATACTCCAGGGGCAGCTTCCCAAAAGATATGATGCCTGAGCTTGAGTGTTGAAGATAACATTTTTACCTTAAAATTGAATTCCTCAGGAGGAGAAATGGGTATCTTTAAACCATTTCTCTCAAGTTTCTTGTGTGTTTTTGTTTTTGTGACTTAATGTCTCTGTCTGGCATGTGTCCCTTTGGCCTTAGCAGTCTTTGTGCCTGTTATTTGTATAATAATTTGTCTGCAAGGGGAGAAAACAGTAGATATTTTATGTCCTTAGAAGTTCTGCACGTAAGGCTCAAAAGAAAGAGGCGTGAAAAAAAATCGAATCATCTAGGTTAGAAGCACTTTTATTTTGATGGTACCCACACTTAAGGCTCTAAATTTATTGTACGCGTATACTCAGTGATCATTTAACAGGAAACAAGGACATATTTGCATATGAAATGAAAATAGTTATTACAGTGACAAATATGTAGATCAGATTACTAGAAACTGAATTAGTCCAAAACAAATAAGACAAGCAAATGGGTAAAAAAAAGCTTAGCTCTTGAATATTGCTGTCATCATCCTAAGTATTTTTATCTCTTAGGTGAAAAATTTTCATTACTGTTTTGTGATGCTCGGAAATTAAAGATAGCATAGGATTTTACCTATTCCAAAAGGAAAACATCTAAATTCAGTATTTCAATAAAGTATTGTTTCCTTCCTTACCATTAGATTAAAAAAATTGTTTTTTGTTGACAGCAAAGCAAAAGTTGTTTATAATGCAAATATACAGACCAAAGTATGATAAGGATGTCTTTTCTGTAGCATGCTGTATATATTTTTTTAAAATTCTATATTCTATTTATTTTTAAAAAAATCATGATGTGTTTTTTACTTACGTAAACCAATGTTTAATTCTGTTAGGTGTTTGCCTAACCCCAAATAAACATCTAAGAATTTTAGTTTCCCATTTGATAACATTATCTGATTATAATATGATTTTCCTTTGTATCTTTGTATAGGTACATTTAATAGTTTGATTTAGTAAATACAGTTAAGACATTAGTTTTAAGCACTGAAAGATCAGGATTCACTTTTTGGACAATTTGCCCCTTCAGTGTTGCTAATGATAAGTAATTTCTGAGCACCATTTCAAACCTATAAAAATGGTCATGGCCCAATATTTGTTAGATCTTTATAATGAATTACTATTTGTCTTATAAATTCAGTATCAATTCTTTTTATACATTCAACAAGCTTGTCTCTGACCTACACATCCTATAGGAAACTATAGTCAAGGAGAGACAGAGACAACTGAATTATAAGAATATAGACTCTCAGGAAAGCCAAGGATGGGAATACAAGTGGGCTTCCAGAAAGATGTGTGGAAGTGGGAGCTGGAAAACCCTAGGGAGTCTAGGTAGCATATGTTGTCTGTCTCCTATCTCTGCTTCTTTGTGTATCTTTTAACATCTTTCTCTGCTAACTGGCTCATATGTTCCTCAATTCACATGATAGAATATGGGCCTAGTTTACTGGTTTAGGCACAGGGAGAGACATCTCTCTCTCTTAGTCTCAATTCCAGATTCCTGGAGAAGGGACCATGACCTGGTTTGGGTCAAATGCCCACCCCCTGTCAGGCTTGGTGGGCAGGGTTACAAAGTGGCTGTAAGGGACCAAACTTTGGGTGTGGATGTGTCATTATGAGCTCAGTACACCCTACAAAAAAGATCCACTGCATTTCTCTAGGTCTATAGTAAGAGCAATAGCATTACTAGATTATTGCTCTACTCTATCTCAGAATGTTATATACTCAAAGATCTTTTGGGGAGGAAGGAGGATATGTTGTTTTTTGGGGGCTTTCATCATGACCATGTGAAGAAAAAGAACTCTGTTGCATCTAAGACATTTTGATTTAATATTTAATTTTCTTTTTAACAGGTTAGTGGTTACTTGGATGATTGTACCTGTGATGTTGAAACCATCGACAAATTTAATAACTACAGGCTTTTCCCAAGACTACAAAAACTTCTTGAGAGTGACTACTTTAGATATTATAAGGTATTTTTATTTTTTGTATAAGGATACTTAAAGTTTAAATGGATAATTACATTTTCTTTGGCATTACTAAGCTTCAAAATTATGACTTGACATTAAAATTGATTAAAATTAAAATTACTTAAAATTGATCAAGGCTATGTTAGGAAAATTCAGTTCATAAGAGTGAACCATGTGGTTCTGAAACTACCCACTGGATACTTTTAATTTCAATAACTGAGTTTTGCACTCAAGAGTTAGAAACTAGTTGGTTAAACTGAAGTCAGAACAGAAACTATTATATGTATTGTTATCAAAATCGTGACTTGTTCATAATTTTCTAAAACATCAGATTTATTTCAATTAATTAAAATAATTAAGAATTTTTGAGAAGCATGACTTTATTCGGACCTGTATTATTTTAACTAGTCACTTGTCATATTTTATCTTGAGATATTTACTGAAAGGGTTCAGAAAACCTGAACATTGGATTATGGAACTATAGTCTGAGTTCACAATTGTCTAACTGTTCTACTTTGTTAATTGTTACTTGCTTAAAATGAATTTGAGTTGTGCAAATTTGAGTTGATCTGAGCCACTTTGGCTCTTAGTTGCCATCTGTTTAGGGTTTGTTTAGTAGCAGTCTGTGTCTTTCTAACCAAGTCTACCAATTTACTTACATCAGCTACACATATATATGTTATCATTAGAACTTGACAATTGGTAAATGAAAGAAATAGAATAATTGCAGCCAATATCATGACCAGGTTATAGCATCATAACTCAACAACTGTCAATGATAAACTTTCTACATTTAGAGATTTTTAAAAACTTTTTTCTATTATTATTTTACAGGTAAACTTGAAGAGGCCATGTCCTTTCTGGAATGATATCAACCAGTGTGGAAGAAGAGACTGTGCTGTGAAGCCTTGTCAGTTTGTAAGAACCATGTATATATACATTTAAATATCATTACATCTTTTTTTCAAGTAATTGCAACTTTTTAAAAGGGGCCAATATGACTAAAGTAATATTTTAATCCTTAGGCTAAATATAATGTTAATATTTACATATTATTAAACTTACCAATATAAAACCTATTTTGAATTATCCTGCCTTCATAATAGAATTTAAATTTTGTGGTTAATATAATCTTTTACTTATTAGTAAGATTAATACTAATACGACTTAGCAGCTATTTTTGACTTTATGATGGTGTGAAAGCAATACGCATTCAGCAGAAACTGTACTTTGAATTTAAAATTTTGATCTTTTGGCTAGTAATATGCAGTGCCATACTCTCTTGTAATGCTGGAAGTGGCAGCAAGATGATTTTTGCCAAACTGCAGGCTAATGTAAATGTTCTGAGCATGTTTAAGGTTGGCTAGGCTAAGCTGTGATGTTCGGTAGGGTAGGTGTGGTGTATTCAATGCAATTTGCCTTAATTATACTTTTCAACTTATGATGGGTTTATTAAGATATAATCCTATCGTAAGTCGAGGAGCATCTATAGTTCTTTAGGCTTGATATTATTTTTCTTCTTGTATCATACCAGAACAAAGTTATGTTTATAGTATAATAAAATGAAATTAACCAAGGTAGAAACAAAATTCCTCCCTTTTTTTTTCTAAGTGTATTATTTTTCTTGGATTTCCTTGGGTGGGGAAGGGTTGGACAAAATACCTGGTTTTATGTAGGAATTCTCAGAGCATTAAGATTTGAAGAATTCTATTCTAAAAGCAGAGAATTTTACACTTTTCAATGTAGTCTTTTTTTCCCTTAAAAGTATACATTTTTATTTTACTATTTTTATTGTAATAAAATATATATAACATAATATTTACCATTTTGAGTTGTGTAGTTCATTGGCATGAAGTACTTACATTGTCATGCAATCATCACCATCATCCATTTCCCAAACTTTTTCCTCTTCTTGAAGTGAAACTTCCATGCTCATTAAGCAATAATAACTTCCTATTCCCTCACCCCTTTAGGCCCTGGGAACCACTAGTCTGCTTTTTCCCCCCTATGAATTTGACTATTCTAGATACCTCGTATAAGGGGAATCATTACACTATTTGTCCTTTCGTGTCTGGCTTATTTCACTTATAATAATGTTTTCAAGGTTCTTCTGTACTGTACCATGTATTAGAATTTTATTCCTTTTTAAGGCTGAATAATATTCCATTGTATGTGTATACTATATTTTGTTTATCCATTTACCTATTGATTGACTTTTGGATTGTTTCCAGCTTTTACCTATTGTGAATAGTGCTGCTGTGAACTTGGGTGTACAAATTTCTTTTGAATTCCTACTTTCAGTTTTTTGGGTATATACCCAGACCTAGAATTGCTGGATCATTTAGAAATTCTATCTTTAATTTTTTGAGGAATGCTATGTTGTCTTTCACAGGGGCACCATGTTCCATTCCCACCAGCAATGCACAAGGATTTCAGTCCTCATCTTGACTAATACTTGCTATTTTCTGTTTTTTTTTTGATAACAGCCATCCAAATGGGTATAATGTGGTAGTATAATTTCGAGTTTATTTTTATGCATGTACAAGTGGCTGGATAGACCTAGCTAACATGTGGAATTAACGCAAACGTAAAATATTATTTAAGGGTATTTTGTCATTAGATGAATGAGAAGCATGTTTTTAGTTATATTGCTCTTCATAGAAACAGTATTGAAAATTGAAGTATTAACTTACGCATGAACGTCATTACAGTGATATTATCAATTTATATGTTTCATTTTACTGCATAAGTTCTAGCACTTATATTTAGTAATAGGAAAAATAGTTGGGAATATTAAAATTTACCAATAACTTATGCATTTGACTCACTAAAAATGCCAAAAATATGGAAGATACTTCATAAAGTCATTTCATTGCAATTATACATTAAATGGGCTATTATTAACATTAGCTGGAAGAAGTAAATAGTTTTACAATTATTACAAATTTGAATCTCATCTTGAAACAGCAATTATTTCTGATTGTTGTTAATGAAGTATAGAATTAGGGGACACCACCTTGAGAAGAAGATTGCATGGGGCAGAAAACCTGAGAGATGTTTAGTATCAAGTAATAGCTTATTGATTCCCAAGTGGACAGACTGAGGATGAGATCTATTTTATTGTACAATCTAGAGAAAATGAACAATTTTAGCATTTAACAAATGCTAAAAGATACATGTTTATAACTTTGCTTGAACTCATAGAAATGCTAAAAAAAGAATCAGGCGAAAGTTAGCAATTTGTAATGGGAAACTGAGACAGACTCTAGTAATTTCACCTTCTGCAGAACTGGGGCGGACTGCCTTTCATGCCAGTAGTCTGCCTTTTCCTTGAGCTGGTCTCACAATGAAGATAAAGCTTTTCCTTTAAAAAATAGTTAAATTATGTTTATCCACCAAAGTATATTAGTTTATAATTATACATATATATAACACATATATATGTATAAAACATGTAAATAAAAGGATTATAGTAACTACAAAATTTAAATTCTATTATGAATTATATATATAACATATATAATTCATAATAATAAATATGTACATACTATATATGTGTATATACACATACATGGTGTGAGTAAAAAAATACAGTGAAGTTTGAAATTAATAAAAAATGTATTGGGAGGCCAATTGGCTCAGTGGTTAGAGTGCAGTGCTCATAACTCCAAGGTCGCCGTTTTGATTCCCACATGGACCTGTGAGCTGCACCCTCCACAACTAGATTGAAAACAATGACTTGACATGGAGCTGATGGATCTTGGAAAAACGCACTGTTCCCCAGTACTCCACCCCCCCCAAATGTTATAATAAAAGACACATTGCCATTAATCCCCCTCAAAATACTCCCCCCCTCAAAATACTCTCCCTTGCTTCAAACACACTTATTCCATCGTTCTTGCCACTTTCTGAAGCAGTTCTGGAAGTCCTCTTTCATGAAATTTTTTTTATATTAGTTTCAGGTGTATAAAACAATGTAATAGTTAGACATTTCACCCCCCAAGATATTGCCCTTCTGATATTGTATATATCTCTTACAATTCCATTGACTCTATTCCCTATGCTGTACTCCATATCCCGTGACTATATATATATATTATAGTTGACATACAACATTATTCAGCTTCAGCTTCAGGTGTATAGTGCAGTGGTCAGGCATCTACACCATCCATGAAATGGTATCCCTAATAAGACATGTGCCCATCTGACACCGTACAAAATCTTTACAACATTATTGATTGTGTTCCCCAAACTGTCTTTCATATCCCCATGGCGATATTGTAGTTACCAATTTGTGCTTTCTAATCCTCTCCCCTTCTTTAGTTACACTATAATGGTTGCCTCAGTGTCCTGAATAGATTCAAAACGTTTACCTTGCATGGTCATTTTGACTTTGGGGAAGAGCCAGAAGCCTCAAGGTGCCAGATCGGTGAATAAGGTGAATGAGGACACACCATAATGTTTTTATTTGATAGAAATTGCTGTACCAGTGCAATGTATGACACGGAGCCTTTCTATTGTAACCACAAAATATGGTGAATGCTGCTGCCAAGTGCCATCCAATGGAAAGGCAGGGTCCTTCAACCTGCAAAGTGGTGCGTCGAACCTTAGTAACAGTGTGTGACAAGTTTCCACTTGTGTGGTGCAGTCAGTCGGGTGTGAGCTACGGTTGATAGAAGGTGTTTTATCAACTGTGTTTTAAACTGTGCAGTACGTCATCTTCCATCATGACAACACTGTGTCACACATCGCTTCTGGTATATGGAAATTTCTAGCAGATAAAAACATTATAGTGTGTCCTCATCCACCTTATTCACCAGATCTGGCACCCTGCAATTTCTGGATCTTCCCCAGAGTCAAAATGATTCAGGACATCGAGGCAGCCACGACAGCACAATTAAAGACACTCATGAAAGAGGACTTCCAGAACTGCTTCAGAACATGAAAAGAACAATGGGATAAGTGTGTTTGAAGCAAGGGGGTTAACAATGGGATAAGTGTGTTTGAAGCAAATGTTTTCTAGGGAGATTAATGGCAATGAGTCTTTTACTGTAATAATTTTTTTAAAATATAAACATTCACCATACTTTTGATCACACCTCATATGTACATGTACACACACACACACACACACACACACACACACACACACTGGTTGTTCTGTCTGTTTGGAGATCAATTCAATTAATGTATCAAAAAAATTAAAATGGTGCTTATCTTTGGACCTAGCAATTCTACTAGGAACCATGTTTCCCTGAAAATAAGACCTAGCTGGACAATTAAATATAACATAACGTAATGTAACGTAACGTAACATAACATAACATAACACCTGGTCTTATAGTAAAATAAGACCCAGTCTTATATTATTATATTATATATAATATAATATTATATTATAGTAAAATAAGACCAGGTCTTATATTATAGTAAATTAAGACCAGGTTTTATATTAATTTTTGCTCCAAAAGATGCATTAGAGCTGATTGTCTGGCGAGGTCTTTTTTTCGGGGAAACATGGAATTTCACTACTAAAATAATTAAATGTTGAAAGATAACTGTAAAGCAGTACTGAATTTTGCAAAGGTGTCGATTCTGCTGAAATTAGTCTGTAAATTTGGCATGGTTTATTATATGAAAAAAATAGAAACTATCTAAGTTCCTTTTAAATGGCAGAAACCATCTAAGTACCTGCCTAGAAGAAGAATATACATTGACCCAGTTCAAAGTCTGGAAGGCTACACAATAAAGTGATTGTCTTTGTGTGGGTCCTTCCTTTTGGACAGGTGTACTCTAACTCAGGAATATGCATTGGGCACTGCAATTTACAGAGTTCTCCCACATACATCATTCTCTTTACTCACAGCATCACTTTGACAATAGAGAGATAGGTCCTGTAGTTAATAAGTGAACAATGCATAACTAAAAACTATTACCGTTTTCGTCTGAAAAGAACTAGAGCAGCTTCTTTAAAAAAAGATTGATTTCAAGACTGGACTAAGAAATACGCCAGAAAAGCTTGGAATATCTTGTCATAACAGAAGGCAAAAAGTGCTGCTAAAGATTACTGGGGTATTATCAAAATTACACAGGTACAAATATCAAGTCAGTACTTAGTGGGTCCCCTAGTGGCCAAATGTAGACTATTTGAGCATCAAAAGGAATAATAGCTAAGTAACTATTTCCATTTCCATGTTGTAATATATGATCAGCAATCCATAGAATAATTTGTTGTTGAATTTTTTGTTTACTTGTAATAATATAAAAACTGCCTAACTATTCTCAGTTAAAAAAAATTGTTAACTTCAATAACTTCTTTTTTCTCATAAATCATAGAAATTTAAAATAATTTTTAGAAGATAGAATAAATATCATATAAAAGCATTTTTTCTTTTTCAGGATGAAGTTCCTGATGGAATTAAATCTGCGAGCTACAAGGTATGTACACATATTTATTAATATATGTAGTATCTTGACAAAAAAACTTGAATAACTCTTTTCCCTTGCCAGCTACTACTCCACTTCTCTGCTCCCCTTTAGAGTGAAACCCCTTGAGACTTATTTGTACTCAGTGGCTCCAGTTCTTTTGTTCAACCTTTTATTATGGAAAGCATGAAAGAGAAATAAAAGTAAAGAAAAAAGCATGTACCCATCACCCAACTTCAGCAATTATCGATGTATTGTCTGTCTGTTTCATTTGCACCTCCCACTTCATTCTCCCAGTTACTTTATTTAAAGATTGTTATTGGGGATGGGGAATAGGACTTTATTGGGGAACAGTGTGTACGTCCAGGACTTCTTCCAAGTCAAGTTGTTGTCCTTTCAATCTTAGTTATGGAGGGCACACCTCAGCTCCAAGTCCAGTTGCTGTTGTTAGTTGCAGGGGGCGGAGCCCACCATCCCTTGCGGGACTCAAGGAATTGAACTGGCAGCCTTGTGGTTGAGAGCCCACTGGCCCATGTGGGAATCGAACTGGCAGCCTTCGGAGTTAGGAGCATGGAGCTCTAACCGCCTGAGCCATCAGGCCGTCCCTGAAAATGGTTTTTGAATAGGTCAGCCAGTGTAATCAAAGTTGTTATTTAGTATATAAATGTTTCAAAAAAGTTATATAATTTCAGTTATTTTAATGTTCCCTTTTATTCTTAAAAGTGTCCTTGTCTGGACAGTCATTTGCAAAGACATCCTAACAATAAGCCTATAATAAGCACTCACTATATATTTGTTGAGTGATTGAGTCTGTGGCCTCTAGCTTCCAATGTTGTCTTTCAGCTATGAGGTGGTGATGACTAATGTGTTGTGAAATGTTATGATCCATACTCACTTCCCCTGTGCCACATACACACCTCTGCAAACATATATAAAGGGATTTAGACATTGAGAAGAGATGTGGCTGGTGAAAAATGTATTTTAAAGACCTAAGATATTGGAATACTTTTTATAAGTCTTGGTAGGCTCCATGGCATTTTTACAATCATGACATTTAGTGTCGTATGGACCTTAGACTCACATGATCTAGTTCAACCACTTATTTTATAGAAGAGAAAACTGGTGCTCATTATTAGGCCATTAGAAAAGTGGGACATTGTCTCATGACTCATTGCCTAGTGACTTCCTTAAACTTCGGAGTTTATTAGTGAAGATTTTAGTAATCAGTTATTGGAACTATAATCTATTCTTTTTTGTGTGACCATAATAGTAAATTTGTTCTCCAACAAAAACAAGGGCAAAGTCGTCTATTTATTTTTTAGCTTCAGGAGCAATGTGAGGGCTTATTTTTTTTTTTTTTTTTTTAAAGTTTTAAAGCCAAGGCGCTGGATGGTACCAGGTATAAAAGAATCTCAAAGAACTTCAAAATTCTTATTTTTAAGTTTTAAAAATGCTGTAAGTTATATTCTATTTATTCCACTTTTCATTTTAGTATTCTGAAGAAGCTAACAATCTCATTGAAGAATGTGAACAAGCTGAACGACTTGGAGCTGTGGATGAATCTTTGAGGTTTGATTTTTTTTTTTTTTGGTAGTAGTAGTATTTTATGTTTTTTCATGTGAAATATTAACTTAAAAAAAAAAAGAATAACACTATTATCTTTGTTTGAAGTGAGGAAACGCAGAAGGCTGTTCTTCAGTGGACCAAGCATGATGATTCCTCAGACAACTTCTGTGAAGCTGATGGTATGTTTTTTATATTATGCATTTTGTTTAAAATTGTACCTAAGAAAAAAACAATTCTTTTAAAATGAATTTTAAAAATTCAGTTTTTGTTTGGCAGTTCCTCAAAAAGCTAAACATGGAATTACCATGTGACCTAATAATTCAACTCCTAAGAATATACCAAAAAATACTGAATACAGGGAAACATTTTTTACACCCATGTTTATAGCATCATTATTCAAAATAGCCAAAAGATGGAAACAACCCAAGTGTCCATGAATGGATGAACGGTACACAGTGTAGTACATACACACAATGGAAAATTATTTAGTTATAAAAAGAAATAAAGTTCTGATACATGCTACAATGTAGGTTAACCTTGAAAACATTATGATAAGTAAAATAAGCCAGACACAAAAGGACAAATATCGTATGATTCCATTTATATAAAATAGCTGAAATAGGTAAATTGATAGATACAGAAAGTGGATTAGAGTTTACCAAGAGTTGGAGGGAGGGAGGATGTGGTGCTTTTCTAAGTTGTTACAGAGTTTATGTTTGGGGTCATAGAAAAGTTTGGAAACAGTGGTGATGGTTGCACAACATTATGAATGTAATTAATGCCACTAAGTTGTACACTTGAATATGTGTAAAATGGTGAATTTTATGTTATTTATATTTTACCACAATAAAAATGTTTAAAAAGAAAACTCAGTATTGAATGTCAGCTATACCTAAAAAATATAGTATATAGTCACGGGATGTAAAGTACAGTATAAGAAATATAATCAATAATACTGGAAAATCTATGTACTGTGTCAGATGATAGTAGACTTGTTGGGTTTATCACTTTGTGAGGTATATAAATGTCTAATCACTAAGTTGTTTTGTACACCTGAAACTAATAAAAAAAGAAAAAAATGAAAATTCAGTTTTTGGAAAAAACTCACCTCCTGAGTTCCATAGTTCTATATATATATATACATACATATATATATATATATATATATATATATATATATATATATATATATATATATATAAAATTTTTGTAATATATATAGGCATTTTGCATAACTAGCTCAAATGTAGAGATTGTACAAACTTGCTTCTAATTTTCTTGCATTGGCTTATTAAATAGTTTCCTTAATGATAGTCCATGCTACTTTTGGAAAAGAGAATGATGACCCATGAGTTGTATCTACTACATCTAAAGCTAAGGCAGAGGGCTGGTGCTATTAAAATATAGGCACTCTAGAACCCAATAGAACTCTTTGATCAAGATTTATGGATTCTCCGATTCTTCATTTCCTGAGTGTTTTCCTTTTTATAGTGTCTAGCCTTTTAACTGCCTAAACAACATCAAATCAAACTGAGTTTTGGTATTCTTCTATGGCTCTTTTGGAGCAGATTAATAAACTTTTAAAACATTAGTGAAAAGAGTGATACAGATCATTTTAATTACAATCAAAAGAGGAAATCTGCAATTCTCTCCCCACACCCCCCAAAAAGGGGGAAGAAAAAGAGAAAGTACTTATTTTTAATTTTGTGGCTTCTTTTTGGGAAAAAAGAAGAGAAATACATGCTTTCCTTAATATAAAACATGACCATATTTTGGCACATTTATATATATAATCCTTTATTCCTAATTCCAAAATCTGAAAACCCTGAAAAGTAAATATTTTTTTCCCTGAGTTTAGCATAGATTCATTCAGTGTGAATATTTATGTATTTCACAGTAGAAATATTTATGTGTTTCATTAAAAGTTGCTACCCTAGTCCCTGCTGGAGTAGTAGTCAATATATGTTGCATGTATTAATTTTCTAAAATTTGAAAAGTTATGAATTCCAAAACACATTTCACCCCAGGGGTGCTGGATAACAAGTTGTGGACATACCAAGATTTAGAGTAGTAAAGGAAGGAGGTTAATAGTCTCTCAACCCCCTAATTTTGCCATCTTTTCCACAGGATTCTTTGGCCTAAACATTGCTATGTGAGATAAAATTAAACTGATAACAGGCAGCACATTTTTTTTTTTAGGCCTGCAACATTAGAGAAAGAATGCTATTAATAATACTTTAACTTCTAGGTGTTAATAAAGTATCCTTTTGAGATGACATGCATACATTTATGTAGCAAAGATTGAGAATCAATAATTCACTTCTTATATGGTGGAGTTTTGTGAATCACTTGTCCATTCGTATTTGTTTATTTTGTTAAAGGAGGTTGAATATTTAAAAAGAAAGGACAGCTTTATAAGGACTAAATAATTTATGTAAATGGTACATGAAGTTTAGAAGGTATTTTATAAATCTAAATTAGAAATTTGAGTTTTGACATCTGGCAAAATATGGTTATAGTAACTTCAAAGAAAAGAAAGTTGGGAGACATGAATTTATCATAAGTAAAATTATGAGGCAACTAGTGTTTATCTCTAATTAGGCACAATATGAAAAATTTAATCATTTCTTGGTGGTTAGTTTTCTGTCTTAAAATAGTAGATGCTGAGCATTATTTATATATTTTAAGAATAAGGGTCATTTTTATGAATTTATTATAATTTGCTACATTGTGCATTACTCTCACAGTTATATCTAGATGCTGTCACTGTGTTGCTTCTAGAAGCAAATTTCCCCCTAATTTATGCCCCCAATATACTGTGAATTGGGGTAAAAATAACTGAGCTTAGTTTTATTTTCGTCTTTTTTTTTTAATAAGTAGGTACTAGTAAAAACTTGATGGACTCTCTTGTTAGCATCTTCCTGCTGAGATTTTTGTCCTCGCCTTTGGTTGTGTTAAAGCCATTTTTGCCCACTTCCTCATTCTTTGTTGGTTCATATTGTTAAGCTTTCTAGATGAGTACAGTATTGCTGTACTATTAAATAATTTCCCAGAGCCACTGGGAAAGAGTAACTAGAGCCACCCTTTTTTTCTTTTTGGTTTTGAGTTTATAATACATATACAAATTTATAGAACATATGAGAAAGCAATATCCCACCATTTTTTGTGTTTTTTACATATACACCCATAATTGGCTTTTTTAAAATAGTGTTTACCTTTTCATTTTATTAGCTAGCCTTTTTACTTAAAATTTTGACTGTAAAATGTTCTCTTAAGAAACATTGTAAGTAACATCAGTATACCACTAGCTAGTATTTATTATTGTCTATGATTGTGCTAAGCACTCTGCACATATAAACTCATTTAAGTCTCACAGTAACACTAGGAGTATTATTATCCCCATCTTACAAATGATGGCACAAGGCGTAGAGAATTGACATAACTTGCCAGGGTTACGCAGTGAATAACTAGTGGGGCCTGGATTCTGACGCAGGCACTTTGACTCCGGAGCCCATTCTTTTAACTGCTCTGCTCTGTTGAGGTAGCTTTCAATTTTCCCTTTTATAAATAATGCTGACACAAATGTCATCCATCTTGCATATGACTTTTTGCATATCTAGGATTATATGCCTTTGGGACAGCTTTGTAGTGGATTCTGATGGTGCACATGTAAGAAGGATATATTTGGTAACAATGGTGTATGGTACTAAACTAACTCTTCTTCCTTTACCTTAGTTACTGATGAACTACTGCAGTTAATGTGGAGGGAAATGTATAGTATCTTCTTTGTCCAGAGAGCTTATGAAAATTGAATTGCCACGTTTCTTCGATTCTAAAATTCGCATATTCCTATTTTTGACCATTCCTAAAAGCTGCATGCTTTTCCACCAGTGTGTACAGTTATTGTGGCTGTGTTAGTTCTTCCCTCTTTTCCCTCTTATCTTTCTCCTGAAAAATCATCTTGAAATCCCTGAGGCATTGATACATTTGTGGTGCCTTAGAAGCAATGGAATACAGTCTTGTACACTAGCTTTTTAAAAGTAACTGAAGAAAAGAAAGGCTTAATAAAACATTTTGTTTTACAGACATACAGTCTCCTGATGCTGAATATGTAGATTTGCTCCTTAATCCCGAGCGCTACACTGGGTACAAAGGACCAGATGCTTGGAAGATATGGAATGTCATTTATGAAGAAAACTGTTTTAAGTATGTATAATTTTCATTTAGAAAATTTTGTAAGATTTACTTGTTTCTCTTTGTAAACAAATAAACAAAATCCTAAAGATTTAAAAGTACAAATCAAACTCACTTTGTTAAAGGTTGTATTGGGACATAGAAACGTACTTATTCATTAATCCAGTTCTCTTCTGGGGAAACATGTAGACATGTTTCAACAAATGATTTTTTCTTCTTTAAAAGACTTAGAATGGTATTAGACTTTTATGGGAGTATTGTAGGCACTTAAAAAATGTTTCTTGACTGGATTATAGAATCTCATTTTATAGATGAGGTAACAGAGCCAGAGAGATTTACTTCATTGTCCAAGATCATATAATTAGTGGCAGAGAATAGGTTAGGATATATCACTCTAATTCTCTTTTTGGTGCCTTATACTCCTCTTTTTGTGGCTATAGTTATTTTACCTGCTTTAAAGTAAAATTAATTTCAGAGAATAATTATAATAGCTAACACTTCTGAGCACTCACCGTGTGCCCAGCATTTGCTTGCTAAGCATGTTACATACATTTTCTCCTCCAGTCCTTGCAATCACCCTGTGTTCTAGTTGTCGCTGTTTGCAGTTAGAGAAACAGGGATTTGGAAAGCTGATTTTAAGTGATTTGTCCATTGTCAAAGATGTAGTAAGTGGAAGAATCCACTTTATACTTTTAACCACCGTAATGGAAGCAGTCAATTTGATCACTGGGTGACTGACTGACACATGCTTCAAGTTTACCCATATGAGAGCTTCTAGGCTCTAAACAATGTGCTTATTGGTTTTTGGAAATAATTTGTGTGTGTGTGTGTGTGTGTGTGTGTGTGTGTGTGTGTGTGTGTGTGTGATTCTGTCTCAGAGATTAGGGGGAGAATTCTGGGAAAATCTTTGGAGTTTCAGATATGCAGATAATACAGTTCACTTTTTATAAGTCAAATATAAACATAAGAGATCAGTAAGTATGCTTATACAAATAAATGTCAGACTGTTTCTGTTTTGACTTGAGGAATTGCTCCAGTTTGGGACGTGGAGAATCTTCATTATTTACTCTTTTCTGCCATGTGTTTGATTTAAATTCTCTTGACTATTATTCAGAATGTTTGGTTTACTGACTTACTGTAAAGGTTTTTTTTTTAAAGTGTGAACTGAAATAGAGCCCAACTGAAACATTTGTTAGATTTGTATTAGTTTTATAGTTCTTTTCTAACTAATTTATATCATGTTTTCAACAATATTTCTAAAATATAAACAATGCATGAGGCACTAAATTGAGTATGTTCAATTATAGCATATATGTTCAGTTCTCAAAATGTCTCAATTTGTGCAAATTTGCAAAATTTAAATAATGGACATTAAAACAATCCCACACTTTACTAGTGATACTAATTAATATTTATTTTGAGATTTAAAAGCACTTTAGTGACATATGCACTCTATTTTTTCTTATTAAAAAATACCTTTTATTGAAATTATAACAAACTTGATTGTCACAGGGTAAATTGATATACCTAGGATTACCTAAGTGGAAAATAATCTACCCGGTATTTTTCCTTTTTTATTTTAATGCTTGTATTGGATATTTATTTTTTTGCTTGTTTGTCTTTCAGTTAGGAGTGCACTTTGTGCCATACAAACACACATACATGTATAATATATATACACACATACTAGCAACTCTAGGAGAAGAGCTTGAGTGGTATTTTTAATTCCTTTGTTTGAAGAAGTGATTAGGAAATGACTTTCTGGCTGTTACAGTGGTAAAAGATCAGAAACTAATATCACTAAAACAAATAACAACCACCCTCCCTTAAAGCAATTAGAGAAAACTAAGTATTTTATAAGCTCCATAAAACAATTTGATTTGGGATATAGTCATTCAGAAACTTTCTGAGATAATTTCACTGTTACTTAAATGATTATAATATGATAGGTAACGTATTTATGTTTTATATTTTAATTCTTCTGTTTCTAGGCCACAGGCAATTAAAAGACCTTTAAATCCTTTGGCGGCTGGTCAAGGTGAGTTATTTATTTGCACTGTTATGTTATTTATCAGGTAGTGAACTTTGGTTAGAAGGAAAGGGAAAGCAAGATATGGGTTGGCAAGAGCATCTGAGATCATATATTTCTGTTGCTATAGAATCTATGCTTCATCCTTGCAGAGAAATTGGTGTTTAATATAGTTACTCTTCAGTAAGGAGTATTTTTGTAGTAAAGTGCAGAAGTTCATAGTATTAAACTATCATAGGATGGAGATTAGGTTACATATGTATTCTATTCATTTTTACAGAATGTGTGTTCAGTTTTTCTGTTTGCTCATTTTCTAATTAAACGAATATGCAAAAAACTTCTGCCTCAAATCTTTTCCCAAACTTAAAATTATGGTATATATTGGGAGTCTGATTTCAAATTCACATGTCTTTATATCTCATTAACATTTTTCATTTTCTACTTACACTAAAGGTCTGGCCCTAATGCTTCCTTTTCCACAAAACTTCCCTGATGTTCCTAATTGGAACTATTCTCTCCTCCTTATGCAGTGATATTATGTCATCTTTTTTTTATGTCATGTTTTGTTTCTCATACAGCCCTTTTCACTGTCTAGCATAATTTTATTATTATTTATATATCTGTTGATCTACGCTAGTACTTTGGACATATGGGCAACATGTATTGGTTTCATCTTTTAATCTAGAGCCTGGAACATCACATATGGAGTAATTTGTTAAATAAATGATCGATGAATGTTGCCCTCCTCATTTAATGGTCTTGTCTACAATAGTGAAAGTCACGTGTTCCTTCAACAAATGACTACCCATCATTTAATATGTGTTAGGCACCATGTCGGTGGAGAGGGGATGTAAAATTGAAATTCACAAATCCTTTCCCAGTCTATGATAGGCAGTTATAATATCCCTGTTCTCTGAATATGTGCTTACTGATGAAATCTTTGATGTACTTTTAGCATTTTTTAAATTTATTTGAAAAGCTGCTGATCTCGTATGGTCCATAAACATAAATTTCCTCCAGAAAAGCAGTGAGATTGCATCATTCCCTAATGTAGGCACTCTAATCTTCCTTAGGTTAGAAAGAAGGAACATCTTTAAGCAAGGCTTTTGGTCTTATACAGAGTCACCTATGGTAACTCAGTGGAAACTATTGATTTAATATCAGATGAAATGCAAATTCCTAGACAAGAGGTGATCTTAACTATGAACTCACATTATGGTCTGATAAATTGATTAAACACCCTCTCTTCTCTTAAAGATAAATGGGAACGATTTAAATGTTTATCATTAGGGAACTGGTTAAATGATTTATGGCATATTCACATAATAGAATACAGCCATTATAAATGTTGCTGAAAATTTGTATTCATTTATATCAGTATGATTGATAGCACACTGAGGGAAAGCAGGTATCAAAGCATTACACAATATGTAAAAACATAATATAATATCTAAATATCCATACACAAAGAAAAAGGACATTTACCAAAATAAAAATGGTACTGATTTTTGAGCAGAAGGAGTTATAGATAATACTCTTTATTTCATCTTTTTTTTAAAACATATATTTGCAATGAGCATATGTTACTTTAATAATCAAACAATGATGGCATTCAGTACAAGTGGGCAAAATGAAGATAATTTTTCAATAATGAATGAGCAGCTGCATACAAACTGCTGAGTTCTGCATAATTTGAATCTTACACATAGTCTCTAAAAATATTCCTGAATAGAGTAAAATTTTATGTCAGTCTGGAGGTTTCAAAGCAATAATACAAATCTGTAGCAGAAACAATGTTACAGCTTTAGGATAAATAAATGTGGAAAATAACCATAAATCCTTAAGACATTTAAGATACTCTCAGATGATAGATTAGATTTTTCTCTCTTGTTAGTCCATATTAAATCTTCTATGAACTGAAAATACTCTTTATTTGGGCTCTTGGAGATGGTGCTGTTTAGTCAAATCAGGCATAATTCCTATCAATCAGAAGTGTTTCACAGATTTTGCTTTGGTGGATGAACTGATGGACAAAAACTAACCATTATAAAAAGTTTTATTTTTATGAAAGTGTAGCATTTTAAAAGGAGCATCTGGAAGGAGTTTATGATAATAAACATTTTGTTTTGTTTTTCAGGGAAAAGTGAAGGTAAGTAGAATTTCTTTATCCTACATTACATATATGAATTTCTTATATGTTCAGATGTTTATTCTCAAAATTTTTTTTTCTTTTCACATCTGAGACTCAGAAGAGGTTAATTTTCATTTCTTTATCTAAAATTCTGGAGGTAAAAGTACAGGTTAAGGGAAAATGACTGTGTCTGGGATCAGGCAGTAGAGACAGCCTGCCTCACTCAGCTCTAATAATTCACTTGTGCATTTTCCACTGCATGTGGAAGGCAGGCATTTCCCTGGGCCTCTATCAGAGTAAACACCCTCTCTTTTACTGGTTAGACTCCAGGATCTGCTGGGTCTTATATAGGAAGGTTCTAGGCTTGATCAGGGTGTTGATCTATTGGCTTCCAAGGCTTATGCTGACTCTTTAGTGTAGGTATCATTGCCAACTCTTTAAATTAATTGTAGTACCAGAAATTTTAGCACATTTTCAGTTTACTTTGTCTTTTTGAGAATCTGTTTGCTTTATGATTGAGATCGGAATGATTTTGGTTATTTTTAAGGCCATGCGTTTAACAATATGAAAAGACTAAGCAGTACTTAGCTTTAGTCCAGCTAGATGAAATTGCTAAATATGAAGTCTTTCCTCTTCCTCAAAATTCTCTATCTTCTGAACATTATTTTTATGAATTGCTTTTGCATTATGTCTAAATAACAATACTAAAATCTGATAACATTGCTATTTTATTATTGTACTGTATATTATAGTAATGGTAGCGGCTAAATAAAATACGGAATCAACTGTACTATTTGGAATTAAAATTTCTTTAGCAGTAAGATCATTTTTCCAAAGCTACCTCAGATTTTATTATTGTTAGTGGTGATGCTATAATTTTCAGTTTGAGTAACCTTATTCTACCTTGGTGTTCCTAGTTCTATGCCATATTCCAGCTACATCAGAAGCTATTTTGGCTTTTTCAATACTATTTGAAGATCTCAACCTGTCTCTCTCTCATCAAAGAAAAGATTGTTGACCTGTGGAGACTGTCCTTAGAGAAACTATCTTATTTATGACTATAAGTATTCATTTTGGTCAAACATGAAAAGGTTATCTCTGACAGTTGTCATAGTAGGTGATTATTTAACTGGATCACCATCAGGTCAAGTTGAGAATAGCTACTTTAGGATTATAAAATGAAATTGAAAATTTCATCAGCAGGCTGCATCTCAAACAATATTATAACTCCTGCTCCCTCCACCCCCTCACCAATTCATGGTCCAAAACGTGAAAGAAAAACCTAAAGGTTTTTATGAGGAAACACATCCCTTGTAATCCCACAACCCCCAAATAATTGATAATGATAATGGCTAAGACTACATGCCAGCACGCTTCTAAGCAATTTACAAATACGATTTCATGTAATTCTTCTAACAATTCTAGGAGGTATTATTTTAATCTCCATTTTATAGACAAGGAAAAATGAGTCCCAGAGTGGTTTAACAACTTAGCTAAACTCATACGACTTGTAAGTAGCAAATTTGTATTCAGATCAGGCAGTTAGGCTCCAGGGTGCATGTTCTTAGTTACTGCCTCATATTGCTTCTCTGTTAACATTTGACAATAATTATTATTTACATATGTATTTTTATAATAGATCTTTATATTTATAGTTTTGTATATTATTCCCATGTCTACTTGCTTCCTTAGCCCATGTCTTAATCAGCTCAGGCTGCTCTACCAAAATACCCTGGACTGGTGCCTTAAACAAAAGACATTTATTTTCTCACAGTTCTGGAGGCCAGGAAGTCCAAGATCAAGGTGCCAGCAGATTTGGTTCTTGGTGAGGGCCTGTCTCCTGGTTTTCAGATTGCTGGCCTTCTTGCTGTATCCTCATATGGCACAGAGAGAAAGAGCTCGGGTCTCTTCCTCTTTTTACAAAGACACTAACTCCATCAGGGGACCCCACTCTCATGACCTCAACTAAACCTAATTACCTCCCAAAGGCCCCACCTCCAAATATCATCACTTGGGGGATTAGGGCTTCAACACATGAATTTTAGAGGGGGATACAAACATTCATCCATAACAGTTTAGGTTTCTAGAAATGGATTTGCTAGATCAAAGGATAGGGACATTTCTGGCTCTTGATACATATAACCAGATTCCATTTTGTCATTGAAAGGATGTGCTAATTTACACTCCTTCTAAGCAATGTACCAGCTCGTTTTACCTGATCCTTGTCAGTATTAAATATTATCATATTTTTATCTTTACTGTTAAAAGTAGTTATCTCTATAATTTTAATTTGTATTTTTTATTACTAGTGAGACAGCAATTTCTGTTATTACCATTTGTATTTTTTCTTTTGTGAATTCTCTATTCATATTATTTGCTCATTTTCAATGGGCACTTTAGCATTCTTATTCTGTTTATGAGCTTTTTATATATTTAGGCTATTATTCCTTTGTTGTATTTGCAACATACATTGTGTCCACTTTGTTGTTTGCAATTTGCTTTTGTTTGTGAAGTTTTCTGACAAACAGATGTTTTAAGTTTTCAAGTAGTCTAATTTATTCCTATTCTCTTTGTTATTTCTTCCATTACTTTTACGCTTGTTTGGTTCATATTACTATAAGCAACTTTAGTCAAAAGAACTGTATACTACAATGTTGTCTCTAACAAATGCATACTTAGAATCTTTACATAGTTATAATTATTTCTTAGGCCTTTTTATATATTGTTTCAAATAAACATTTTCATGTATTGTCATTTTCCATATTCTTGTTGTTTTAAGTTTTATATTCTACCATGTTAACTAGTTATCTAGTATTCTATCATGTTAACGTAGGCATTATTGTACATTTTGATTATTGTAGGGTTTAAAAATTACATATAACCATCTTTCTATAAATTATACTCCCTTCCCTGCATTTGAGTTATTTCTTTAGAGCATAGTTCTACAGTTCTAATTATATGGACAGTGATCTTCTTTGGTCATAGAATATAAGTGATATTTGGTTTTCGTAACATTTCTTTGATTTTCTCTTTTGAAATATTGAATGGCATACAATACCATGAGTTATATACAAATAATACACCTCCAATTCCACTTTATAATTTTTATTTACTTTTCAAATTTAAAAAACTAATGAGTTCTTAATTTTCATAGCATGAGCTGTTATCAAAGCTTAGTATTTTTCCATGTATTGATTGACCATTTAAATTCTGACCTCCTATAAAAATACTTTATTCTGAAAGTTATGAGAGTAGGGCTACCGAAGGCAATGTGGAAGCTTTCTAAAGACTGAACAGGAGAGTGGGACCTAACTGTATCCATACCAAGAACACCTCTCCTTCCTTTGGAGAAATTGCAAATAAAATTTGGACCTTTTGTTAAACAATCTTTAAATCAGTTTGGCACGCATGTGCTATAATATATTTAACCTTTTGAAAAATTTAAATTTTTGGCATTTTTACAATCTTGTGACTTATTTTTCTTTTAATTTCAGGGAACACTTTTTACAGTTGGCTAGAAGGTAATTGGAAACTTCTAAACAAATTTAAATGATAAAATTTTTCTCATTTTTAAAGATGTATGAAATTAATTTTATGATTTTACAAGTTTCATATATGAAATTTCTATTTCCAAATTACTTTTTTTAGGCCTCTGTGTAGAAAAAAGAGCATTCTACAGACTTATATCCGGCCTACATGCAAGCATTAACGTGCATTTGAGTGCACGATATCTTCTACAAGGTATGTCCCATTCACTTTTATTCACTTTGCCACACTTATTTTCAGGTATTCTTCAAATTTTTTTCGTATTCACCTGAATGGGAAAAATTGATCCTATTGAATATTAGGCAGAAAAAATTCATATTTAAATGTTACTAATCAGGTTTATAAGAAAGAGACACTGGAGCAGCTATAGGGTATAAAAGAATTGGAAGAAAAAAGGAAAAGTGATGTTACAAAGTGTCAAGATGATTTAGTAATGGGATTATCTTTGAGGTTCTCCAAGAAATGTAAATAGATTTCTATTACTTTTAACTGCCTTTAGATGTAGGATTATATTGCCTTGAATGTGACATACATCTTTGTAACTAGATCACATGGGTCACAGAATTTATTAGGTTATGCATATTTAAAATCAATCCTAGAGCAAAAAAAAAATGGTAGTAATCAGGAATATAGGACTATAGATACTATAAGGAAAAATTCAGCATTATCTTAGCTCTTCACCTTCTTTTAAGAAGCTGCTCAAAATTGTACATATCACTTTGGAAATGTTCTTTTGTTGTGGGAATTAAAATAGCCCCTAATAGCACAGTTTGTTACTCATTAGAAATTACTGTATCACAACTCTTTTATTTTTGTGCCAGCTTCAGGCCTGGAGTTTAATGGGTAAAAGTATTTTATGCTGTGCCTTACGCTTTAAGAATGTTATTGAAAAATTAGACCATGGTTGATTTTCATCAGTAACATATTTCTTCTGGAATTAAAGTATTTCTTAGACCTTAGAAAGAAAATATAGTAACTTTTTTAAATAATAGGGCTTGAAACTCTTTAGTAATTTCAGCTAGTCATTTTTTTAAATTGTGTATTCTGGTTTTATAAATATGTTTATATTCAGAAATTTGATTTTTATTAAACTTTGTTTCTCTGTAAAACATTTATTTTCCTTTTATGGGTGGGTTCTAGAAAATAAAATAATATAGAACTATTAAAGGCTAAATTATGTGAAACAGTTTTCTTGGTTATATTATATATTTTAAAATATAAAATGAAATTAAATTCTGTAGGCATACATAATGTAATATAAGTAAAATGAAACTTACTTAATTTTAAAATTCAGTTTTTAATATTTAATTCTTTTTTCTTCTCAGATACCTGGTTGGAACAGAAATGGGGACACAACATTACAGAATTTCAGCAGCGGTTTGATGGAATTTTGACTAAGGGAGAAGGTCCAAGAAGGCTTAAGAACTTGTATTTTATCTACTTAATAGAATTAAGAGCTTTATCTAAAGTGGTACCATTCTTTGAACGCCCAGATTTTCAGCTCTTCACTGGAAATAAAGTTCAGGATGCAGAAAACAAAATGTTACTTCTGGAAATACTTCATGAAATCAAGTAAATTATATAATAGAACGTATACATTAATAGAAGAGTGACAAGTGGTATCAATTTAAAGAAAGGAAAACTATTTAAAAAATAATTGAAAGCTATTTTTGCTTATAGGTCTTTCAGAATTGAGTTTTGTTTTTGTTTTAACCTGGTTTCTAAAAGGCGTGTATTTTCAGTTTCAAGAGTCATTCTTTCACTATATGATACCTGCATTATTTTCATATTTAGTTGAACAGGTTGGGTTTGGAGCCAAAATGCTACTATATTATGGGGTCAGCTTTTAGATTTGAAGGTAAGAATTTGTGTGGGGGGACCAGAGTACTGATTTTACTCTACTTTCTACTCTATTTTAATTATATTATTCATCATTGACCAGCAAAGTGCTATATTAGCAGGACTTTTAATATTTTATAATTCATTTATAAAAATGAATATTTTGTAGGACTTTTAATATTTTATAATTCATTTATGAAAAGAATATTTTGTGTTTTAAAATGCAGGTCATTTCCTTTGCATTTTGATGAGAATTCACTTTTTGCTGGGGATAAAAAAGAAGCAAACAAACTAAAGGTAATTATTTCGTACTGTAATTTAATATTTAGCTACAAACTCTTATGCAGGTTTACTATAGGCCCATGTTTTTATATACTTAACAATAAAGCTTAACATACATCCTTAAATTATATGAGAAATCAGAGTCGTAATCTTCCTTTTCCTCAAAAAAAGGAAGTCCAGGATCAGGTCCAACTTAAGATCTAGTTTGTGTTATGTTCAAAAGAACAACTGAAAATCTGTGTGTCACTGCACACTTTACGGATGGCTTTCATATTGATGGTCTCATGTAACAGACACTATAAATTAAAGGAGAAGGATCTAGAGCACAAGTGGCAGTATTTGTCCATCTTGGGCTGAAGAGAATTCTTGAAATGGTTTTGGTTAAATTGGAAAGACCCTCTTTAGGGAGGGGGGCCCAGTGATGTTTTGTCATTCATCTTACTCAGTGGGAGTTAAAGGCATTTCGGGAACCCAACACGCAGTTGTGGACAGAACAGAAGACTTCATACCCCACAAAATGGGGTTTGGTTTTTGTCTTGCCTCTTTTTAAAAAATGATTTATTTGTTTATTTACTTTTTAATTACAGTCGACCTCCAGTATTATGTTAATTTAGCTTACAATTTGCCTTGCCTCTTAATAGAGATATAACCTCAGGCAAGACCATCTTTGTGTATATTTGAATCAAATACTACAAATATAAACTATTACTAGGAAGATTTATTAAAAGCTCCCTATGTGCAGAGCACGGTTTTTGTCCTTAAAGGGAGAGACAGCTCCTATCCTCAGGGGATTTCTAGCCTATTTGGGGAGCCAAATAAAATTACATTACTCTTCTCTGTGACAAAGCTATAGGTAAGTAAAGACAGGTGGGCTTCGGGAGCACTGGGCTTGATCTGATTTTATCCTAATATTCATAGCAATCTTCCTCTGTTTCTTATTCTTTAATTCTTTCTGCAAGGAAAGAACCTGATTTTATGCAGCTTGCAAACAAAATACTTTTTGCACTCAGTTTTTTGCTGTTAGATAATCGTTATTTTTGACCTCCCATCCACCTCCTACTTAAAACATTCTTGCTAGAAATGCATACCTCAGTGCTTATATAACCTCCCCAAAAGCTTCCAGGAACTTAGAAGTGAGGGGGAAGATGCTGTAATAAGACTTTTTTTCCCTACTATTTTCAACATCTTCCTTATTTTTAGGATACTTCCTGGTTTATTGAAGTGTGTTTTGGCATCTGTTCTTTTTATATTGTGCAGATTAGAAATATTTCTCACAATGTTCTAATTTCATCAGAACTGAAACAGTCAAGTTAGATGTCTTATGAAGTTTAACAGATAATTTTTCTGATTCCTTTGACAAGAAGGGAGTAAAAAAATCAAGAAAACTTGTTAATAGCAGAGGTTTACTTTCTTAAAGAGAGTAGTTTATGGTGAGTGAACATCATGGATTTGAACAGTCACATTTATAAGTTCATTTTAAATTTTCATCTTGTTTCCTTTATACGCTATCAGTGTATAGTTAGAAGTAGAGGATTTGCATGAGAGAGTATTGTTTAGTGTTCAAATCAAAATAGAATAGGCTTTCACTTGAAGGCTTATAAAACATTTGAGAATTGGATGAGAATTGTTTTTTGGTCACTTGGTTTCATTGAATATAAATTACAGTATATAACCACAGCATGTTTGATTATTTTACCCACTGACTGTAAGTTTAAATGTTGACCTAAAAATTGTACATAGACAAGGAGAATTTGATAACAATTTAGGTTCTGGTTATTTTAAGGATCATAAATTTTTCTAATCTGAGATAACTTGGGAATATACTCAGGTTATTGGACATTGATTGTCATTTGTGGAAGTCGCAAGGATTTTCTCCTCTTCTGATCTAGTAAATTTCTAGCTTATTAATTTGGTTTTAGCACATTAAGTTCACTTAAGCACTTGTGCTTGGTTTTAATTTTGCAATGCTATTTTGGCTATTGTAAGCAACCATGCTTCCTCTCTGTATATGCCATACAAATGTTTACTCAAGAGCTGCTACATTCACGTATTCAAATTAGCAAACAGATTTAAATACAGAATTTAGGCAATGTCTACAATGCAAGCACAATCTTTTATAACAGAGGCTTCCATCCTTTACAAATCTGAGAGTCCCCTGAAGGCCTTTCCTTATGACAGTGGTATTTTTAATATCTATTGATTGTCAAAATATAATTGCCAAAAGGCCACTATGCATTTTGTCACACTTTTAAAGTAAAAGTTGTATTTTATTGATCATAACATTTAAATCCATTTGGTAATTTATAGTACACACATGTGAGCTATTTTTTCTGTTTCTATACAATGCTTGTCTACATATGGATTTTGTAGGCCCTTATAATAACTGTTAACTCCTTCAGAGGTCAGCACCACATAGCATAGGAACATCTACTGTAGAGTGATTTTACTGCTCTGTTAGTGATAAAAGTGTGATTTTTCTTTAAGTTTAAAACACAAGTTTAGAGGAAGCTTCAAATCACCAAAATCTTTTTTTTTTAAAGTTTATTGGGGTGACAATTGTTAGTAAAGTTACATAGATTTTAGGTGTACAATTCTGTATTACATCATCTATAAATCCCATTGTGTGTTCACCACCCAGAGTCAGTTCTCCTTCCATCACCATATATTTGATCCCCTGTACCCTCATCTACCACCCCCCAACCCCCTTACCCTCTGGTAACCACTAAACTGTTGTCTGAAATCACCAAAATCTTAAGAGTATTAGCGTAATATTACTGGGTAAATATTTTTTAAAAGGGGGTTTAAAATTAGGATTACCTCCTAATGAGCTCAGTCCAATAGGTACAGAAACACAAGATATAGAATATTGCTAACATATGGTAATAATTAATAGTAATAATTTGGGTTTTATATTAATATAGAATTTATATTAATAAAGATACAAGATCTGGGATTAAAGATCTTGTACATGTTACAGCTGTTTCAAAGTCTCAAGGTGAATGAAGCATCTGGGGAAAGGCTATCCCCAGAGTGAATTGAGGTCTGCTTTAAATAGTGGTTGTCTAGTCTTTGCTGGTTCAGTCCCATTTTTAGATCTTTGGTTCTGTTCTCTTCTGGTTGGGCCCAGTGTGTGATTTGGCACATTAAAAAAAGAGAGAGGGAGGGAGGGAGGGAAGAGAGAGAGAGAGAGAGAGAGAGAGAGAGAGAGAGAGAGAGAGAGAGAGAGAGAGAGAATATGTTCCCCAAGTTTTAGGACAATTGGTATAATGGCTGTTCCATCTGAAATGTATGTCAAATCTCCTGCTTAAAGCACTGGAAGCTTGGGATTCCAGCTTAAGTGCAGGACATAGGGAGTCACTTGGAGGATCAATTTATAATTACCATTGGAATAAAAGAAGCATGTGTTCTTGGCTTCCCTTATTTTTTTCCTTATTCCTTGAGGACATACACAGGTTTTGGATGAGCTGGATGCATCTTGCTCTATTATAAACAATACCCTAGTGTTAACGGATATATACCTATTTATTTCCTTCTAAAACTTGGTGAAAGGTACATGGATGTTCATTATATTCTGTATATTTCTGAGTAATAATAATAATAATAATAATAATAATAATAATAGAAGATCTGATTGTTTTACCCAGTTAATACCAGAAAAAGGGCTTTAACTATTAGGAAGCCAAAGGTTTTTATTCTCTCTCTCTCTCTCTCTCTCTCTCTCTCTCTCTCTCTCTGGTAAATGATGCCATCTAACACCTATACCCCCCTCTCCCCATACTGGCATATAGTTAACAATCATACATACAACAGAACACCTCAACTCAGTTACCTTTGTATATATTTGCAGATAGTTGAGCTTTGGAGTCAGACAGGCACGGGATCTAAGTTGGCTATTTACTACATTTGGGAATTTAGGCAAGTTACTTAACCTCTCTGAACCTTGTTTTCTTCAATTCATTAGGTACATATTATAATAATATCTCCTTTTGGATTTGTGGTGAAGAGGAAATGAAATTGTGTATGTAGATTCTTTTGTGTAGGAAGTGTTCAGTGAATGTTGACTTTAATTCTCTTTCCCTTTTTAGTCCCCTGTGGTGCCTTGTAGGCATATAGGAGGCACTCAGAAAGTCGTATTTGACTGTGAACTACAGCTTAATACAATTTTGTTAAATTGTTTCTAGGAGGAATTTCGACTGCATTTTAGAAATATTTCAAGAATCATGGATTGTGTTGGTTGCTTTAAATGTAGGCTGTGGGGAAAGCTTCAGGTAAGCCAATCTAGCTCAATCCTATTTTTCATTTATTCTTTGCAAAAATACTTTTCTGATTGTTCTTTTTTCCCTTATTTCTGTTATAGACTCAGGGTTTGGGTACTGCTCTGAAGATCCTGTTTTCTGAAAAACTGATAGCAAATATGCCAGAAAGTGGGCCCAGTTATGAATTTCATCTCACCAGACAAGAAATAGTATCATTATTTAATGCATTTGGCAGGTTAGTTTGAATGTATTGAAATTGTTTCTGCCAGCCAAGTAAGTCTAAAGCAACATGTATACTGTCAGATAAAACTGGGTAAGGAATATCCTTTGTAGTTAAATTATCCCACTACAGAATTCTGTGAGCTGAATAAAATATCTTAAATATGTCTACACATATAATCATTAGATGATATTCTTTGTTTTCATCTATTGACTTTTATAATCTGATTAATTTACTGATTGGACTTCAATATTCATCTTTCTGAATTTGTATGTTGTTTTCTAATTACTTAAAAGTAGATTTTTGTGGTGCCCAAATATTTTTTTGAAGGTCCTAGAAAAATCATGTTGTTTAATATAGGTGTACATGTGAAGTTTCTTTGTGAGTTCACCATTATGTAAAAAGGTTAATCATTATTTTAAAAGTTAATTTCATAAAAATAATTAGAAGATAAACTTACATTATAAAATTAAGTATAGATCCATTTCCTTCTGGCCTAGCCTATGTTAAAAATGCAGAGATTTATAAAAACTATTATTTTCTAAGGACTGCATTTCTTCACTTAAAACAATTATGATTTAATATTTTGGGTTTGAAATAACTGATCTTCAAAATTATTCTTTAGTACACAGAAGCTTGACAGTTACATTTCATCAAGTAGTCTGCTACTTTTTTTATGGAGAGCAGAGCTAAAGTACACTTAAAATAACAAATTTTGTTTTTCATAAAAATTAGTGAAAACAATTTGGTCACATATTTACTATTCTCACTCTTTAAAGTCCAAAAGCTGGGGCGGCCAGTTAGCTCAGTTGGTTAGAGCGCGGTGCTCTTAACAGCAAGGTTGCCGGTTTGATCCCCACATGGGCCACTGTGAGCTGCGCCCTCTACAACTAGATTGAAACAACTACTTGACTTGGAGCTGATGGGTCCCAGAAAAACACACTTAAAATAAATTTTAAAAAAGTTAAAAAAAAAAGTAACATTGAAATAAATATATATAAAGTCCGAAATCTATGATTTCTTTGTGTATTTACTAAATGTGATATATTGATTAGTTTTCAGTACTCATATAACTGCATACTTACAATGCATAGTTTAATGCTTATGAACTTTATATTTATATACTTTAAAATCTAAGCATATGAATATGCTTATGAATGCTTAAAATACCTAAATATTTTAGTATTTGTGTACTTTGTAATTCTATATTGTAAAACTTTAACATTAAGTTATGAGTAAAAAGAATTAATTTCTGGGCAATATTATCTTAGTTTTACCACATCAAGTTAAGAACTAAAGTACATCAAAATAGACTGTTTTATGCACCTTTAAATTTGTTGAAATAAATTACTTAATTTTCTTTCTGTGCTCTAAAAATGCAAAGTGAATAAATTACAGAGAAAAGTTATCTAAGATAATTTCTGAGTGAAATTTTATTTTTTTGTTACAGAATTTCTACAAGTGTGAAAGAATTAGAAAACTTCAGGGACTTGTTACAAAATATTCATTAAAGAAAACAAGTTGAAATGTGCCTGTTTCTGGACAATGAAGGTCAAAGAGTGGAATTTCAGTCAAAGGCATAATAACAATGACAGTCTTAAGGCAAACATTTTACATAAAGCTGTTTTTGTAAAAGGAGAATTATAGTTTTAAGTAAACAATTTTTTAAATTGTGTTAAATCTATGTATAATATTGTTGTGAGTAAAAGTAATACTTGATAATGTGGTACAATTTTAAAGTTTAATATTGAATAAAACCAGGATTATTAAATTCATATATGGTAAAACTAAATAAATGATGTTTTAAGTCTTTCAAACTAGAATTTTGTGTAAGATGTAATATAAGTAAAACTATAGCCAATGTGACAAGTGTTTAATAGAAAAATGCTAAGGAGGCTCATGAATAACCCATAATTAACAGCCTAAAATTTTTCAATACATTTAGAGTTAACAGATTTAGTAAATAAAAATACGGAATGTCCAATAAATTTGAATTTGAGATAAACAAGTAGTTTTTAGTATACGTATGTTGCATGCAAAATTTGAGACCTACTTATACCAAAAAATTATTCCTTATTTGAAATTCAAATTTAACTGGGAGTCTTGTTTTTATCTGGCAACCCTAAAATACACTGGTATGAAACAAACCACTTTTAGAATTATATTACTATTTTGATTGGCTTGTTTTGGTGTGCAGAAAGATACAATGTCAACTGAAAGGCAGAGAGGATTTCTAAACATTGTGAAAAGTTTAATAGATTTATATATTTATTCTCATAATACTTTACCTAATACTGAATAAAATTGGGGGAAAACTTTTTATTTTTATATAATTTCAAATTTACAGAAAAGTTTCCACGATAGTACAAAGAATTCTTTTACCCAGATTCACTAAGTCTTCATACTTGCTTTATCTTTCATACCATATATATATATATATTATTTTTTCCTCAGTCATTTGAAAGCCAGTTACTGGCGTCATGCCCTTTGAACCCAAAATACTTCAGTGTTTAATACCAAATAATTTATTAAAAATTATTTTTTCAGAAAAATATTTAGCCTTAGAATAAGGAATCATTTAGAGTTCCAATTTGATGTTCTTTTTTAGTTCTGTTGCCCCTTTAATGCTTGATCCGTACATATACAGGGCATATAATTTTTGTTTTTTGTACATGAGATTCATTTCCTTTTTCTCCCTAAAACTAAACTGTAATTTTAGGAGGTTTTCATTAGTGGAAGCTCTTCAATCATAAAAATATTTGAAGAGGTTTAGGAATTTATATCACTTAGTAATTGCAGAGTAAAAAGAAACTGTATACCTCAAAATCATGTGCCTCTTTGTATGTCTTAGCTGAAATACTATGTTGCGATGTCACATTATTAATAAATCAGGGTTTACCTACATAATAGTTCAGAAATATCATTTTACACTGTTGTATAGTTTTTCTTCTGTGTCCCTAAGGCCTGGTATAATGACAAGCACATAGTGGGTATCCAACAAATATTTGTTGAATGAATGTATGAATATGTATTCAGTATACTGTAAATGAATAATTGCAGAGCTAAGTTTAACAATATGTGTTGTTTCCCCCTTTCCCCCTTCATTTGAATAGGGCAGGAAAAGAAAGACATTAACCTATTAGTTAAGTCAATCTTCTTGGTGACTCAAAGGACTATGAAGTGAGCACCATATATAAAAGTTGAAAGACATTTGCAGTACTCTGAAAATATGATAGATGGCTTTAAACAGTAATTTTGTCTCTATACCTCTCTCTCATGCCCCCACCTTTTTTTTTTACATCTAATTTTGGGAAAGAATATTCCTACCTTTACTTTGTCATCTCCCACTTGCTCCTTAACTGAAATCTGGCTTTGGCTCTGTGCTTCTTAACAATCTCTTCCTTTGAAGTCTAAAATCCCAGTTCAGTTCATAAGGCATTTCTTATTTTACCATCTTTCCTGCATTTGACACTGTTGACAGCCCTTTCTTTAAAAATCATACCCCCTGCCCCCCGTTTCCTTATATTTCACTAGGTCTTCTTTGCCTCCTTTTGAGCATCTTTTCCTTTATGCCTTAAATGTTATCCCTCAGGCTTTCATTCTTGCTCTTTTAATTACCACCACTTCTCACTTTTGGGTAACTCCAAGTCAATGATTTCTAAACCCTTATCTTTAGCCCAGACTTCTCAATCCATCTCTCTGCTACGTATCTTTACTTGGTTGTCCCACGGACACCTGTGTCTTAAAACAATCATTCTCTCCCAAATCTACTCTTATGCCTATGTTCCTTACTCTAGTTAAATTCAGAACCATCAGCATCAAAATTCTCTAGGTTCACTTCTCTCCTCAATCTCCTTCCTATCACAGTCTAAGAGCTCTGGATTTTATCTCCATATCTCTGATACATGGCTGTCTTTCCATTTTCATTGCTCTCATCTAAAGTACTAACCTGCCTCTTTATATCCGTCTGTCTCCTATCTTTTGCTCTACTGTGCTACCAGAGTGGGTTTTTTAGAAGCACTCCAGTAGGATCCTCTGATGTGTATCTCCCAGTTCCCCTGCCCCCACCCCTCAGGTTCTGATAAGATGGGCTTACAGTTCTTTAAATGCACCATGGTCAGGCCTCCACACCTTGCATTCAGTGCCCTAGCCATCTTCCCCACTAGGAAAATTTCTATGTATCCTTGCCGGCCCAGCATAAAGCATCACCGCTGTGAAATCTCCCTTGTTCGAGGACCATATCTAAATTCCTTTTTTTGTGTCACCACTGTAATTACAACCTACCTCTATTGTGTCACTTACTGTACTGTATTGTTTTTGTTTTTTAAAGCCCCCCTTTCTAGAATGTGAGCTCATTAAGGGCAGGAGAAGGAACTTTATCTATTTTTTGCATCTCTATAGCATAGATTTTGGCATATGAACACTTAATAAATGTTTGTTGAATAAACTGCTTTTAAAATGACAACTTTGTTATATATTAGAGGTCATGCCTTCATCCAGATATTCTTTACAGCAAGAGTCAGTAGATGCCCAAGGATTTGTGGACTTTAGGGGGTCAATAAAACTCCTGAAATTACATTTAAAATTTGGTATGGTTTGGCAGGTTATGAAAGGGGTCGATTATGGAAAAATTGCAAGACCTCTTCTTTTAGGGGAAAAGGCAACATCACTGAGGAATTTCTTGAATAATCAAAGAATAGTTGTTCAATATTAAATTTATTCCTCTTTAAGAATCTAAGGGAAAGGAAAGGGGTATTATAAGTTATTATTTTTTAAACCATTTTATTTTCTTGTCATAACATTTTAAAGATGACAAGTTTTTTTGTTTTTGTTTTGTTTTGTGTTTTTAAGGAGGGCGCCGCTCACAGTGGCCCATGCAGGGATCGAACCAGCAACCTCGGTGTTATTAGCACCACGCTCTAACCAACTGAGCTAACCAGCCACCCCTATAAGTTATTTCATACAAGGATTTCTCTTAACTTAATGTTTAAATAAACATCTACTATCTAATACCATATTGGTATTCTAAGGGAAAGTGTATGGCAATTCATATCAAATTAGTGTATATTACTAAGGGACATGATGTCTAGATGTAAGGATAAGCTCACTAATAGCAGACTATCATTTGTAATTCCTGATATTTTCTTTTCTTTGGTAGCACTGGGGTTCTTATCCTTTTATGATAGAAACTCAATCAGTGTACTCAATTAAGAGGGATTAAGAAAACCAGACCTCCAAATAAAAGCACAAACACTTTTATTTTCAACAGTAGTGTTTTGTTACAATTTAGTGAAACAACAAATAAATACATTCATTGGCCACAGCTATACTTTTACAACCAGTTTGAAACTGATTATATAGCTGAGAAACACTGTTAAACAATAAAAAAGGCAGCTATGCATAAAAAAGCCACTAGCTATAAATTACACCTTTCATAAAACTACGACCAGCTATAATGAGTGGTGAGAATCTCAAAATTAATGGCCATCTAAATGAAATGATAAAAACAAGTACTGCTAATCACTGTAGAATTACACACTTAAGCAATGAAATGCACTGTTCTAATCAGTGAACCAAAAAGGAAGGTTTGAAATTGTTGTCATGTGCTTCAGTGCAGGATGAACAGGGAATCGGTAGCCCTTTGATTTTATAAACAACTCCTTCTTTCGAGACCAAACCTAAAGTGCTCCTAGTGCTTTGGAATTTTTCAGCAAAAATTGGGCCAGAAGCTTATCTTTCTTTGTCTTTGGTGATGTGGGAGATGTGTATAAAGAGACAAATGCAAGAATTCAGGTACCCTAGTCAGTGATAAGAGTAAACTTATAAATCTCAAATTTGGAAGAATCAACTAATGCAGCTGAAAGAACCAAGTTATTTTACCTGAAATATTTTTTTAAAAATATCCTTTGTTTATCTGGTCAAATAGGAACATTACTTAGGGAAGCCTTACTAGAAAAAATTTACCTTATTTACTTTGAACCCCAAGGATTAACAAAAACAACTCAGATCTCTTCAGATAGCTCTAGATAGTTAGATACCTAACACTATTAGGAAAATAAATAGTTGGCATTCTGAAATCTAATAACTGAAGTTGTAATAAAAATATACTCAGTTAGATGCATGTTATGTAAATACAAGGTTAACTTCTGTACTATGCATTTTTAAATAATTTGGTTACAATAGGAGAAATTATAAACAAAACCCAAAGTAACATTTATAACTATAAGGTTATATTTCTGATTGAATTCAAAGTCATTTTGTATGATAACAAGAAGAAATTTCTAAACTTTAATTTAAAAAAAAAAAGAAAAGAAAAATTTATTTGGCTATGTACTATCTTCCCAAAAGATTGACAGCATTAAAAGTTTTATTTAGGGGCGTTATCGCATTTTGAGGGGTGTAAATGTCTAACTAGTACATTGCTTTGTACACCTGAAACTAAGAAAAAAACAGTTTTATTTATTCCTTGGGGTTTCACCTACTGTTATACTTTTGTGAAATTACTGCATCAATTATTTTAAAAGTTGAAAGGTATTTTAAGTAAGAGTAGAAATAAAACATAATTTGTAAGCAAAGTAGAAGACACAAAAGGACAGTTGGATTAATTCCAGTTCTGAAGAAATAGATTAGCTGACAATTGTATAAAGTTAGGCATCTTTGAGCATGTTGTGACAACTCCCCAGTGTCGCCTGTTCCCTTAGCATCTTGAGGTATTCAGCATCTCCTTCTTTCCATATAGACACTGGTAGAAAGTGCATTTTAAAATTCTCTCTTACCCTACCACATATATATATATATATATATATATATATATATATATATATATATATAATTTTTTAAATTTGGGATAGGACATTCAAGACAGTTTTAATGTAATTCTAAAAGCATTCCAATATTGTTAACCACTGGTTTTATACTTACCTAGTTAGTACTTCACATCAGTTTGCTTATTTAGTCTAGTGCTAGAATTAATCTGAATTAAATTTGATTTGGCTTTGCCCATATACAAGATATAAAAATGTGAAAACTAAAGAAGGACTTGTCTTACAAAGTATTGCACTTGAGTTCACTGCAATAATGTATTATGATTTAATTTACCTGAGGACAGTCCTGATTTTTAGGTAAAATCAGCTATATCTTGTTTCAGCTAAATCAAATGTTTTTGAAAATGTATTTATGTTTTAACTTAGAATTATATATTTTATGATAACTCTTAAATGCATCTGTAAACTTGTTTAGTCCCAAGAAGTTTCTACCAAAATCTCTCTATGCAAAAACTACTATTGCTTTCTGGAAGAATCATGCTTAAACTACTACATATGTCTTAATCATACAAAATAATCACTTGACCAATTCTACTCAAAGTAGCCACATAATTTTCACTGATATACTTTCTTCTTGAAGAAATGACTGTGGCTTTCCAAAGAACACTGCTGGTCATCACTGTAAAGATTTCCTACTATCATTTAAAAAAAATAATTGAATAATTTTAGTTGGTATTTTACAATCATGCTTAAAAGAACTATATTCAATGATTACATGTTTTAATAGATTTTTTAAAAGAAAGATACATTTTTATGCCTTAATTCTGTGCACTGTTCACACAAAATTTTTATTGGGTAAGAATTCCACATGGAGTACACCACTGAATACACAGGCTTTGATTTTAATAGAAATATTGCCTCCTAATTTGGTGCCCAATGTAATACCCTATTGTGACCACTGGAGTATGACTTTGGGGACTGCAGTGTACTCTTTCAGAATAAAGATAAAAGTGCAAATATGCATTTGATGTTCCAAAGTCAAGATATTTGGAGGCCACCAAGTGCCTTAAGCTGTAATCTCTCTTTTATCCCACTCCAAACTTTCCATTTTACTTCACTTTACTACGAAGAGGTCGAAGGTAATAGCCATGTCCTCTGCTGCACAGGGCCACATTTCCAGGCGTTGTTTTTAGTTGCCACAGATAATGGAATGTTTATGTAAATAAAATTTAAATGCATTGAATATACACATTCATGAAAAACAACAGATTCACCACGTGGCAATGCTGTCAGTTTTGTGGTGTTACATATAAGCTATGGTGATTGTTCAAATCTAAATTACTACAAGTAAAGAGTAAAGGAGCAGTGTCTGTCATGGGTCCATTCAGGTGGGGAGAGGCTGTGTAACTGCTGCTGCCACACCCGGTCATGGTGCCATACCAGCCCAAACCTTGTGAATTTGATAAACTGAAACAACAACAAAAAAGCCATAGGATTGTGATCAGGATATAATAAGTCACATTGGCATTTTTAGTTTTCAATGAATTTTATAATATAGTATCAAATACATTGAAATATATTATTTGCCAAATAACATTACTTTTTACAAAATTTAATGACTTGTCTAATATCCTTGATTCTATGTCATATATTACAAAAGAATGTACTAGTTGAACTTGATTATCAGATAATAATAGTGCTTATTATGTACTAGGCTACATTCTAAATCATTTGTGCATACACACACGTAGAATTATGTACACACACACACACACACACACACACACTCATTTAATCTTCACATCAATCCTCTAGGTTCTATTACAATTCTTATTCTACAGATGAAAAACAGGCTATAAAAACTGAGGTTAAGTAACTTGTCCAGATGAAGTGAGGATGATAGAAAATGCTGTATCAACTGAAAGCATTATGTAGATGGTATCAAGGCTTTCACTTTCCCCTGATACACAGCTAATGGTATGGATTTGCAATGGTTCTGGAATAAGGAGGGCCCAAGGAGATTTCCCATGGCATCTGAGCTTCCTAAGCGTTTTCTCTGGGGATATAAAATCATTATAATAGTATTCCTTTTCTGTTCACTAACCTCCACCAGCTTTGAACCAACAAGGGATCCTGAAATGAAATGGTACCATTTTACCCCCAAAGGCATTTCTTAAATAAAGGTGCTATATGGGCTTTGAGTCTGAACATCATTCTTTAGAGTACAGGTCCCACTATGCATTTAAATTTACTGCTCTAAGCTTCAATATTAAATGTTCTTATTTTTTGACATATATCACTAAATCAACTTTTTCATATTTGGGTTAAAGGTTAGATTTGTTCTTTTAAATCTATTTCATTATTAATATGGTAGCTCTACCTTCCTTCTCTTGAGCTTCCCAGTCTTGGCAGGTCATCATCACTATCATATCGTCTTGGATTGTCGAAAAAGTAAGCTCTGGAACTATAACTATGACTATTTATCATGCCAGCGGGTGCCTGTGAACAAAGTATTAGATAGCATATGAAGATTTACTTTTCAATTAAGAAAGGAGGCAGGGATTTATAATGTTTGTTAGTGTTAAACTTTACCAAAAATAGAAAATCAATATAAATGTTCCATTATTTTTAAAAATAAGGAGAACAGGCACTACAGAATATTACAATAGCATACCAAATTCTGGTTTAATCTTTGTGCCCGGAAAAACAGAACCACCGACCATGCTGGCACATGTTCCCACAGAAAGAGGACCATTCCAAATACTATATACTCTTCTCCACTTATGTCTTCTATATGAGCCTGTAAATAGAGTATGGCAGAGCAATTTTGAAATCTGTTTTATGTATAAGCAATCATCCTCCACGATTAACTTACTTCAGGTAGGATAAATTAAAACATATCAACTATAAGTACATAACTCTAAATTAATTTTTCATATTTTGTGATTTCTTATGTAATTATATTTATCCTCTAAAAATATAAAAATGCATTGATGTTAAGTAGGATAAAAAGCTATTAACTTTTTCAATGCATCAATTTATGAAAACATTTTTAATACATGGATAAGGTGGAGTGATAACATTTTTAGTCCCCATGGTCGGAAGAGGTTTATAAAATAGACTATTGGGTCCAGCTGCTCCATATACAAATAGCACTTACCCTGAGTTACACCTGTAGGGAACGTAACATGTAAGTCACTCGGCTCTTCTGTTATTAATACTTAAAAATATGCTTTGGGGCCTAAACTCCATATTGAATTTCTTTCTATTCTAGTAGATGTTGGGAGAGAGAAGTGGGAAAGGGAGTGAAGAGAATCTGCCAGATGGAACCACATATGAAAATTCCTTCTCCGTAGAAAGGTAACTGAAATTCTGATAAAAGGGGATTCCAGGATTCCTTAAATTCAGTACAAAGTTAAACTAATATAAATAAAGATATGTCATATAGTATGTAAAACTGCACTTTTATGAAGGGAATGGAGAATGCTGAGCAGTTAAATATGTATAGATAGAGTGCTAGGAATTATCATTACACACCTGGACACCCAAGGAACTATGAATGTTCTCCCATTATCAAGACTGATAATTCCAGATTGTCATAAAAGTCATTATTTAAACATGTATAACTGAAGCACATATTTAGGTTCTATATAGTTCTTAGGTAAGAGAATTAATTTCATCCTAGCAAATTAAAGACATATCCATAGTCACTAGATAATGAGAGGCAATCAATTTATTTAGAGATATTTAAATACCATCCTTAGTAAAATAAGTTTATGTCCAACAGATTTATGGCCCTATTCATATTATTTACAAAAAGAAAACAAAATACTCCTTTGGGAGAAGTTCTCTCTGAAGAATGATTTGAAGCACCATGTGTAAAATGAGGATTTTAAAAACAGAATTTTAAGTATGATTATTAATAGAAGCTAGAGATTCCATAAAATTGTAAGTCAAAGACTTAAAATATTCTCCTAGTTAAGGCTAACTTCATTATCCTGTTATTACATTGGCAATACATGGTAGGTACTTACCTTATCTGAAAGATTATCCCAGGCATAATTAAATGGACTTTCTAATGTATCCTGAGATATGGTGATCACCACCAAATTATAACATGCTCTTGAAGAGTAGAGAAGAATGACTACAGAGCCTACGACAACAGTCTGGCACAGAGACATACCCTAAAAGAAATAAAAATCATGATATTCTGCACATTTGTCATGACAAGCTATTCATCCACATACAATATATAGTTACCTCTTGCAATGCTCTCTTAGAAAACACTGAATGAGCACCTGTTGAAATAAACTATTATCTTGCTTTACAATTCCTATTCTTAGAACCACTTGTGTTTTAAACTACTCTGTTAATACAAGTAAGTTCCTTGTCAATTTCCCAATGGCAGCTGGAGGAAGACTTGTTCTGCCACAGTTACATTACTTCCTTAAGTAACATATGAGTAAACAAGTTGGCAAAAGATCTGAGCTATAACAGATATTAATCAGAGAGGTAGTTTAGCCATAGTGAGAAAAGAATGGGAAATAGAAGCATTAGTCCATTTGATACATTTAATTTCCAATAAGATACAAAATTAGAACAGAAATACAGCTCCTATGTTATTTGCTTCATTCTATTAGACTCTATTAGAGATATATTAATCCCCTACTGATACAATCATGTTGATTACAAAGTAATGTAGGCACCAAATGCACTTTCAAATCCATAACATTTTAATATGAAGGCTTTTCATTGTTTCCTAAATATAGAAAGCCCTTATAACTAGTGGTTCTCAACTGGAGTGTGTATATTGGAGAGGGGTGTGGTATCAACTTTTGCAAGGATCTTAACCTGGGGTCTGTATTTTAATACAATTTGTTTCTTTTGTAATCCTATTTATCTTATGCATTAAAAACATTATTCTGAGAAGTGACACAATTGCCAAAAAGATCCACTGCAAAAAAACACCTAATATGGTGTTTTAGAAGTTCGGGTTTTGGTTGTCATAATGATTAAAGTGCAATGATTGCATGGAGCACACGAGGGCCAAGGACGTTGCAATTCACAGGAGCGTTCTCCACATAAGAAAATTTTTCTCTGATATTCGAAACTTTCCAGTGTGTTTCTGGACATTCACAAAGATGAAAATCCTGTTTATACTGATCTCAGCTGAAACCTAATTCTGTTTTACATGTAAACAAAGTTCATGTTTGCATAGTTTAAATAGATGTCCAACATTTCTAGAAACACATATAACTTGTAAATTGAGGGAAATCTGTCTTTTGTTTTGTTCAGAACTTTGTAAAGAATGGTCAAATATTTCAGAAAATCGTGAAACTGACAGCAGTACAGCTTGTGGTATATAAAGGCACCGATGCAATTTGCACACCTGTAACAGTTGGCATTTGTATAACAGCTGTCCTACTCAGTTTCGATGTATACATACGTATGTACAAGCATCTGACTACACCACGCCTCAAAATTTACATATTGAAATACTTATTAATTAATTTCCTTTTTCTATTACAATAAGGGTAATTACACAGAATTTTTGAAGTTATGTGTGCAGGTAGGTTAAACACTCTATTAATTTCAGGATAGAAACAGGTTATTAAAAATGTTAGCTATTAGAAGGGTGCACTGAGTCTGTAGGATTGAGAACATTATTATAAATGACTTCCTTATAAGAACAACACATTTTAGAGGTAAATAAGAAGAAAGAGAACTAAAAGATGAAATATATATTTAAAAAATGTTGGGACAGTAACAGAGTGCCTTCTCTGAGCTAACCCACTACCATAACAAAAAGTATGTGTGAAAATAAATAAAACCCCAGCAAGATCAAAATCTTTTAAAATCAAGGCTAAAATTTTCTACAATGGGCATTTTTATTTTTGTGACCAAAAAATGTTGTTAATACAAGTTAATCTAAAACCAATTCTGATCCAATTTTAAAATAATGTATTATTAAAGTTAGGTAACCAGAAAAATTAGAATGCTCTAAGTATTACCATCCTTTAAAATAACCACAAGTTTATAGTCACTGCTTTATGAAATAAAATAAGATGTATTAAAAATACATCTTTTAATATGGAGAGACTCTGCTTACACTTGTAAATACTATAAACCCTTAAAAAAGAGGTTGTGAGAAAAGAGCAAAGACTTAGTAATACCAAAACAATAAAACAAAATAAAGCAAAATTGTAGCCAAATTGCATACATATAACAATGAAAGAAGCTCATTGATTTAGAACACAAATTTTTCCTGCAAAATACAGGATTACAAAACAAAAAAAACAGATCCGGCAACATGGAAAGAGTTGTCAAAAAGTTAAAGAAAATCTTCCTAAAAATCAATAGTCATAACAAATAATTCTACTCAGGAGTAATATCCTCAAGGAATGATTCTCTGTTCCTACATATCACTGGTTTTTAGAAACTTCACACTTGACAAGAAGAGTTACACCTCACTTCAGTATGCAGATCATTATCTCTTCAGTATGCATATTATTAACTAGAATTTAATATTTGTTTACAGGTACTTTTAGATTGCAGATAGTCAGAAACCTCAACTTACCATTCATTGAGTTTTGACAACTGTGTACATCTGTAAAACGCAAATATCTACCAAAATAGAGAACATTGCTATCATTCTAGAATGTTTCCTCACACCCCTTCCCTCAAACCCCCAGACAAAAATACTCTTATTTTTACCGACTTTGTTCTGCTTAATCTAAAACTTCATATAAATGAAATCATAGAATATGAACTCTTCTTTAGGTTTATTTACTCAGCATGTTTTGAAATTCAGCCATGTCATTGGAAGTATCAGAAATTAGGTCTTTGGATTACTGAGGTGGATAATTAGGGTGACCCACTCCTGGTTTGCTCCAGAGTTTTCTAGTTTTAGCACTGAAAGTCCCACATCCCAGAAAACTTCTATCTTGGGCAAACCAGGACAGTTAATCACATTAATTCCACTGTATGATTATGTGTTTGTTTATATGATAGTTTAATTGTCCATTTTTTTTCCTGTTGGACAGTATCTACGAATATTCTTATACAAACATTTTTGTGGACACATCCTTTCACTTATTTTGTTGGCAAGTACGTAAGAATGGAATTGCTGGGTCATATTTTAGGTATAAGTTCAGCTGTATAAAAAACTGCCAGATCTTTTTCAAAATGGATATATTAAGACTTCCAACAAAATATTAGAGTTCCAGTTGCTCCACATCCTAGACAACATTTGCGGTTGTTAATCATTTTAAGTTTAGCCATGCTGGTGGATGTGTAGGAGTTATCTTATTTTGGTCTTAATTTTCATTTCCCCGATGAATAATGATATTGTGCTTATTGGCCATTTGTGTATCTTCTTTGTGAAGAATCTATTCATATCTTTACCACTTCTAAATTGGGTTACTTTTCTTTTTTTATTATTGAGTTGTAATTTTATGCATTGAGATCTCTATATATGCTGGAAATGAGTCTCTTGTCAGATACATGTATTGCAAATGTTTTCTTGAAGTCTGTAGCTTGGCTTTGCATTTTCTTAATCTTCTTTTGTGAGAAATTTTAAATTTTAATTAAGTCTAATTTATCAATTTTGAGAAATTTTAAATTTTAATTAAGTCTAATTTATCAATTTATTCTTTTGTGATTACTTGCTATGACCTAATAAATCTTTGCCTTACCCAAGTTGTAAAGACGTCTCCTGTGTTTACTTTCAGAAGCTTTAGACTTTTTCATTTATATTTATGGCTATGATTTACTTTGAATTTTTTTTCTTAGTATGAGATGGAGTTAGAGGTTTACTTTATTTCATATGGATATTCATTTATTCTAGCACCACTAGTTAAAAAGATTTCCTTTTCATTTTGGATTGCTTTAACAGCTCTGTCAAAAATCAAAAGACCATATAAATGTGGATTGATTTCTAGGCTCTCTATTCCACGTATCTGTTTGTCTATTTTATGCCAGTAGCACACTATCTTAATTATTGTAGCTTTGTACTAACTTTCAAAGTCCTGTAGTATAAGTCGCCTTTTCCCCCATGATTACTTTCTGCACTGTTTAATACAATAGCTATTAGCCACATGTGACTATTTACACTTAAATTAAAAAGATCAATTCCTCTGTCATAGTAGCCACTTTTTAAGTGCTCAGTTGTCACGAGTATAGGTAGTTACCATAATGAACAGTGCAGATAGGGAACAGTTTCATCAGCACAGAAAGTTCTCCTTTTTAAGTATTTTAGGTCCTTTGCATATCCATATAAATTTTATAATCAGCTTGTCAATTTCTATTTTTTTAAGAAAACCTCATTGTAGAATTATGATTGGGATTGCACTGAATCTATAGTTCATTTTAGGGAGAATTGTCACTTAAACAACACTAAATCTTCCAATCCATGAACAATGGTCTTCATTGATTTGAGTCTTCTTTAATTTCTCTTAACAATATTTTGTAGTTTTTCAGTATAGAGGTGTTGCTTGTGTTTTGGAAAATTTATTTCTAAGTATTTTGGTTTTTGATGTTATTGTAAATGGAGTTGTTTTTTGAATTTCATTTTCCAATTGACTACTCTTGGTATATGCAAAAATACAATGTAATTTTATATTTTGACCTTGTATCCTGAGAACTTGCTTAACTCACTTATCAGTTCTCATAGTTGTTTAGTAGATTCCTTAAAATATTCTACATAAACAATCATGTTATGTACAATTAGAGACAGTTTTACTTAATTTCCAACTTTATACTTTTTGTTTCTTTTTCTTGTTTTACTGGACTATTGAATTGAAATGGTGAGACTAGACATTCTTGCTTTATTCCCAGTCTTAAAGGCAAAACATTCAATTCTTTGACTATGATACGGATTGTAGGTTTTTTTATTAGATGTCTTTTATCAGACTGAAGAATATTCCTTGTATTCCCTATTAATTGAGAGTTTGTTATTGTTATTTAATCCCATGAAGGGTGCTGGATTTTGTCAAAAGTTTATTCTACATCTATTCAAATGATTATTTCATTTTTTTCCTTTGTTCTACTAATATAGTGAATTACATTGATTGATTTTTCAAATGTTAAAGCAACGTTGCTTTCCTGGGATAAACTCTTCTTGGTCATGATGTATTATTATTATTATTTTTTATATATGTTGCTTAGATTCTGTGTCTCTAAGTATAAGGGATAGTAGTTTGTACTTTTAATTTGTTTTATAATCTTTGTTAAGTTTTGGTATCAGAGTAATGCTATTCTCATAATTTTTTAGGAAGTGTTTCTTCCACTATTTTCAAAAGCGTTTGTATAATACTGGTGTTATTTCTTTAAATATTTCAGAGAATTAACAAATGAAACCTGGAGTTTTCTTTGAGGGAGATTTCTGATAACAAATTTAATATTTTTAATAAAGGGCTATTCAGATTTTGTATTTTATCTACCAATTTTGTTAAGTTTTATTTTTGAAGAAATGTCCATTTCATCTAGGTTATCAAACTTACACACAGAGTTGTTCATGTAATATTCCCTCATTTTTCTTCTAATGTCTATAAGATGTATGATGTTAATCCCTCTTTCATTCAGTATCGACAATTTGTATTTTACTCTGCCCTTTTACTGCATTATCAAATTTGTTGATATATTCATAGAATTAACTTTTGGCTTTAATTTATTTTGTTTCATTGATTTCTACTTTCATCTTTCTTATTTCAGTCGTTCTACTTACTTTGGGTTTACTTTTTAAAAAAAAATTTTTTTCTCAGTTTTCCCCTGTGGTTTCTAAGGTTGAACCTTAGCTCACTGATTTTGTATCTTTGTTTTTTTATAATAGAGCATTTAAAACTATTCTATTCTCTTCAAGCACTATTTTAGCAGCATTCACAAATTTTGGTATATTGTATTTCATTATCTTTCAGTTTAAAATATTTTCTAATTTACCGTGCGATTTATTCTTTTTCTCACGGGTTATTTAGAATTATGTTGTATAATTTCCAAATATTTTAATGCTTTTAGATATCATATTGATATTGATATTAATTGCATTGTGGCCAGAGATCGCTCTCTGATTCCGCTCTTTTGAATATATTGATACTTGTCTTATGGTCCATTACATGGTTTACTTTGACCATTTCCTTGCACAGTTGAAAGGAATGTGTATTCTCCAGTTATTGGGGGTCAACTAGCTCAAGGTTGTTGATAGTGTTCAGATTTTCTGTCTACTGATTTTTTTTTGATTTTTTTTTATCAATTGCTGAGGACAGGGCATTAAAATCTCTAACTATGATGGTGGAGATTTTTTTTCCTTTTATTTCTATTTGATAAGTAAGTCATTTTCCCTTCTTTATTTCTTATATTTTGGCTTTATGTACACATTTATGATTTTTATGTCTTTCTGATGAAATGTACCTCTTTATATTTGGTAATATCCTTTGCTACCTGATGAAAAGTACCTTTTCATATCGGGTAATACTCTTTGTCTTGAGGTCAATTTTATCTGATATTAAAGTGCTTTCTTATGCTTACTGAATGCATAGCAAATTAGTTTCCATCTATTTATTTTCACCTTATATTTGTCTTTATATTTAAAGTGCATTCTGGAAGCCAGCACATAGGTGGGTCTTGTTTCTTTAGAAAATCATTTTGACAGTCCCTACTTTTTAACAGGGGTGAGTCCATTAACGTTTAAAATAATTAGTGATGTCTTTGAATTTAGATCTTACAATTTACTATTTGTTTTGTGTTTGCCCCTCTTGTGTTTTGTTGTTGGTGTTGTTTGTTGTTCCTCTATCCATAATTTCCTGTATCCTTTCAGGTTAACTGAATATTTTTTAGAATTCCATTTTAATCTAATGGATTTTTAATCTATCTATCTATCTATCTATCTATCTATCTATCTATCTATCTATCTATCTAATCTATCTATCTGCCTTAAGTGGTTGCTATAGGGCAGCAGTTCTTAAAGTGTGGTCCAGGGACCTTAAAGATTAAAATCAATGTGATTTTAAAAAATACTAAGCTGTTATTTGCCTATTATACTCTCGTTCTTTTTTGAATGTATAGCACTTTTCCGGAAGCTACATGATAACGTAATGATGCCCATCCACACTGTGTGTACATGTGTATTCTTGTGTTTTCTAAATTCCTGATATAATAGAAATAGGGTATAAATTTGCACATGTCAGAGATTATTAACTCAGTTTGTTTCCTGTTACTTTTACTGCATTCTTGCTAGTTTTCTTTGGTTATACCTGCTGAAACATCATTATCATCCAATAAGTAGTTATTTTGAAAACCTAAAAATTTCCCTGTAACCCATATAGAAACACAATAGGTATACTTTATAGATTTATTTTATAATATTAAAGAATTTCCTCCAAAAACGTAAAAAATTTTAATTTGATAAACTCATAAATTAGTCATATTTTACTCTAAATTTAAAAATTTAATTTTTTCATATTAAATAATGGATTACTGCTTACAAACAGGGAGTTATTACTTAGTGGGTACAGAGTTTCAGTATGGGAAGATGAAAATGTTCTGGAGATGGACAGTGGTGATGGCTGCACAACAATGTGAATGTACTTAATGCCACTGGACTGTACACTTAAAAATGATTAAAATGGCAAATTTTATGTTATGTGTATTTTACAATAAAAAAAATCTTTCTCAACACATAGCTTCCCTGTTTACCTCTAAGATGCTGGGCAAGATGAAAATGTTAGAATTCTCTGACTCAACAAAGAAGAGAATCTACCTCACAGAAACTGGGTGAAACTGATTTCTTGTTTTGCTTTATCAAATGAAATGTAATGAAAACTATCTTTCAATGGGCTTTATAAATGTTAATAATTTACCGTATTGTGTCTTCTGCAACAGAACACTGTTGAATAGCATTATGGACCAAGCATTATTTTGAGACCAACATTCAGAGTTTAAAGCAAAAGAAAGTGAAATATTAAATACAGGGATGGCAAGAACTTTAAACACCACAAACTGTGTTTATAACTTTCCAAAGTGGAAATGAAAAGGCCATTCAACCATTTCACAGGCTAACTCATTATACTGCGTTGGCTGGTAAAGTACACACAATAGCTCAGAGACGAGTAAAGTCTTACATGGTTGACACCGCTGAATGCCTGCTGGATGGAAAGACCATAAAAGAAGTTATAGCATTGCCGTTTTCCAATAATAGAGAAGTTTACTGATTTAAAAATTTAACCGAAAACATAGTGATTTAATATCTTGTCTACGGAATTATATTTTTGCCTTACAAATAAATGAATCTGATGGAGCAGGATTAATTTTCTTTGTATTCATATAGTGTCAATACCAACTATTCATTCAAGAAGATAGTCTTTTATGTCAATGCCTGAGTAGAAATACAAGTGGTACTGAAATACTCAAAAAGTGTTGAAAACTCTTCGGATTGCTTATCCTGGGCCAACTGTGTTCACCAATGGTACAAAAGCAACGGTGGGTAAAACTTCTGCGCCTTAACACAAATCAAGGCAGTGGCACCAAACTATTGTATTCTTCACTACTATGGACTTCCAGTTAACAAAGAGTCAGTTTCACTTAAGAATATCCTTGATGTAGACACAGACAATAGTTTAGTGGTTACCAGAGGGTAAAGGGGGTGAGGGGTGGGAGATGAGGGTAAGGGGGATCAAATATATGGTGATGGAAGGAGAACTGACTCTGGGTGATGAACACACAATGGGATTTATAGATGATGTAATACAGAATTGTACACCTGAAATCTATGTAATTTTACTAACAATTGTCACCCCAATAAATTTAAAAAATAAATAAATAAAAAAAAAGAATATCCTTGATGAAGCGGTGAAAATATTAAATATTGACTCTAGAGTATATGTGTATTTAATACTCCGTGATGAGACATGCACTTAAAGCAATTCTGCTGCATATAGTTGCTGAAGTACAGTTGTTGTCGTGAGGAAAAGCACTTATGTGATTGTCTTGCAAGCTGAACTAGCCACATTTTTTTCATGAAATACTATTTTTTACTTAACAGATAACTATGGCAGACAAACAATGGTTATTCAGACTTGGTTACTATATTTGGCATACCTTTTTTCAAAAATAAATGAAATGAGCCTGTCACTTCAAAGAAAACACCTGACAATGATGAAATACGAACTTTCAAGTGAAAATTAGAATGTTTGAAAACTTGTAAGCACTTGTATCCACTGTAAGACTGGCAGCTTCCCAAAACTTAAATGCTTTTCTAATGAGACTGGTGGTGATATTAACAAATGTGATTTTTGGATATTGTCAATGAAATGTATCAACATTTTGAAAATCTGTGGCCACTCTTTTCCAACGATCAATGCATGGTGTTATAAAATTATTCAATGTGCAAGCTAGACCAATGGAGAGGACAGTAAGTTCACTAATAGTGTTTCAGGTTCCACATGACAACTAACCTTTAAGAAACCTCCACTTCAGAGTTTTGATGTAGTCTAAAAGAATACCCACAATTATCTGAAAAGGCTATTAAAATTCTCCTCCATTTTCCAACTACATGTATGTGTGAGGATGAATTTTCTTCACATACTGCAACCTAAACAACATATCACAACAATTGAATGCAGAAGCAGATATGAAAATCTAGCTGTTTTCCATTAAGTCAGATATTAAAAGAGATTTGCAAAATGTAAAACAATGTCCACTTTCTCACTGATTTACTTTTGCTTTGGAAAATATAATTATTTTTCATAAAAACATTATTCATGTTAGCATATAATGGATTTACTGTTATTTTAAATGAATAAATGAATATTTTTAGAATTTCCCAATTTTTATTTCTGATGTATATCTAGGTAGATTTATTCTACATAAACAAAAGCTCTTTGGGGTTCTCAATAATTCTTAGGAATGTAATAGGGTCTTGAGACCAAAAAGTTTGAGAACCACTGCTTTAGGGATTATAATACATATCCTTAACTGAGTAATAGTTACTATTATACCACTCGACATAAAAAATAAGAATCTTGCAACTATGTAGGTCCATTTTCCCCCATCATTTATGCTATAGTTGCTATAGTTGTTATATACATTATGTATATAGAGAAATATACATATATATCTACATATGTCTACCTCACATGTTATAATTTTTGTTTCTTATATTTTAAGAGATTAAGAAATTATATTTACCCACACATTTACTATTTCTTGTGTTCTTCATTCCTTCCTGAAGAGCTGAAAGTCAAGCTGGTTTTACTTCCCTTCAGTTGTAGAATTTTCTTAGCATTTCTTGTAGTGAAGATCTGCTGGTAACTAACCCTCTTAGTTTTCTTTTATCAGAAAATTATTTTTATTTCTTCTTCATTCTTTAAGAATGTTTTCACTGGGTATAGCTCTCAGAGTTGACAAGATTTGTCTTTCAGCATTTAGAGATATTGTTTCCATGTCTTCTGGCCTCCATTATTTTTTTATGAGAAGTGAGTGATCATTTGAATCAATGTTCCTTTATGTATGGATCGTTTTACTCTGATCTCAAGATTTTCTTTTATTTTTGGTTTTAAGCACTTTGACTATAATGAACCTAGGTAAGACTTTCTTTATATTCACCCTGTTGGGCTTAGTGAGCTTCATGAAACTGGAAATTTCTGTCTTTCATTAAAATTGGAAAATTTAGATCATATTTCTTCAAATATTTTTTCCCACCTCATTTTTTCCCCTTTTCCTTTGGGAATTGCAATTACATAATTAGGCCCTGAGACTCTGTTCATTATATTATCTTTCCTCCCTATCCTTCTCTGTTCTTCAGATTGGATAATTTCTATTGATTTAAATTCATTGACTCTTTCTTCTTTCATCTCCAATCTGCTGTTAAGCCCAAGTAGTGACTTTTTAATTTTAAATATTGTTTTTAATTCTAGAATTTATTTTTTATAGTTTCTATTTCTCTTGAGATTTCCTATTTATTTATTCATCCAAGTATATTTTCCTTTACACTCTTGAGCACATTATAAAATCTTTGTCTGATAAATCCAACATCTAGGTCATTTGTGGAGGATTGCTTCCAATGACTGCTTTTGGGTTTTGCTTTTTGCTCTTGAATATGTTAGTTTTCCTATTTCTTCATATATCTAGTAATCTTGGATTATGTTCTGGACATTGTGAGTGACATGTTTTAGAAAATCTGGATTCAGTTATATTCCTTAGACAAATATTGATTTTTCTTTTTCTTTCTCTTTTTTATTTTTATTTTTTTTTTTTAGAAAAAAATTAGTTTGGCTAGACTTGCATCCCAAACTGTCTCCCATGCGTGGATAGCAGGTGAAATCTCAGCTCAATTCCTTTATTCTTAACTGTGCTGCTTGGAGTCTGTCCTGCACATGTGTAATTCACGTATCAGGATTTGGCAGTTTATAATCAGAATTTGGGGTTTTCTCTTTCTGTCTGTCTTCTTCATGAGATTTCCCACTCACTTTCCATCTGTGGTAGTTACTTGAATTTTGTCTTCTGAATTCTTCAAGCAAATAAAATAGCAGATTTCTCTTCAGATTTTGACTGTCCCATGGATGGGACTTCCCGCTGGCTAGAAGCTGTAAAAAACAGGAAACTCACTCAGTGTCATTTCCTTCTTCTAAGTGGTTGTTCTCCAGTGCCTCCAGTGCTTTTTAGATTTTGTCCAGAATTTATTATTGCTATCTGTGGAAGTTTAGTCCAATAGAAGCTACTCAGCCATTACTTGAAGCAGAACCCTGCACATATTGTTTGGAACCATGTCACAAATGCTATTTCCTATTTGAATTAAAATGCCAAACTAAACATCAAAAATAAGAAAACAAAGTACTAGTTTCACTAGTAAGTTTAAGTATATATTTTGATAATTATAAGGCCTAAACAGTTTCAAAAATAGCTTCAGGAAGGTAAGACATTATGAAATTAGATCTCTGGTTCCTATGGCACTACCATTACGGAGTAGACGGTTTTGAATGGGTGGACCTTCTGGACACGGGAAAAAAAAAATCTGAAAATGCTAGTTGGTCTAGCAAGAGTCTAGAGTATAAAGGGAAAGCTACTTGAATGTAGCAGTAGATAAAAGTTATAAATGCAAGGTTGTAAGGGATGTTTTTTAATGAAACTAGCAACACAAGAACGAATAAGATTTGAGGTTTAAGAAATGGAGTACCAAAGGCAACAAACTAAAGAAGTGCCACAGCTTAAGATGGATAAAGTAAATCCCAGTAACTCAAGAAATTATAACAGAATATTGGAAAGATGGTAATCATGCTTATTACAGACGATGATGTAGACTATTTTTCAAACACCATCCTCCCAAAATTCTGGTAAGTCATATTTCAGGGTGGTAGAAGAAAAACACTAATAGTATTTTAATCTGTTTCTTTAATCAGAGCCTAAGTTACCATAAACCACTGCTTTAGTCTTATAGGATCAGCTGGTCTGCATGAAATATAAGAAATATAGTTTAGTTGAATGGTACTGTGTCTCTCTGCAAGATGCTAATGCTGCCTGCCATCCCACCAGATTAATTAATATGGATCAAAGGTTGAGTGAACATGGGGCAGAAAGGTTTACATAAAAATGAAAACTGTTAGAAGTCAGGAGAGAGAGAGAGAGAGAATGCATTATTTGCAAGTGGCTGACTAGGCTGGGACGCAAGCTAATCTTGAGTATCAGACAATGATTCCTTTTACACTCTTACCCAGATATAAAACTGTGCAGATCCCTGACTAGAGATATAAACCTAAAAGCTTAATGTTATTCCCACCCTGCCGTTGAGTGGTCTTTCATATAGATAATCCCAATTTGCCATTTTAGGGACTAAGCTTCTACCATCGGTTTAAACTGCTTTGTGCTAAGTTATTTTCTCCTTTAAAAATGATATGTCTTCTTCTATATTCTTTTGAATATTCTTATTTTTTCTGAAATGCAAATGAATATTAGAATAAAAATAATGGCATCAGTATGTATTTTAATGTTAAAAGTTATGTAATTTTGTAAAGTAAATACATTAAAAAGTACCACAGAAATCATACAAATGAAGGCAAAGCAAACCGCAATAAAAATAAAAAAAGCTTAATGGGAGAAAAAGACCAATACTAAAAATCATGTCAATTAATATAAGCTATTTGTTTACGCTATAAAAAGTTTGTAAAAAAAACCCAAACTCTGTAATATTTTGTCTAACTTAATGACACACATGAAATGTTAGCAATAGACAAAAAGTTAGGTCTGTTATGCACATGCAAATAAAACTGAGATTGTAATAAATGATACAGAATCAAAATATAATTTAAAAGGCTGTTACATAAGTTCAACAATATATAGTCCAAAAATTTCTAAGAAACACTAGTTAAATATTAGATAAAATGTAATCTGTCAAAGATGTCAACCTTTATCAAAATCTGGGTAGAATGGTACATAACTAAGGCAGACTAAAGAAAAATGAAAATAAGATATTTAAAAGAAAAATCCTGTTCTTCAGTGATTCTCATTCTTTTTTTGGATCACTGTTTCTTTTGAGAATTTGATTCCATATATAGGACCCCTCTCCAGATAAATTTTGCCAAGAATTTCAGGTATTCGAGAACTTCCTTAAGCTACACTGCCATCCCCTAGTACTCATTAGGATCATAAGTGCTAACATTTATAAGCACTTCCCAAGTGCTAGGCACTCTACTAAGCACTTTATATGCATTTTCCTGTAATCCTTGTAACAACCTCCTAACGTAGGTATTATTACTCTTATCCTCATAACAACCTATAAGATCAACACTATCATTTCCATTTTATAGATCAGGAGAGTGAAGCTTAGAGATGCTGGTACGTGTTCAATGTCACAGAGCCAATAAGAAGGAAAATGGGATTTACATCCTTATCTCTGGGATCCCAGGTTTCCAACTCTTAATCACTATAATATACAGTTTCTTACTAAAGGTCTTTCCAAATTAATTTTAAAAATTGATATAACTGAAAACAGAAACATAAATATATCTAAAAGTATATCCAATCTCTTTTCTATTTACACCACCCTCATTGCAAAGGAGAATTTGAAGTAGTTACAGAGATACACAAAAAATAAAAAACTAAACAGGGTATGTGTGTTTGTGTGTGTGTGTGTGTGTGTGTGTGTGTGTATGTGTGTGGTGTGTGTGTGGCGGAGGGTGAGGGGTGGTGGTAAGAAAGAATAAATTAGAGGTAGAACCAAAACTGGATATCATAAGGTCATCTATGATTGATGAGTCACATAATTAATTGCCTCTGAACAACATAGTAACCAGAGGAGAGAAGATTTGATCAATACTGTTTCACCTGGTATCTAACTGGAGAAACAGATCTTTTCTGGGGAACATGGTGTAGACAATATCCTTAACGCTATTATACAATGATTGCTTTAAGATATGTGTTTCTTACAAGAAACTTCTTACATATTTCTTGATGTAGGCCAAAGTGTAATGTCAGAGTGTAGATCAGAAAAGACAATTCTATACAGGGAACAAGGCAGTCTTAGTACAAAACTTCGCAATGATCTGGATTGGACTGAGGGTAAGATGTAGAATAGGTAGGGAAATGGGCAGACAGTATATCCTTCAGGGAATCTTTTTGGCAATTAAGTTTTTGAATTTAACAGTTGAGAGTTTATTTTCTCTAACAAGAACCTGGAGTGTAGAAATTCTACACTGTTTAGTAGGCCGGATTCATATGCATGAACAAGCAAGCAGAGAATAAAACTGGCAACTTCTTATTGAATAGAGGGCCTGAACAGGACAGAAGTCTGAATTTTAGACTTCCCACCAAAGTGAGATGAAAGAAGACCTATATAGAGAGATAATATCTAATTCACACTGATGTGTAAATATGTCACGGTTGAGACATGTTCAAAATCCAAAGAGCAAATGCTCTTTGTTTTTGTTAAATAAGAACGCTGCTGCATTACAACAAGATTATGGAAAGCTGCCAAAACAGTACTTGAGAAAATATATTGCTCTAAATATCTTCATTAGTTTACAAAATACTAAATTAAGTATCTATATAAGAACATACGCATAGCCATGGAAAAAAGAAACCTCAAATAAGTAAGAAAATTAAAAAATGAAAGAGCAGAAATAAACGATTCAAATTGACAATAACTTATATTTTAAAAGCAAGCTAGAGTTGCTACTTTGAAAAAAGAGAACCAAATCATAGCACTGTTCTAGTTGCTAGAAGAATAAAATAAAATTCAAAGAGAATTCAGATAGAGTTATTTCTAAATTTTATTTTGGAGATGGGACCAAATTAAATTCCTGAAAGTTTTAGGGGGGAAAATTAGTTATGCCTTTAAAGTTGGGTAAGATAAGGACAGCATGTATAGAGCACTGGGAGAGGGAAGACATTCCTGTAAGATGAGACAGGGTAAGGATAAGGATATAGGGACAGGAAACATACTATATGCCATTTACAAACAAGGTAGGTCAGATTTGCTTGAGATAAATTATGGAGGATCTCATTATTACTGAATAAATATGTAGCAGGAGGAAGAGTGAAAAGAGATAAACAAAAGACCAAAGTCTGAGCTTTAAGGAAATGCTCTTAGGGATAGCAAGAAACAGTGTTACTGTGACAGTAGAGAAGGTAGTTGGCTCAACAGACATTTGTTGATTTAATAAGAGAAACTATATATTGTTATAGAAGTCAGAAAACAAAAATGAGCCTAGTGATTTTACAAGAAGAATGTGACAGCAAGATGATGTATGGAAGTTTATAATCTAGTTAGGAAGACCAAGAGCTACATAATAGTACAATGTAATACAAATAATCCAGTGTCTCATGCTGTATTTACCTTTATAGGTATGTATTTGAACATTTCTTTCTGTAATATTCCCAGGGAATTCTGAATCCATGCATCTTTTAAATTTAATACTTAAAAAAAAAGTCAATACTTTTCATATGATAGTTAGGGGAAAATGTTTGAAATAATTCTGGAGGAGTTATCAGATGAATTTTTCTTCTCAGATTGGCAACTTTACTATATTCAGATAACTTTTTCAAAGCAAGTGAAACCAAACTTAGAAAGTTTCTAGGTAACCAGAAAAGAAGCCCTTTAAATTTAACCACATCTATTTATGCTTTATCACTAGATAAGCAAGAGGTATACATTCTAAGGTGATATTACACTATGTGAAGATGCTGTTGCCACACCAAAAGATTATGTACCATAACAGTGACAATATTATTCTTAATACTTAAACTGAAGCCAGAATAATTAGCTAAAATATATAAATTTTAGGAATTAACTTTTTAGAATAGAAGTGAATAAAATAATTTTCCAGGTAAGATTAATAGGTTTGAAAGTCTAAGTCAGTCTTGCTCTCTCCTACCACCTCTCTATCTTTCTTTGTCTCTCTCTCTCTCTCTCTCATATCTATATGTATGTATGTATATAGATGTATGTATATATATTTATGTATATATTATATGTATTTGTATTTCTATATTTATTCTGCATTCTAGTGATATGTTTAAAAAGTAAAATGACAATCTCTGCCTAAATTTAAAAAGTGATTACCATACATTTAATTATAATACCATATTTTGCTAGGACTATAGTAAGGATAAGAATATAGTAATCTAAAAATATTTCACAGAACTGCCTGTTTAAGGATACAATCTTCCTTGTCTTCAGTGAACAGGCAATGAGGCCAAATGAAAGCAAGCTCGTGTGTTATGTATAAATCCGCCCCCCCATCTCCACACTTCTATAACCCCACACCCAATGACACACATGCACTATAATAATGACTGATCACGGCTCAACCACACTGTCAATCAACAACAGTAGAAACTTCCATGGTTTTTTATTAATAAGTTAGTATGTGGCTTCTGTTTGCTGATCCAAAGTATAATGAAAGGGAGAATCAAGGCATTTGTAAATTTAGTTACAAGACTAGCTGTTTCAAATTTCATATGAACTTCACATTATGGGGTGAAGTAACATTCTCTAAACCTTTATACAAATAAACACCACTTTACCAGTGTCACATCTTAACATTGCTAAATGTATGTAGACGTAACCCGGTAAATTTAATGGCAACACTGCCATCCTGACTGAGGAAATACTAAGTTGTTACTGTGGCTTTATATATAGACTATTTGTGATATATTGATATAAGTTCTGGTTTATTCTATTTAATTGGCCCCCAATGCAGAGGACTTAAGTCATAGAAAATACAGTATGCTCAGTATAAGCTTTTTTTTTTTTTCAAATCATTGTTTAGTAAGGGCCAAGTTTTGAATACTTTTTAATTTCTTGTGACCACTCCTTCATGCCCAAGACTGTACCTGTCATTGAGAATACTTTAAAAAGTTACAATTTTTCCATTAAAATATGCTTCATCTGATGAGGATTTGAAGTTAGATTTTCAAGTGAAAATTTAAGAGATACACTTACCTTTGATTCGAGGTAGACATTTGCTGATGACATTTTTGTAATTTTGCATATGTAACTAACTAAAGAGATGGCACAAAGAATAAAGAGGCTATCATTAATTAATGCTCGAACAAACACAGTCCATTTCAACTGATTTTCTGGGATATCTCCATGGACTAGCATTGCACAAGTCAAGTTCACCACTAAAAAGAGAAGGCTTGCCAATATAAAGCCCAAATGCAACAGAATTCTGAAAGAAAAAAAAATGAGTTTATTAGATGTTTATAAAACTAATGGGAAATTAAATTTATTGTGTGTAACTTTAGGTATAATAATTCTTTCAGTTTAAAATGTTTGTAATTTCATTAAATACAAATTTAATAATCATTTAGAGTTACTTGGGCTATCTTTGCTGTTATGAAATTAGTATCTAAACCATTTTCAAATGGCATTAGACTTTAAAGCATTAATTAAAAAAATAAACCAGTTTAAAATGGCATTAAACTTTAAAGCATTAATTTAAAAATTATCTCACTTGAATTGCCTTTACCAGGAAGAATAATATAGGACTATTTTAACACTAATTCAAGTAATCCTGAATTTTTCATTTTTATAACTACTAAGCATGTTTCCATTGATCTTTCCACTCCAAGAATTACCAGGCTTTTATAATTTGTCTGGAAAATTAATAAACTATATCTAAATTTAAATTGATCACTAATATTCATTTTAAGAAGAGAAATATGTTTTAAACAGTGTTCAATTTTATGAACTTCTGATTATTTACAGCAAACATTACTTTCAGACATGACTGAAGAAGAACATAGGGATAGTAGAGGTCCAAGCGCTTGTCAATACTTCATCTTCTCATAAAGTTGCATGTCTCCTACGCATACAGAGCAACTCTGAAAATGAAATGCTTAACTACTTTCCCTTAAGAAAAATTAGACCACCTCATAAAAACTCTTCAGGTAAGGCATGGCTATCTGTATCAAGTAGCTGTAATAGCTATCTATCTGAATGTAACTCCAGTTCAGATACGTTTATACTCCAAATTAATATGACCCAGAAATTTATTTAGCATCCTAATATCTTCTATTTGGGGTCACTTTCAATAGTGGGAATCATAAAACGTTGTCTGCTTTTGGAAATAGTTTACACAAGGTACAGTGAAGGTAATGTGTAAAGCAATCTGAAACAAGCAATTTTTGTTAAGTGTACATGCAAAGTACAAAGATTTATTAGATGTTTATAAAACCAATGAGAAATTAAATTTATTAGTGTGTTACTTTAGGTACAATAATTCTTTCAGCTTAAAATGTTTGTAATTTTGTTAAATACAAATTTAATAATCACTCAGTTAGTTGGGCCATCTTCACTGTTATGAAATTAGTATCTAAACCATTTTAAAATGGCATTAGACTTTAAAGCATTAATTAAAAATTTTAAGAAGCTTAGATCTTACTATTCTCTCAGATTAAATAATGAAAACAATAATTACATAGTTTGAAACCCAAACCAGACCTTGAAATTATTCACATATCCAGGGGTTTATAGTAGTTTAGGAAACTAAAGCACAAAGAGGTCAAAGGAGTTGCAGAGTTGGCAAGTTAGTGAGACAATTGGTCTGAAATCCAAGTCTCCTGACTCCATAGCTTAGCACTCCAATTTTTGAGGTTAACGAATACTGAAACTTTACTTATTTCATGGAACTATATAATACATTCTTGCCCCAAACAGCATAATCTAACTTCAGTGTTTTGTGGACCCTATGAAATTACATCTGATATCTGAAGCAGCATAGTGGCAGAGCAACAGAAAAAAGATTGTAGGTAGCAATGTGGCTGAAGGGAGAGTACTGTGAGTTACTCAGTTCACTTCCTATGAACTAATCTAATACTTGATTTTCTATAAAACTGCTTCTTAGCACCCTCATTCACCACACTCTTAGACTTTGAGAACTCTACTGTAAAAAAAATTTAGATTTTGCTACTCATGAAACTTACTTGTATTTGTCAAGTTCAGTGGCACATCTGATTTTACATATAACCTAAAAAGAGAGTACAGAAAGTTTTGAAAGCATGTACTATAATATTTTTACATTTTTTTAAAATTGGGGAATATTGGGGAACAGTGTGTTTTTCCAGGACCCATCAGCTCCAAGTCAAGTTGTTGTTTTCACTCTAGTTGTGGATGGCACAGCTCACTGGCCCACGTGGGTATCAAACCAGCGACCTGGGTGTTATGAGCACTGCACTCTAACCAACTGAGCCAACCGGCTGCATGCTTACATTTGTTTTGACTTTGTGTTTCAAAGTGATACAACTACAAATAACAATAGATAACAAGTAAAATTCAAATGTTAACAATTGAACTACCATGAAGCAAAAATAGGCATGTTTCCAAAGGCATAAAACAATAAATTAATAATTTTATTTGTGAGAGTCTTAAATTTAATTTTCTATCTTTAAAATTTTGAACAGAATTCAGTTAAAACATTTGTTGAACTTTTAGTAAGAGCCAGACATTGTGCTGAGTGGCTTGCACCTATTCTGACCTTCATTATATCACTCATGTTTTGTCCTAAAATGGAACTACTTACTATATGAATATGGCTGAGTGTTCTCCAAAGATTATTTTCCCCTAAGATGAAATGAAGTAGTAAAAGGAAACAAGGGACCAAAAAATGAACACAAGATAATGAGCATATAGCCTATATAGTAAACTTCCTTTACATAGCCTTGCAAAAGCCAGGTCCTCAAATACTTGTTGAACAAAGTTAAGCAGGTAGGTAAGTAGAATTTGAAATAAACATGGTGAATTCTTAGAACATAGTGTGGAAGGTCTCAAGTCTTTACTGGTAGATTTGGACTTTATTATTTAGGTAATGGAAAGATATTGAAGGCTTTTATGTAGATACTGCAAAATATGGAATTTCATTAATCTGGTATCAATATACAGGCTACTACAGAGGAATTACAGACTAGAAAGACCAGTTATAAGACTACTGACATAGGGTATAAACTTTGGGGGCCTAGAAAGAGGTAAATACAAAACACTATAAAGAAAAATAGTGTAAGTACTTGATGACTTACTAATTTCATTCAAATATTTATTGAGCACACACTATGAACGGTGCCATGGATTCATAAATACAGTAACTGTTTCTGCTCTCAAGGAGCTCAGCGTATGGAAGAAATAGATAAACCATCTATTTTGACACAGTGTCATATCAATGCAAAAGATGCTATCACAACATCTAGGAAGGGAGAAAGACTAATTCAGTCCAGGAAATGGTAAAAGGTGAAGGAGAAAGGGGAAAGACTGTATAAAGAGTTAGGGAGGACTTTTCAAAGAAAGTCACATTTAAGCCAAGTTATGAAGGGTAAATGAGTGTTAGGTAAATGTTCAAGCAAAGATAGCAGCCTATGCATCTACTCATATCTACTGTATTTTGGTTAACAGTACCACCAGCTACCAGAAGCTGGAAATGATGAGGAATCTAAAATATTATTCTACTAGTTTCTAAATTGTACCACTGACATCATTCTCAGATGCATGTTTTCTATGTCTCTACTACTACAGTGTGTTATTATAACAGCCTTTTATTGGTCTCTTTGCCTCCATACTTAACTCCATCTGCATCTTCAGAAGATAACTGCTCATTTTACTACTTTTTCTTTATACTCATCTCAGTTAAAAGACTGTTGTTGAGTTTAAGTGAGTCCACTCAACCACATTCTCAGGTTTTGAATCTGAAAAACTGATAGAATGAGGAGGGCCTGACAGATAAAAATTTTAAAAAGTCAGGTCATGGAATTTATTTTTAGTTTTAAAATTTATTACCTAAGAGCAGAAATATTGAGAAGGCAGGTGAGTTTTGGAATACAAGAAGGAAATTATAGTCATCTATAGAAGTGATAGCTGAAACAAAATGGAAGACATTTGAGGGAACAAATGTAGAATGAGAAGTCAACGTGTGATGTGTTCACATTTAATAGTCACACAAAGAGTGAAGAAAAGAGAGCTAGGCAAGGGAGAGTGACCTAAAAATCAGGTTATAGAAAACAAAGTAGTAGCACAGAGGTAAAAGGAGAAAAGCATAGTCCTGATTAAATTATGCAAAAAGTCAAGAACGATTAAAAAATCACCATTGATTGGGTTTATAATATGTCACTGGTATCTTGAAAAGAATAGTTTTCTGTGGAATGACAGCGCAAAAGTGCAAGAAGTTAATAGAAAGTAAGGAAATTAGTATAAACTATATGATATATATTTGAAGATAAGAGAAACCTGGGAAAATTTGTGTTGGGAGACAATTCTTTAGGAATATTGCACATTTCTGCATGGTCCAGAATTTTTGAGCAAAGTGGTTTGCAAAACAAACATCCTTGAAAATAAGAGAGGGTGTCTATCTTAAGGTCAGAGGGAAGATTTTTTCCCTGACTAGTACAGTAAAGATAGAGAACATTCTCCTCCCTTCTTGGTGAAAATTTGCTTACATTCCAGATTAAAGATACAGTGTTTCTTGTTTGGGGGTTCTTCTCCTGTTAACACACCCTGCTGCGGCCCTCACTGTTGCCTTATGGGAATTGGGGCCTGGGACCAGATGCAGGACATTGCTTTGGTTGTTGTTTTTGCCACGAGTAATAAATGGTCTTTTTCTCTGACCCATGGATCAGTGTATGCATATAAAACTGTGGCCGGCTAACATGTTAGTTTTCAGGTAAGGTAAAATCTCAGACTTTTCAGTTTCCAATTTAATAACCTGCTGGTCAGAAATGAACTAGAGAGGGTGAAATGGCAAATGGAGGAGAGTGAGAGAGAGGAAGGGAGAGTTCAATTGTCAAAGAAGGGTCTAGAAGAGGCAGGTTAGCCCTGAAAAGGAAGACACTTTTGAGTAAAGAAGGAAGAAAAGACAATTGAAGGAAAATGTGGAGGTCTGCAAGGAAAGTTTAAAATAATCTACGAATCTCTTTGTCAAAATAAAATTGGATGTAGCATGGATACAGACATTTTGATATAGAAACAATGGATAAGAATTTGGCAGATGGAGTCTATTTTTTTTCTAGTAAAATAGGAGGCAAGGTCATATCCTGGGAAGGGTTGATAGATTTAAACACTTGGAATATGGAAAACATTTGAAACACATGACTAAAAGTGTTGTAAAAGAATATACTGTATTGAGAAGCAGAGAGGGCCAGTTAAAGTCAGGCAGTTGACAGTGGATACAGTCAGCAAGATCTCCTGATTTAAAATGGAAACAAACTAATAAAAAAATGGAGCCATTATAAAAAGTTCAAATAACTAGGTTGCATTTCCATGTAATACTTTAGAACTCTAACATGTGAAATTAGAGAAGAAAAAGTAGGAGGGTGAACCATACTGGCATAGCAAAAAGTCAAAGGATAAGGAATACTAGATTGACCATTGATTCTAAGCACAAATGACATCAGAAGGGAGCTAATGAAGTGAGGCAAACAGAAGGAGTAAAGTCATTAAAACATAGGATGAGAGTGAAAAACACATAAAAGGATGAATTCAAGATATATAAGGGAAAAGAAAGACACTAGTCAGAAAGAATTGCTTCATTCAAAGCTGATCCAAGGGGTGGCCCTGCTGTTGGGTGGCTCAAACAGAAAAACTCTGAGAAGCCACTGAATTGGGAGACATTGAATGGGTTATCATTATGGGCTTTGAAAAAGATCTATATATTGTAACAGGAGACCAGGCCAGAAGAAAGAAAGTGCTGATTCACCCAGGAAAGTGGACGTTATTATAGCCAATGATGACCTAATCAGATGGCACGAATTTCAGAGAGATGGTGATGATATAACATCAGTAAGTACTATTGGGAAACATAAAATAGGCTGATTGTTCTTCCCACAAATTGAGACGGAAGGTATATAAGGCTCAAAGTGTCATCTGGAAAAAGCTAGATTTCAGTGAAGGAATTTAAAAGGTTCAAATGAAGAAGAGAATGGAACAGGGAGGGAAGTGTAATACATAAGATTACAGGTCATGGAATGGGATAAATAATGGGTGTGAGAGGGAGCTGAACTGAACAAGGAAATAATTAAAGGTCAGTTATCATCCAAGATTTGCAGAATATGTTAGTTACAATGCATCACATAAACACAATCTGGTGCTTTAATCATATTTAGATTATAGTAAGATTAAAAATGATCTGATATTAGTAGATTCCAAGTATTTTTTTAGACTTTAACTAATAGAACATGATCCTGAATAAAAAAAGATTAGTAATATAAAAAATGTCAAACAATTATGTATTATTTGTTAAGACAGTGAAGGATAGTTCCTGAAACACACTTCATGTAATTTTTTGGGGGAGTAGAATGATAAATAACATACATCCAAATGATTTTCCTGATACCAATTTATGTCAGAGGGGTCTTATCTTTCCAGGTCTTTTATAGAAGGATATTATTCTTTATTGTAAAATTATGAAGAATTATATGGGTTTATGGATTGCAAATGGTTTTCATCATATAACCTACTTTTATCTTATGTACACACTAGTAGCCCCTTAGAAAATACTGATTTAGAATTTTTGAATTAATAAAGATTTAAAATACTGTTTATCAGAATACTTTATTTTAAAATATTTAAATTATAAGTAATCTGAAATGATTTTTCCATTTAAAAATGCAGACTTCCACATTTTATCTTCCTATTTAGTTTCTCAAATAAAGGGAAAAAAGATAAGAATATGACAAATATATTTTATTTGTAAATGTTACCTAATATACATTTAATTAACACAGGTATCCCAAGATTTGAGGAAGTTACACTGGAGTTGTATATCATTTGCTGTCCCCCATGGCATGTAGATCCATGTTGCTTGGAGATGGTAGGTACTAAAATACTTATTATTAATAGAACAGATGCTTTCCTATATAATTTCTTTTTGTCAAGTTGATTTTCCACACTTTTTTTGTTTGAAATAGAAACTCTATTGGAGAACATATCTATATAAAACCTGGAATTGATGCAAAAATAAAATGTGGTGAACATAATCTCTTCTCCATGACAGATAAGCATATATAGCCAACTATGTGGATTGTTTTATAGAAGCAGCTATCCATAGTTTCCATTTCAGTTGCTTAAGTTTCTATGGAGAGTAGTGAACCATTCCCAAGTTTACCATTGCTACTATGTGCATATAAAACAAGGAGCCTTTTAGCTATAAATTGAAGAGCCAGAATTTTTTCAGATGTTCTCTATCAATGCCTATCATATATTTTATTTTTAAGAACTCTTTTGTTTAAATCTTCTAAATACTTTTTATTTATAGCAGTCTGTTCTTCTTTCTAGTACAGTATCTTTTTGTCTCTTGGGATAGTAATACCTTATTTTTTTTAAGTTTCTTTTCTCTGCTTTGTCTTGTTTTCGAGTTGCTTAAAAATTATTTTTACATATCCAATTTTGTTTTCACCTAAAACTTCACTAGAACAATAGTAAAGGGATTTTCTTAAAAGGCATAAACCCATACATTTGAGTAGAATGGGAAAGGATACAATAAAATATTGGAAGCCAGAAAGTAGATGGATATGTGTGCAGAAAAGAGTTAACATAGCAGGCCTGAGACTGTTACCCTTAGAAAAGCCTGCTTGTAAGGTTGGTCCTTTGCTGGCATTTGGGAACTTGGATTTTCGGAGGATTCCCACTGCTCCCTAAATGATAAGTGTGTTTCACTGGGCCTAAACTGTTTGTGCAAACAGTATGGTTTATACTCAACATCTGCTCTCCTTCTGGGAGTTTGGAATTTTGGTATGTGTTAGGCAGAGAGTGCTTACATGACTAAACCCCCCATGGCACTGTTTCTAATGAGCTTCCCTGGTAAATAATATTTCACATGTATTGTCACAACTCATTCCAGAAGGAATTAAGTATACCCTGTGACTCCACTAAGAGAAGACTCTTGGAATTTTGTGCCTGGTTTCCTCTTTTCCCTTTGCTAATTTCACTCTAATAAACTTTAACCAGGAATATAACAACTGTGAGTCCTTCTAGCAAATCATCAAGACTGAGGGTGGCCCTGGGGACCCCAACACAATTTGTGATTACCCAAGAAAGATGAATCCCAAGCCAGTCGTGAGGAGGGTTGAGAACCAACCTGATTTACATTTCAGAATCTTCAAAAGGTACAGAAACCAAGAGAACCAAGTATCACTGGAGAGAGGTGAAGGTGACTAAAACAGAGGTAGATAAAAGCTGTTTAAGAGCAGTTAAATCCCTAAACCTCTTTCCCTAGTCCATGTCCTGGGCAAATGCTTCTTATTCACCCTGGCAGATATCTGGTGCTTATTCTCTGGAGAGGCTACTCTGGCCTGGAGTATGAACGTTAGATGCCAGGCACAGGGGATAGTCTGGTATCATACTAAAAACAGGAAGATTAATGATGAATACCAAGTATAGAGATTTTCCCTTGCCTCAACCCTCTTCCTTAAATAGGTTCTCGAAATGCTATAAACTAGACCTTTATCCTCTGAAAGATTAAAATATTTTTCTCCTGAGGAAACTGATCAGCCTAAGAGGAGAGACCTGAATATGCCAGCATCGGGGGTTCCCTAACAAATTATCCAGCCACATGACTGTATATGCCTCACCTACATGCTTAGAGCTTCCATTCGTAATTCTAAACACAGCCAAGGATAACCAGATAGCTCAAAAGTTTTTAATGAAAGAGAGATCAAAACAAAAATAGAAAAATCTATACAAAAGAAAAAACTAAACAAATGAAACGCTACTCTTAATAGACTCAGAGAGATAAGAAAAGATGCTGCACTCATGAAGCAAAAATAAGATGTGATTAACAAAAAAAAATCAGGGAATGAAAAAGAGCTAATAGAGATTAAACATGTTAGAAGAAATGAAAAAGTCAAGAGAATGGCTGGACGTTGGGAACCCCACCCCCAAAAGTAGAGCACAAAGACAGATGCAAAATAAGAAAAAGATCTGTCTTATAGGTCCAACATACAAATGTTAGCAGTTCCAGAAAGAGAGAACAGAAAAAAGGAGGAGAGAAAATCAATGAAAAATTCAAGAATGTTTCCCCAAACTAAAGGACATGTGACTAAATTGAAAGGGCCTGTACAATGCCCAGAAAAATGGATAGAAAATAGACCCATATGAAGAGACATCATTTCAGAACACTGGGGTCAAAAGAAAATCTAATAGTTTTTAGTAAGTATAAAAACAAGTAAAAGATCAAGAATCAGAATGGCTTTCAAGTTTCAATAAGAACACTGGAAGTGGAGCAACACCTTAAAAATACTAGGGAAAAATTATTTCCAACCTAGAATTCTATTGCTGCCTAAACTATGAATCAAATATGACAGCAGAATTAAAATATTTCAGACATAAAAAGCCTCAAAGGTTGCTTACCCTTTCTCAAGAAGGTACTGAAGGATTACTTCACTGAAACAAGGTATGCAATGAAGGATTAACTCAGCAGGCCTCAGTTGTCTAAGCCCTGCACATTCCAAAGAAAGATCTGGCCTTTTCCTGGCTCTTGGAAGATAATTTGTAAGCCCTTAGACTATCCTGCCTTAGACTAGGAGGCCTTGGCCACACCAAATAGACTATGTTAATAATATGATTTATGGTGAAGGCTCAGGACCACATGATGATCGGTTTGAACTTCGAAAGGCTGGAGACTGAGTAACTAAAGTCAGTCATGAAGATACTCCATGCCTATATGACTGACTCCCCAATAAAAACCCTGAGCATTATGTCTCAGGTGAATTCTCCTGGTTGTCACACATTGTTGCTAGGAGAATAAGCGCTGTCTGTTAAGACTGCTGGTAGAGGACAACAGGAAGCTTATCCCTCATCTCCTGGACTAAGAGAAATCTTGGCGATTTAATTCAATAACTTAATTTTACAAATAACAAAGCTGAGCTTTAGAGATTAAGTGGATTGACCAGGAACACACAGGAAATTGAAAGGATTAAAACACAGGTGTCCTGACTCCTAATTGAAAGCTCATTGGGATCCTGGTTTTCTTTGATGTTTGTACACTTAGATCTTTGATGTTATACAGTTCAAGTTAATTCCCTAATGTTTAAGTGACAAATATTGCTTTATTAACAGTAGTGTCATCTATATCTTATAGTAACTACTTGTTAATTGTCAGAGGAAAGATTTGCACAATTAACGTGCCCAAGAAAAATATATTCAGAAACCAGATTATCTATTTAGTAAAAGGTAATGAAGGTAATGACCTAGAAGCAATTTAATACCTTCATTTTATGTTGCCTTGCAGACTATCAAGTACCCTTACCATGCCCTTTACTTAATGAGAAGTGTATTTTTAAAAAAGCATAACTAAATTATTCAGGAATGAAATAGTAAGTGAGAAGAAAAGTCTATGAGATTTCATTATTGAAAATCACCCTGAAATATAACAAATTACTATGGACTGTTCATTAGTTTACTATGAACAGTTCTTTGAAGATAAATTAACATATATTACATTAAGGGATATAGAGAATTTATTTCTGAAACTGAGTTTCATACATTATAGATTTAGACTCCTTAGGAAACTGATTTAAATTGAATTTGTGCTGAAAGTGTGCTATCCTTTAAAGTTTTTCCAACACTAAATACCCCATTGTACATTACTGATTTTTCATAAAACCTTTTGTGCTTTTGAACTAGGAAGATAGCAGAACTGCTTTTTGTAAACAGAGAGTCGGACTCATTGCAAATGACTGATAATGGTGGAGAAAAAAAGGCAGAATGTTTCAGAAGTAATAGAATATCACACGGGAGAAAGAAGCAAGAGGAATGCTTACTTTCTTTTCATCTTGAGTTCTTAAAGACAGTAATAGTTTGAATGTAATCAATGATGACGATCACTCAAATAGCTTAAAACCATGGAATTTATAATGTGACAAAAAAGTTCCCTAGAGTACACAGTATCACCTTAAACTAGCCGAAGTCATTTGATCAGCAATTAGACAAAGTCCTAAAAAATAGCTGAGGAAAGAAGCACAAAAGTTTGATAAAACATTACTTAAGTATTTTTATAGTGAGGGACTGAAGCTTAAAAAAAAATTGTAGATTATGATCAATATGCTAATGAAAAATTGCAGTTATAACTGAATTTTTGTAAAAAGATAGGATGTACAGATTTGGCATATCCAGCTACATCTTATTTTATAAAGCAGATGATCCTAGGTATTTAAGTTTTTATATTTATTTATAGCCTAAACTTTGATTAATTTTAACATGATACGTGTAACTTTAAAATTGGCATTCATATCTTAGAGATAGAATTCACAGACACTATTAGATCTCAGAACTAGGCTGTAAAGTAATAATTTTATTTTTAAACCCTCAAATTCTAGGTTGACTTATTAGTGCTAGACTATTAGAATTAAATAGAATTAGTCTTGGATATCACTGAGACTAACCACTTTATTAATTAAACAACTGGCCCAGAAAAGTAGTGACTTGGCAAATATCAATTACCAAGTAGAATAGAATTTGTACTGAAACTCAGATTCCCAAACTTCTAGTTCAGGGCTACTGATGAAATTATACTACTTTAAACACACCCCTGAACAAAGTTAAAAATATAACAGGGACACTTAATTCATAAAAGTTTGTCTTTATTGAAAACAGATTAGATGAAAAGTTCTAACTACTTTGCTAAAAGTTAGAGATTCTGATTTTATTTGTGGAGATGGAGAGAAAGAAATATTTATTTTAAACTCCTTAGTTTATTGTGAATTTGCTCAACCATCCAAATCATTAAGCATTGACCACACATAACAGTGCCAGGTGCTTAAGAGCATGCAAAATTTCTTTCAAAATAAAATACTTTAGGCTGACCTAAAGCAATATATAGTGTAGTAGAGGAAGGCAGACATCAATGGTGAATCACGTCATATATGGCACTTTCTTTATATTTGCTTAGACTTAGAACACCATATATTTCCCATAAGGTATAAATTACTCAGAATTCATTTTAACTAACATTGATGGGTATTAAATGTAATTCAGTTTGTCAGCTGGAACCTATAAAGACAAGATTGTGTTGATTTGTTTTATTTCTGTAAGGAAGATAATACAGAAGTAGAAAGGGGAGGAGAATATACAAATTAGTAGCCCTTGAGTTGGGTTTGACCCACAAAATGGTTTGTGTGGTTTATACAGCGTTAGTCTATAGTGTTTTTTAACAATACTTCAATACCCTGTCATTATTTAAAACTAGATTTCTTATTTTAACAATCCAAATTTCTGTTTCTCTTGAAAAATCAGGTGATTTGGCAACACCATCTTGCAGCTGGAACTGAATTAATATGGCTGTCCTCTTTAGATATGTGCTTGCTAGTTCACCATGGTAACCACCACTCCCTATTATCTCTCGAATGGTAGTATCCACCAGGGCCCTCCAGGTGTTTGAGTTTGGGACCCTTGTTTTAAAGCAAGCATTTTGTTCTTTGAGGGGGAGAGGGTAAATGGGGAAAGAGAAAGAAGGGTAGAGAAAGTTCTGCTGTGAAATTATATATTCAGGAATTACCCTACCCCGGGATATATGGGATATGGTGAACTAGGGCTTGGTCATTCAATAAATATTTACTAAACACGGAACGGTATTAACTAACCGAGGTACTAGGGATCTAGCAAGATCAGACTTGGTCCCTTTTCCTATAATGCTTTTCCTAGTAAGCTCCCACAAAGAAATCACACAAATATAAAATTGCAAATGTGCAAATGACATGACGGAAAGGGGCATAATGCTCAGAGAGTCTATAATTTTGGAATCTAATCTAAATGGAGTTGGGTGATTTTCTCAAGTGTCATACTGGAGCTAAGAGTTAACTAAGCAAAGAAGGAAAGAACATTCTAAGTAGAGGGAAAAGAATATGGAAAGGCTCTGTAGCAGAAGGAAATAGCAAGTCAAAGGACTGAAAGAACACTAATTGTGGCCAGAGACGTGAAGAATGAGGAGGAACACAGTATGGGATGAGGCTGGAACCATGAAGTACCTTGTAGTATGTACAAAAGAGTTTGTCTTTAGTCTAAGAGTAAGCAAAGCCAATGGAGGACACTAGGGGTGGAATCTTTGTTAACGAGATTTTTGTTTAAGGAGGATAACTCTGGCAACTGAGTGGAGAACAGACATGTCGGGAGCCAGAGGGTATAGACACAGCAATTAGGAGGCTAACTGCCATAGACTAGGCAATAGATGGTAGTAGGTTGGATGAGCATTGTGGGTGGGGAGAGGTGAATGGACTTAAGAGACGTTAGGCGGTAACATAGACAGGATTTGGTAATGGAGTAAATGTGAGGTATAAGGGAGAAGGCAGCTTTAACGACTCATAGGTTTCTGAATTATATAAATAAATAATTAGCAGTGAATTGCAGAATTGGGTAAACCAAAGAGGAGGATCAGGTTTTGGGAGAGACAGGTGTGTGGCGGGGAGGAGGAAAGATTTTGAGCTAAGTTTGGGACATGATGAACTTCAGGGTTTCAGATATCCTCAGGGAGATGTCAAATAGAATATAGAAAGCCAGAGCTCAGATGAGCAGGCTGTGTTAGGATCATGGATGTGTGAGTCATCTGATTTTAAGTGGCATGATGCCATGAATATGGATGCAATCACTTGGGAAAAACAGGTGGCCTAGGCTTAGGTCTTGAGAAACTTCAACCTCTGATGGCATGGCAGAGGCAGATGAGTTTAAAGAGAAGCTAGCTTAAGGTATTAAAAAAAGAAAATCCGTGACAGTGTGCTAGCCAGCGTGGTAGCCAGTGGAAGTGTTATGGATACAAATAAGGAGTTAACTGCTGCTGAGAGACTAGTTTCGGCTAGGACTGAAAAACTTCTAATGATCTTGTTGACATGAAGGTCACTGTGAGCCTTAGGCAACAGCTATTTTGGTAGAGTGATGGGACAGATGCACATTAGAGTTGCAAAAGAAGTGAGAAGATGGTGAGCATGTGCGTGGTCACCCCTGAAATTTGATTATGAAGAAAGGTATGGGGCAGCTTTTGACTGTCAAGTCTCTTTATTCTATGTTTCCTATTAATCTCTATGTTCATCTCTCTTTTTTCTTTCCTTTAGGTTTATCCTATTTTTCTTTTTTCTAACATAAATTGGATGCTTAGTTCGTTAAATTTCCAGCTCTTGATTTCCATTGTAAACATTTAAAGTTCTAGATTTGCTTCTGCATGCCAACTTAGCTGCTTCATTCAAGTTCTGATATGTAGTATTTTTATTATCATATTCTAACTATTTTCTAAATTCCATTGATTCTTTCCTTTACCCACATGTTCATAAGTGTTTTTAAATTTTCCAAATAAATTTTCAGATTATTTTTGTTACTGAATTCAAACAATGTTTTGGAGTGAGAGAATGTAGTTTATGAAATCCCAATTCTTCGAAATTTAATATTAATAGCTAACAATCAACACTATATGCCAGGTACCTCTAAAGATTTTATATGAATTATATAATTTTTAGTCCTCACAATGATTCTACAAGTTGGGTCTCTTATTCTCATTTTCATAAATGGGAAAATAGGCACAGAGAGGTTAAGTAATTTACCCAGGTAAATTTATGAAGTTATACAGAGCTGATGTGATGGGGCCACATTTTTTTCTTCCCCACTTAAGATTTTACTCTTGGAGTAAATTATAAACAGAGCTATGTACTTCTTTTGGGAGGGGGTATCAATTTCATTGAGGTGTAATAAATGTACATATAACATACTGCATGCGCTTAGGGTATACAATTTGATAGGTTTTGAGGTATGTATAAAACCTGTGAAACCACCACAATAATCAAATACAGAATATTTCCACACGCATTAAATTTCATCCTGCCCTTTTGATGCATATCCTCCCTTCTGCCCCAGGTCCCAAGCAACTGGTGGTCCATTTTTTGTGACTATACGTTAGTTTGCATTGTCTAAAATTTAATATAAATGCAATGATATAGTGTGAGTTCATTTTTGTCTGGCTTCTTTCATTCTGCCTACTGATTTTTAGATTTACCCATGTTTTTGTGTCTATTAGTAGCTTGTTCCTTTCTTTTACTGCCGTGTAGTACTCCTTTGTATGGAGATACCATAGTTTATCCCTTTGCTTTTGATGGACATTTGGGTTAATTTTAATTTTGGGCATTGTGAATAAAGCTACTATGAACATTCACATTCAAGTGTATATATGGACATATGCTTTCATTTCTCTTCAGTATCCAGGGATATAATGGTTATGCTTTATGACAAGTCTATGTTTTACTTTTTAAAACTATCCAACTGTTTTCCAATGTGGCTGTTAAAACTTTATATTCAGTATAGGTATTCTAATTAATCTGCAACATTGATATTTGGTATAGCCTTTTTCAGTCTACATTTAGTAGTATCTCATTGTTGTAATTTTCATTTTCATGATCACAAGTGATCTCGAGCATCTTTTTATGTGCTTCTTGGCCATGCATATATCTTTTGTGAAGAGTCTGTTAAAATATTTTGTCAGTTTTTACTGGATTTTCTTATTGAGTTTTAAAAGTTCCTTATATATTCTGGATAAAAATACTTTGGATAAAAAGTATTTATATTTTCTGGATAAAAGATACATGTGCTGCAAATATTTTCTCCCAGTCTGTGGCTTGCCTTTTCATTAATCTATTTTGCAAAAAACCCAAGCCTTTAATTTTGATAAAGTCTCATTTGTCAATTTTAGTTCATGCTTTTTCTTTCTTGTCTAAAAAATCTTTGTCTCCTCTAAGGTAACAAAAATTTTCTCCTGTTTTCTATAAGTTTTAGCTTTTATATTTAGGTCTATGATCCATAGCAAGTAGATTTCTATGGATGGTGTGAGGTAAGAATCAATAGGCTGTGTGTTTCTAGGAATTTATCCATTTCTTACAGGTTATCCATTTTGTTGGTATATAACTATTCATAGTAGTCCCTTATAACCATTTTTATTTCTGTGGCATTAGTTCTAATATTTCTTCTTTCATTTCCGATTTTTTTCCTTAGTCAAGTTTGTCAATTTTATCTTTTCAAAAAATTAACTCTTAGTCTCATTGATTTTTTTTCTATTGTTTTTTTCTATCCTCTATTTTGTTTATTTGTGCTCTGATCTTTGTTACCTCCTTCCTTCTAACTTTGGGCTTAATTTGTTCTTTCTCTAGCTGCTTGAGGTGAAATGTTAGGCTGTTTATCTGAATCTTCCTTCTTTTTAAATGTAAGCATTTATCACTATTAACTTCCTCTGACTACTGGTTTTGCTGCATCCCATAATATTTGTGATGTGTTTTCTCTTGTTGTGAGGTATTGTCTCATTTCCCTTTTGATTTCTTCTTTGATCCAATGGTGTGCTATTTAATTTCCATATAGTTGTGAATTATCCAGTTTTACTTCTGCTGCTGATTTCTAGTTTCATTTCATTGTGGTCAAACAAGATATTTGGTACGATTTCAATTTTCTTAAATTTGCTAAGACTCATTTTGTGACCTAACATGTGATCTACCCTGGAGAAATGTCCACGTGCGCTTGAGAAGAATGTGTATTCTGCTGCTGTTGGATGGAATGTTGTGTACACGTCTGTTACTATTATGGTATTACGATTTCTCCCTTCAATTCTGTCAATATTTGCTTTATATGTTTAGATACTCTGATGTTGGTTGCATATATAATTGTTATTATCTTCCTGGTGGATCAACCCTTAGCATTATATAGTCTTTCTTTGCCTCTTATGACAATTTTGGCTTAAAGTCTATCCTGCTCTCTTTTGGTTACTATTTTAATGAAATATCTTTTTCTATCCCTTCACTTTCAGTCTATGTGTATCCTTAAATCTGAAGTAAGTTTTTTGTCATAGAGTTCATCTGTGGCGATTTCCTGCTGGTGGCTTCTCATTTAAAGGCTGATGTTGTGATCCTCAGATCCCTTGGGAAGGGCAAGACTATGCTACTACAGAGACCACTGACATTAGGAAAATGATGTCTCCTGATGGCTTTGAAATGTTCAGACTTTCCCAGAAGATCACTAATGACATTATTTATTTTCTTCCAAGAAATGCTGATATTGACCAGGTGGCATCCTTAGGGCCTGGAGGGCAAGTGGATATGGAACAAAACGTTCTGAATAATAAATTGAAGAAAATCTCTGCTTATTTTGGAGACTTGATCTGAAGTCCAGCCTCTGAATCATAACTGTAAGGTGGTACAGGGACAAAAAGATAATTTAGTGGTCAGAACATTATTGAAATGAGACACTTGGAATTTCTTTCTATATTCACTGATATATTGTACCCATAGTCTTCTACCACTATATAAAATGGAAACTTATAGGAGATTAATGAGTATTAATGAAGTGCTTTGAGATCTTTGGGTAATATTAAGTATGTGTATTGTACATTAGGATAGTACATGTCTGATTTGGAAAAGGTAGGTTTTCTCCTGCGCTTAAGTGTCAGGCAACATCTGTGTGTATGTTATGTGTGTATTTCTTTTTAAATTTTATGTTTTGGTTTAACATCTTTGTGTGTGTGTATATATAAAAAACAATTTTTTTTTAATACAGAGAGATACAAAGAAAACAACGAGTTATAGTCTATCCACCCATTTAACCCTTGTTGAAATCAATAACGTTTTGCCTCTAAGGGCAGAAACATAAACACAGAATAGTACAAAATGAAAAGTAAAAGTCTTCCACATCCATCCCCTACCCTTCATTAATCTATCTAAAGATAACCACAGCTAACAGTATTTTATAATTACTTTGGAGGGCAGAAAGGAATTGCAATAGACTCTAATACATTCCCCCACCACCACTGATGCACCATTCAATATGCCCCCCTTCACCTTTATACTTAATGTATTTTTTTACTAGTACATCTTCGAGATCTTTCCATGTCAGTACATACATACAGATCTACCTTGTTTCTTTTAGTGTCCATTTTGCATTCCATCTTCTGGATTTACCATAATTTGACCAGTTCCTATTGATGGACACTTGGGCTGTTTTGGGTTTCTTGCACTTATCAACTATTTCTATGCTGTGATTAGAGTGCATGATTCCCTCCATCCTTCCTAGCTCTGGGCATCATCAAGCATTTTAATTTGTTATCTCATGTGTGAGAAAAATGGTATCTTATTGTTTGTATGTGTTTCCTTAATTACAAATGAGATTTGAACATACTTTTGTATAGTTTGTTCTTATGAAAATTGTTTACACCTTTTAAACTATTCCTAGCTTTTACGATTTTTTTCTTTTGGATTATTCTTTTATAATATTTATGAATTCTTTCTTGTTTTTAGTAGGTGTGGCAAATGTTTTGCTAATTTGTTGTTATCCTTTGTGATTTACTTACTTTGTGATTTATTTTTTTGGTGATACATAAGTTTTAATTTTTATGTACTCATAAAAAAAGACTTCTCAGTCTTTTTTGTTGTTGTTGCTTCTGAGTTTACGTCCTTTTGAGAGATCTTTTCCACTCCCAGAATATAAATACATTTATCCAAGTTTTTTCTAGAACTTTCTGGTTTCCATGTCTTTGCTCCACTTGGAATTTGCTTTTCAATACCCTTTTATTTTATACAGTTAGTAAATTTCCATTGCAAACATAATGTGAAATATATTTTGTAATATGGTTTATATTCTTTTTCTATTAAATGACAATGAAAGGAAAGAAAAATAAAGTGAGTTTCTTGCAGACAACACTTAGTTGGGTCTTTTTAAAAAAGAAAATCCATTCAGCAACTCTGTCATTTAATTTGGGAGTTTATGCATTTAAAGTAATTATTAAAACATAATTATTGATAAGAAAGGATTTATTATTGTCCTTTTGTTGATCTTTTTCTGTTAGTCTTGTAGTTCTTTGGTCTTTTTCTTCCTTGTTGTCTTTTTTCTGTGTTTTGTTGATTTTTTTATTTTTGTATTGGTATGCTTTTATTCCTTTCCCTTTTTCTTTTGTGTAACTTCTATAGGTTTTGGGTGTGCGTGTGTATGTGTAAGCTGTGGGGCCTACAAAAAATATCTTATAGTTGCGTGTATTTTAAGCTGACAACAAATTAAGTTCAAATGCACACAAAAACTCTACATTTTAACTTGTCCCTGCTAACATTGTTATTGTTGTCCTAATTTATATCTATTTATCTTGTGTATATTTTTAAATTTTTAAAGTTATTTTTATATATTTTTAACTTTTATACTAAAGTTAAGGGACTTACCCACCACAGTTAAAGTAATACAGTATTCTGTATTGTCTAAATATTTATCTTTCACAATGAGTTTCATATTTATACTATTGTTACTGTTTAGCATCCTTTTGTTTCAACTTCTAGAACTCTCTAGCATTTCATGTAAGGCAAGTTTAGTGGTGATGAAGTCCTTCAGCTTTTAAATATCTGGGAAAGCCATTATCTATCGATTTTTGAAGACTAGTTTTACAGAATATATTATTCTTGGTTGGCAGTTTTTACTTTCAGCACTTTAAAAAGATAATCCTACAAGATGATCTTTTCTGGTCTGCAAGATTTTTTGCTGAATAATCTGCTTATACTTTTATAAGGGTTCCCTGGTATGTTACAAGTGTCTTTTTTCTCTCTGCTTTCAAAACTCTTTGACTTTTGACAACTTGATTATAATGTGTCTAGGTGTGAATTTCTATAGATTCCTCTTTTTAGTTTCCTTTGGATTCTTTGATGTGGATGTCCATTTCCTACACTAGCTTTGGGAGATTTTCAGCCATTGTTTTTTTTGAATAAGTTTTCTGGTCCTTTCTCTCTCATATGTTTGGGACTCAGTGTGGACCCTGGTCTTCCTGATGGTTTACTATAAGTCCCTTTAGCTTTGTTCATTCTGTTTTCTTTTTGCTCTTCTGACTAAATTATTTTCAATGACTTGTCTTCAAGTTCATTGATCCTTTCTTCTGTATGATCTGCTGATGAACCCCTCAAGTGAATTTTTCACTTCAGTTTTTGCATTCTTCAGCTCTATGGTTTCTGTTTTGTACTTTTTAATAATTTCTATATCTTGAAATTCTCATGCTTTGTTGAAATTGTTCATGCTTTATTATCTTGATCTGGGTTAGGATCTTTATGACAGTTTGAATTCTCTGTCAGGTAAATCATATAACTGTTTCATTAGGGTTTCTGGAGATTTATCTTGCTTTGTTTGGAACATCTTTGTGTAATTCTTCATTTTCCTTGACTCTTTGTATTGTTGTCCGTGCATTAGACAAAACTGACACCGCTCCCAATTTTCATGGACTGGCTTTATACAGAATATCCTCATCAATCAGTTTGTCCAGAGATTCTTGGGGCCTCTACCAACTCTTTTCCTCCCTAAAGAGAAGCAGGAAGCAGTAGTTCTAGTTTGCTCGCTCTCTGTGGAGTTGGAGGAGGAGGGAAGCTATGTTATTTACCTGTTCAAATTGCTGCCCGTTTTCCGCCAGGTGGCTCGACTCTACTGGACCTGTCAGAGCTCCAAGTCTGGCAAGACAGAAGCATGACCTCTGAGGGGCCTCCTAGGAAAGGTTGGGGTGCTCAATGTGTCAACCAACCCCTTCCCTCCTCTGGAAGAAACTGAGAGCTAGGAGGTCTCTTCCCAATCCTATGGCAGTACACTAGGTCAGGGACTCTGGCAAGAATTTGTCCCTAATCTCCCCACTAGTTTTGGTGATTTTCATTTTGTTCACCTGGGCTGTAGGAGCCTTTCAATTAGTTTCTGGATTTCTCATAAAGGAAATCTGTTTGCAAATTGTTGCCAAATCAGTGTGTTTGCAGGGGAAAGGAGAGTCCATGGCTTCCTACTCCACCATCTTGCTGACAATCCCTTCCCCTCCACAAAATGGCTTTTATTTCACTCTCATTGTTGATAGTTTCATTGTAGGTAGAAGTTTAGATTTCTGGATATTTTCTCTCAGCAACTTGATGTTTCACTGTCTTCTGAATTCCTTAGTTGTTAATGAAATGCCAATACTCAAACTAATTTTCACTCCTTTGTCAGTGATATCTTCTCTAGTTGTTTTAAAAATATTGTCTTTTGTATTTTGAGTTTTTACTCTAATGTGTTTTCATTTAGCCTGACTTGAATTTTTTGGGCTTTCTGAATCTGAAACTTGGTGTCATTCATAAATTGGGCAAACTCTAAGTCATTAACCTTTTGAATAATTTCTCTGAAATTCCAATTAGATATATATTGCACCTGCTCATTATACCTTCATTCTCTTAATTCCTTGTTCATATTTTCCTTTTTTTTTTTTAATTCCTCTGGGCTGTATTCTGGGTGATATTTTTTCTCTCAGATCTAGTTCACTAATTTCTTTTTAACTACTTAATCTCTTGTTTAACCATCCATTTCAGTTTCTAACTGTAATTATATTTTTCTGTTTTGAAAATGATTTATTTCCAAATGTGCCTAATCAGTTTTGATTTCTTTATCACATATTAATATTGTTTAATTTATTCACATATTTTATATTATGCATTTAATTCTGACATCTTCAATCTTTGCAGGTAAGAGTCCTTAGTGTAATTTTTCATTTTGAGCTCATGTTCCTTGGAATTTTATCTGTCAGGATTCTGGGTTTAATGTATACTCCTCAACAGATAGATCACATTTGTTTTTTCCAGGTGCTTGAAGTTACTACCAAGCCAGCGTAACATTAAACTGTATTTTCAGGTGGTTTTTTTCCCCTCTGAAGTCACAGAAGTGGTGTGAATTTAGGCTGCAAACTTGTGAGAGAATAGCTTGTTATGAATTTTCAGGGAACACTTCCTCCCTACCCCAATTTGTATCTCCTTCACTGAGAGCCAAGATAGGAAAAAATTGCATCATCTCTGAGGACCTGCTTATTTCCCCCCTAATCCACTGAAGAAGTATACTATGAGAATTCTGGCATTAAGCTGGGGGAGATGAGATCTCTGATTAGAACTCACTACAAGGTATTGCCTCTAATGGCACCTCCTCATATGCCCTACACCTAAAAATCAAAATATGTAACTACTTCCAATCCCAAGACAAACATCTGTGTGGTACTTTATCATTCCATATTCACTTCTTTTGTGTTTTTTTGCCTCTGAGGAATTTACTCAATTACCAGCTCAATCATTCATTGAAAAAGATTAAATAATCTTTGCAGCATTTTAAGGCATTTCTCTGAATCTTTGTTCAGCCAGATGGCCCTGGTTTCTGCTTTTATAAACTAGTAGATGAGGGTCATATGCTGAGTATAAAGGAGGAAGAGAGTTTGCTGGAGAGTGAAAAAGGCTTGAAGTGGTAGAAAATGAGAAAGCAAATTAAATAATGAAACACTTAATAAACAAAGAGTTGATGTATGCAGGAAAGTTCATAGGGAGAGATCACCTGACAGACTTTATAGCCCCTGGCTATACTATAGTCTCATATCTGATACATATTTGCCATATAACCTTGGACAAATTACACCCAATTTACTTCTACCTATATCATGGGGGTTATCAAGACAAGTGTTATAATGTGCTTTGAAAATATTAAATCACATAAAATATAAGGCATAGTAATCATGTCTTCTACCATACAACTGCATCATCTCAAACTCTTGTCTCATAGATTATCTCAGGAAAAACAGACTCAAGTTAATGGGTAAAACAGTTTAGGAGATTCAGACAAAAAGTTTATAATCACAGTTATGGATTAAAATCCAACATTGAACCAAAGCACTATTTCAGTAAATAGTAAATGAATCATGATGTGAGATGTATTTGTTTCATAGGCTTCTCTATGTAACAGAATTTGTTAAAACCAAATTATCAAAACCCTAATTTCTATGAGCTATTTGCCATGATATAAAAATAATTTTGCTAAGCAAAATTCTGTATTATATTAAAGTGGTTTCATTAGAATTTTACCTATAGTAAAAATTAAATTTTTATCTGATTATTTTAAACCAAGATAATCTAAGAGAATCTAAGCAGTCATAAAATAGGCAATCTTTTAGGCAGGAAAAAAAAAAATCCAACAAAGTACACAAATAATATACCTCAAATGTTAATAAAAATTGAGTTAACCCCCAAATTTTAGATAGCCAAAAAATTTCTAGATTTTGGCCTTTTCAAGATTGTCATGTAATAATATGTTTACCATTGTTCTAGTTGCTATGAGATAAAAATATGATAAAATAAGTTCTTATCTTTAGAGGAGTTTCATTTTATAGGGTGATACTCCAAATATAGTATACTATCAACGCTCATTTTAAGTCCTTTTACTTGTTCCAATGGTAGATAGCATCCATTTTATCAAATACAGTAGCTCCCCTTGTCTGTAGTTTCAGTTAGCTGTGTTCAACTGTGGTCAGAAAATATTAAATGGAGAATTCCAGAAATAAACAATTCATAAGTTTTAAATTCTGCACCATTCGGGGTAGCATGATGAATTCTCGCGCCATTCTGCTTGGTCTTGCCTGAGATGTGAATCATCCCTTTGTCCAGCGTATCCACACTGTATTCCCTACCTGCCTGTGAGTCACTTAGTAGCCGTCTTGGTTATCAGATTGATTGTGGTGGTATAGCAGTGTCTGTGTTCAAGTAACCCTTATTTTACTTAATAGTCCCAAAGTGCAAGAGTTGTGATGCTGGCAATTTGAATACACCAAAGAGAAGCCATGAAGTACATCCTTTAATTGAAAAAGTATGTATGTATGGGAAAAAACATAAGTATATATAGGGTTCAGCACTATCCACCGTTTAAGGCATCTACTGGCGGGGGGGGGGGGGCAGAATGTATAACCTGTGGATAACAAGGGACCACTGTAATCTGTTTTAAAGACTGAAGTCTTCTGTGCTAAAAGTATAGAAGTGTGAACCTTTTTCTGGTAAGGTACATGTCCTATTGATCATGCCAAAAAAGGTTCAATAGTTGTTTTTAAATTAGTATACAGGCTTTTATTCCCCCCAACTACTTATTCCTGGAGGTTAACTATATATAACCTCCAGGAATAAGTAGTTGTGGGGGGGGGGGAAGTCTAATTATTTCAGAAAGGGCTAATTCCCCTTATCTCAATTCTATTCAAGTGTAACAAAAGAGTGGGTTAGGCAGTCTTAACTTCTTGAAAAAAAGAATTTGAGAAGAACCAGCAAAATGTGTTTAAAGTAGTAATGGTTGTTATACTAATGTTATTTTTATATTGCTCCATGGTTCTTCGTAACTGAGTCTTTAGAAATTTAGAATTTTTTTAGTAAGAAATGAACATAACAAAAGCTTTAAAGAGATCAAAACTAAAATGAAATTGGTATTTAATATGACAGTAAAGACAGAGTGATTTGGTAATCAAGAAGCACACCTATTCAAAACAGACATAGGGCCTTTTGATTTAAAAAAAAAAATCAAATGTCAGTTAAGTTTTGTACGTGTAACCACATAGACTTTCCCTACTATTTTGCTCGCTGGGAATATGAAGAACTCACTGGGGAAGCTTCATTAATTCAGAATGATCAATGGAAAGTATACTTCCAGTTACTTGGAACTGATATAAAAATTTGAATTCAAGTACTCTTTTAAATACAGATTACTCTGGACTTTTTTCTAAAGAATAGGGAAATGATTTCTGGTTAAGACACATCTTTTTAAAACAGGATGAAAATTTATTCTTTTAAGTTGTGTTTTAAAACTGTTAACTTGATTATAAAAAGACAAGCATAGACAAACAACTTACACTCTTTTTAAGAGACACTGTAAAAGGCAAAAGCTTTAGTTCAGCTTGTTTCCAAATCTAGATTGAGTTCTACTGTTTTTTAAAAATTACATTCACAAACAAGAGATTCAATCAACAGGAAGACTTTTAGAAATGTAAGTTCTTCCTCACTAGCTTGGAATATCAGTAATCAGAAGTCTGAAAACTCAATCTAGCTATCATGCAATTTATACTGTAGAAGCATACTTTTAGAATTTTGAGCTTAATTATAGATGCTTTTTTCCGATTGTGATAGTGTTTAGCCACTTTGTGTTTATCTCAGGGTAAGAGTTATGATGGGGGAGGGCACAAGGAAACTTTCTGGGCCACTGGGGATACTGTATATCTTAATCTGGGTGGTGGTAACATGAGTGTATCCATATGTAAAATTTCACCTAGCTGTACACTTAAGATTTATGCTCCTTATGGTATATGTTATAGCTCAAGAAAAATGTAAAAAGAGTGTTTAGCTACTTTATGAAATGCCCACCAACTTGCAGTGAATCATTAATATAATTGTATAAGTCAAAAAGTATAGAGGAAAAAGAAATTATCTAACATAAGGATTGCTAGTCAGTTTCAAGTAAATTAGCTATATCTGAAGCCAGGGTAAAGCTTCAGTGATGAGAGGTCACTGGTATCTACCAGAAAAGGTGTCAGGAAGAATGTAATGTATACGTTTAACTACAAAGAAGTTTTTTAAAGCTTAAACAACAACTAGAAGATCAGAACATCATCAAATAAGTGACATGACTACAGCATGCTTATTTGATTTACGATTACCCATGGTTATTTCTGCTTCTTGCTGTTTGAGTTTCTGTCATTGTACTGCTTGGATTTCCAAAGGATGGGGAATTCTTTAATTCCAAAGAATTAAAGTTAAATTCAAGTTGTTACTTAATTTCAACTGTTGTTTTTAGCGTGCTAAAAAGCTGAAGTTGTGACTGGATTTTTAAATTATGCATTCTACTTCCTATTTACTAAGGGAGAAGAGTTGGTTTATGTACGCAGGAATATAAACTTAATCTGCCTCAAATGTTTTCAGTTTTGCTAATAACTATGTTAATTCTCATCACCTCCAAAAGCCTTTGAGAGGATTAGCTGCAAGACCAATACTGTTCTATATTAGCCAGTATTAAGCATATGATGTCACTCTGTTTCCTCCCCTACTCAAGCTATTTTTTTTGCGAGAGGTGGGGGGTGGGGGAGGGGAGGTAGATTTTTGGGTAATTCTCAAAATTCTGTGGCTTAAATACCACTAGCTGACACACATGATTGACAACCTTACACTCCCAAACCTGTTTGAAATGGGTCAAATACCTAAGGTTCGCAGAGCAATGCAATCCAACCAGTAATTCCCCATAAAAGAGAAAGGGGGTGTGATTAGCTTCCAGCTATTAAGCAAGTTATTGCAGAAACAGTTTGGTGTTTTGTTTCTGAAATAGGTACAGGCTAAGCTAGTATTTTCTATTAGCTCAAAAAAAAAAAAAGAAAGAAAGAAAAGAAAAGAAAAAAGACTAGGCTGTAAGAGGTAGGATAAATAGCCAAAGCATGAAGCAACTGGGGCAAACGTTAAGGGCTTTATGGAGGTCTTTCTATTGACCCTCAACATTGGTTATTGATCATTAACCCTGCTGGGGAACTATCGAACGGAATTTGTGTGAGGCTTATCGAGCCACAGGAAAGGAGATGCAGGAGGGAATATAAGCTTCTAATAAAAGAAACGCAGCAACAATAGCAGAGGAACAGCTCTGCCTGGTGACGTAATGGCTGGCAGCAGTCCAGCTTCAGCAGCGCTGCTGCTCCCTCAGCATCCAACCTCTCAACACAGTCCAGCTTCAGCAGAGCTACTGGGGCTGCCAGTTCTTGCGATGCCACTTTGTTGGTGGCACAAACACCTTACCATAGAGGGCCAGGACACCGAACAAAGGGTTGTCCTGCTGTTTTAAGTTGTCAGAACACAAACTCATTCACTCGTCCCCTAAACCCCTCAGTAACCGAGTCTATCAGCTGCTTAAGTTTAGGGCAAGAACACCGGCGCGTCCTCCAGGCGTGCCTCAGTTTCCCCAGGCTGGTCTTGGGTCCGCCTCTCACCGCCTCCCCCCACCCCAACACACCGGTCCTCAGCCGAGTTGATCCCGGAGGCCCCGCTTGCCCGGCCCCGCATGCCGGTCCTCCCGCCTTACCTCCGCCAGGTAGAGGTTGAGGAGACAGAGCGTGGAGAACTGGAGACAGGAGGGGAAGCAGTAGAGCAGCCAGTGGGGGAAGAAGTGCAGGTGAGCGGGCGGCCGGAGCAGGGGCAGGGAGCCGCTGAGCGAGAAGGCGGCGGAGAAGAGGGTGGTCCTGAGCGCTGCCCACAGGAGACAGAGGAAGAGGCAGAGGGTCTGGTAACTCAGCCGCCGCTCGCGGTACAGGAGCAGCCGCCACAGCTGCAGGTAGGCAAAGGCGAAGAGTGCGGCGTAGAGCAGGGCGTGCAGGACGCTCAGCGCCAACTGCACCGAGCCCGGCACCGCGGCGCCTGAGGCGGCAGCGACGGCGCCTTCGCCTCCGCCGCCCTCGCCGGGCGTCGAGGACTCGCGGCCGGCCGCGGGGGCGGCGGCGGCCACCGGACCCGGTACGGACACCCTCATGAGGGGGCTGAGGGACGGGCGAGGGAGCGCGGGAAGGAAGGGGCAGGACTCGGAGCCGCCGTCGAGGGGGAGAAGGATTTGTCCCTTACCCCCCACCCACCCCAACCTCCAACCCCAGGAAGCGCCGTGACAGGACTCGGAGCCCCGCGCTGAGCAGCCGCGGCTCCCTCGACCCCGCCTCCTCTTCCCGCCCCCCACCCCCCCGGGGGTCTCGGCTCCTCCTGCTGCGGCTCCGCTCGGTAGCTGCAAAAAACAACTCTCCGTTGGAGACAATCAGCTGAGAAACCCGAGCATTTGAGGCGCTCGCTCCGCACCGTGGGCTCGCGCCGATTGGCCCAGGCGGGCACGCCCCCTCCACGCCGCGCTCGGAAGCCCACGGGCTGCAGGACCCGTCGCTCCAGGGCTCGAAGATCTAATTGGGCGCTGGCTTTCCCCGCTTTCTCGCTTCCCTGCACTCCCCACCCACGTTGCCGATTGGCCCAGCAACTGCAAGGCCCGTTCGCACCGGCGGGGGGGACTCAGTTGTCGCCTGTCACCTGGGGCGGGTCTCCATCCGCCCCCCTGCGCGTCCCATTGGTTGGAGAGGTTGCACGTAAAGAGCACGAGGAGAGGGAGGAGCCTCAGGGATTATTTTTTTGCCCTGCAGGCCGAATCCTCCGAGTGTTGGCCACGGTAGGCGCTGCACTCTCGCTTGGGACAAGCGGGGCAGGGCCCCTCCCTCTGCTTCTTCGCAAGGCGGGAGTAGCCGACCGCGCGCAGGTAGGTAGGTAGCGGCGCGGGTCCTTCTGGGGCTAAGTTCTTTGCCTGTAGCTGTGGGGATTCAGATAAGGCGGCTCTCGCGTCGCAAGGGCCGCACCGCCGAGCTCTAGAGTTTGGCTTAGAAGGAACCTCACCTGGATTCTTCTGAGGGACGTTTTGCTTTCTTCTTTCATGACTTGAGCGGCGGGAGGAAAAAGTGAGCCCTCTGAGGGGAAAGCTGGTGGAATGAGTGGAAAGGTGAACCGAAACGCTAAGTAAGACTCTTCCCTCCCACGGGGAACTGTCCCTTACAGATGAGTGGTATTAGGGTGAGCTGGATGTCCAAGTGATCTCGGAGTAGGAGGAGCTTGGGTCTTTGAAAGTTAGAATTTGGAAACATGCTGTGGGCATAAGTTCAGGAAAAAGGCAGAAATAGAACTGCATGTCTTTGATGAATGTCCAGAGAGGAAGAAGTAGAATAGTCTGTGCTCCTTAAATTCCACATGTACTCCTTCAGAGCCTTTGTCCTGTATGATGGCGCCGTTCCTGAGGCTCAGAGATACAAAGCAAATGCCAAATTATGATACTGTTAATAAGAGGAATAAATACATCCCCAACGTGTATTAAACTGACACATAACATTTGTTGACTTTTGTTTTTGGTGTTTGGTAATACAATGAGCAGAATAGTGCAAAGTGAAGAGAACATAATTCGCGTTCCTGGAATGAGCGGCATATCACAAATTCTCTGAAAGACACTGCTACATTTACTGTTGCAGCTGAGAACCAGCCTTTCCTAACTCACTATCCTTTACCCTAATGCTTTGCCCAAGAAGAGTGCTGCTACCTTCTTTCCTAGCTAATGAGCCACAGGAAACTTGAAAATTTATTTTGTACTTTAGTTTCTAGGACTGTAGTTCACCCAGGCACCAGATACTGGTGTGTTTTGGATTCTTTATAGGTGTGCTGACCGACTGATAGATGTTTAGGCCTAGGCACTGTTATGTGGATCTCTCTCACATAACATTCCGCTGAGCACGTCGTGCAGTTCAGCCTAGAGTAGGATACAACTTGCAGTAAGAAGTTGACAGGCCTAATCCAACAATGCGTTAGAGAAGGATCTCACGTTTATTGGAGTGTAAGAAATTCACCGTATGGCTTCTTAGAGCATATGGTTAGGGCAGTACACTTGTATTTGAGAGGGGACAGAGTGCTCATGGAAACAGCTAGTTAACTGATTGTAGTTATGCCCTTAAGCACATAAATTAAGCATGAACTTAGAGTTACGTGATTTGAGGCATTTGTCCAAATCAGGGGAACCTCCTATTCTCTGGCATGATCTGTTTTTGTATCTTCCATAATTGATGAGGTGCAGTTTCAGGTCATGAATAGATTTTCACCATGAAGGCTTTTTTCTTTTTCTCCTATATTCTCTATTCAAAATGATAGTTTACATCTGGATAGTACCCATACTAGTTTTAGGTCTTTGCTTGTGAGACTTTGTATTCCATTGTCATTACAAGTCTGGATACCTGCCACTTTTCTCCTTTTTTTTGGGGGGGTGTAGAGAAAGTATTTTTTCCCAACTGCTTTGAAGGAGCTATAAAGTGGAAAGATGTTGACTCTCTTTATTGTCTCCTTTGGGTCTTAAATGATAAGCTGTGATGAGATCTAATCAATGTTTTATTTGAAGCTGGTTCACTGAGCAGGTTCTGGTCTCCAGTAGCAGCATTAAACTATAAGTAAGCTAATTTTTGACAAAATATTCTTACAGGAACTTTGTAAGCATTATATACCCCCTTTGTTGCAAAATATGAAAGGTGTCTTTTCCCAGAAAATGATGCCCACAGATCATGGTATAATTTGTTACATGTTTACAGTTGTTATTTCCTCTTTTTCTTGAGAGGGAAAACCATTATTTTATGGTTAATCATAAGGGAAATTTAGGCCTGTAATGGGGAAATGAAACAAGGATCTTCTAGAAAAGCTTATTGCTAGATATTCTAAAATTTGAAATGTGTCCAAATGCACAATGATTGAGTATTGTTCTAGGAGGACAGATTACTTTAGCACAGTGGTTTTTCAAATATTTAAACCAGAACTGTTTGCCAGGTATATACAGGACCCAATCCCAAAATGGGATTGCTCTAGCTGAAAAGGGACACTAGCTGTACCACCTGTCTACGGAACACCTGAAGGCAAATCCTTGCCAAATCCTTGCCCACTTCCCTCATTAGCAGGAAGAGCAGTGTTTTTCCCTTAAAGCACTTCCTCCTCATTGACATCTGGGGGCTCTCTCAGTATTTTGCTGCTGAACAAAAATTTTTGTTCCCCTTTGCATTTTATTTGCAAATGTATGAAATTGCATTTTATTTGCAAATGTATGAAATGGCTATAAAAGCTTTTAAACATTTACACTCAATTTCTGTGTTTACCTCATTGTAGACCAGTAACAGCTCACATTCTGGCACATATTCTAGAGTAGGGTTTCCAGGTGGGAATTCCCGCTCATTCTCAGGAAATTTTTTCTCTTTCCTAGTCCCAAATCCCAAAGGTATAAACTATTTTCTGTTCTCCACGATGAATCGTTTCCACAAAGTGACGGCCGATACTACCAACCACCTGGGTTCAAGGAGCCGATTTTCCCGATTTCCCGACCAACTTTTCTCGGGATTCGGGAATGGAAAAGTGAAAAAAATTCCTGAGAACAGGAGGGAATTCCTGCCTGGAAACCCTACTCTAGAGCATATTTCTTCTCCATGGTCCTTGGCTTTGCCCTGTAAAAGATCTTTTATTTTTATTATCTTTGGTCAAATATGAAGTTGGCTTTGGAGAATATGAACTCTTTTTGTGGCTGAGCAGGTTTTTCAGCTTGCTTCCTGACTGTACAAATGGGGACCAAAGGATTGTTTTGTTTTGAACAGCTAGTCCGTTCGATGGTGGTTCTTTGAGTACCTTTCTCTGAATACCTCATTAAACACAACCAACAGGCCCTATCACACAGTACTTATAGTCTGTCTTCTAGCCTCTTCTCTCAGGACTATAAATAAGTTCATCAGCCACGCAAACCTATGCTCAAAAATTCATTAGGTACATGTCAACTCCAAATTATTGTATGATAGTTTCATCAAATGTTTTGTCACCCTTTGATATGGATCATTTGCTGAGCTCTTGTCTCTGATAAGTTTCCTTAGTAAAAAAAGTTCCTTGGGCCGGCCCGGTGGCTCAGGTGGTTAGAGCTCCATGCTCCTAACTCCGAAGGCTGCCGGTTCGATTCCCACATGGGCCAGTGGGCTCTCAACCACAAGGTTGCCGGTTCAATTCCTCGAGTCCCAAAAGGGATGGTGGGCTCCGCCCCCTGCAACTAAGTTTGAACAGGGCACCTTGAGCTGAGCTGCCACTGAGCTCCTGGATGGCTCAGTTGGTTGGAGCACGTCGTCTCAACCACAAGGTTGCTGGTTTGACTCCTGCAAGGGATGGTGGGCTGCGCCCCCTGCAACTAGCAACGGCAACTGGACCTGGAGCTGAGCTGCGCCCTCCACAACTAAGACTGAAAGGACAACAACTTGAAGCTGAACGGCACCTGAACGGCACCCTCCACTCCACAACTAAGGTTGAAAGGATAACAACTTGACTTGGGAAAAAGGCCTGGAAGTACATTCACCCTGTTCCCCAATAAAGTCCTGTTCCCCTTCCCCAATAAAATCTTAAAAAAAAAAAAAAAATTTCCTTCATTAGGCCCAGAAAGTTTCCTTGCTGCTTGACCTGAGCCAGTATTGTGGCGTTCTTATTTAAAAGGCAGCATCTCACTTTTAGTTTGTATACCAGTGAATGGAGATAAACGAGATTATTCTGCAATAATAACTCCTCAAATCTCAGTGGCTTAAGACAAAAATTGTATTTCTTCCTGTGTCACATGCTCATTGCATATCAGCTGTGGGTTCTCTTTGTTGTGCTGTTTCTGGGACCTATGCCGATGAGCAGCCACCATTTGAGCATTTTTAATGACTGTGACAGAAGAAAATAAAGCCTGGTATATCACACAGTAGCTGTTAAAACTTTTGCCTGAGACATACCACTTTTGCTCACATTTTGTTAGCCAGAATGTCACATAGTGGCTTCAAACTTCACTAGTTGGAAGTGCAGGAAGGTAAGTGTAATCCTACCTTACACCTGACAGGAAAACTACAACTATTTACCCCACACTAATGAACTACCACACCAAGGTCACATTTCTCCCAAGGTACTCATCACTTTGTTCTGATTTTCAGATTTTTGAAGCTTTAAGTACTGTTTTCTCTTCCATTTTCTAGTAACTGAAAAAAAAAGTCACCAAGTACCTTCTGTATCTTTGTTTTTACTCTGTTCTCACAGGTGTTCTCTTTTCCCCACCACTTCCCATCTACACTTCCCTTCTCTTTAGTTTAAAGATCTTTTTTATGACGAGACCATGTCTCTGGGCAAATGCATTTTATTTACTGTGCATGTGAAATGAACAGTCTTCTGTGGCCTCACAGGGGTAGATTGGATTAATATAAGTAGAAGCTATAGAAGATTTGATTATATACAGGTAATAACTTTTTAAATCAAAGTGGAAAGGTAACGCTGTTTAAAGAGTCAGATGGTTCTGTAAGGTTTCAAAAGTCCCCTTGGTGTCTTCCTCACTCCAATTTCTTATGCCTTAAAGGCAATTATTTTCAACTGCTCCCTGTTTCCGCATTGCTCTTCCTGTTTCTAATAAACTTCACTTTTGATCTTGCGAAAGATGAATGGTTAGCTCTCTTTTATCCCTTTTCCCACCCTGACCACATGCTCCCTTACTTTCCGTCTCCCCATCTTCTCAACTGTGGTTGTCATGGATTTGGTTAAATCATTATTCAGTGTTTATTTTATTATGACCATGTAAACTCTATTTCTAACTGACCTGTGCAGTAGTCTCCACTTTGAGTCATTTCTTAATCAAACTTATTAAAGATGGAACAAACTGCAAGGTAACTATTGAGTTCTTGTCTCTCAGAATATGTAAGAATAATCACGAACATCTCTAATTGACCAAATGCACAGCCCTTTCACATATATAATCTCATCTGTCCAGTGAGATAGATGTCAGAAAGTGTTCAAGCATTAAATGAGTGGTTAGACCTTTTGGTGCTACAAAATACATTCTGGGGGAAAAGAATCATGTTAACCCTAATGGCCAAATTAGTGTTAAAACAACTGAATTGTAATCACAAAGACATGAAAAATGATATTTTATACTTGAATCTTTCAATTGTGCTTTTACTTAAATATTTTACCTTTTAATTAGGTTGGAGTTATTTCATTAGTAACAGATTTTGTATAGTTATTCTCTTAGGCTCAGGATGCATGCATTTTCCACCTCCACCCCCCAGACCGTAAAGAAAATCTTGGATGACCTATTTTAAAACATTCCCATTAATATAAAGTGGCTTTAAAATATGCCAGTTTAAAATGGCTATAATGTATAATCAATTTTAATGTCAAGGATACCCTTCAATTATATCATTAAAATTTTTTATATACCTCTCACTTTTTTATATACCTCACTCCTCATTCTACTTGAGTTTTTGAACTCTTGGCTCCTTATTAAAAATTGTTGGCAAATTTGTTCACTGTTTGATATAAATGAGCTTTAATGAAAAGAATATTAAGAAGTAATCATGAGTGATTAGCTCCTTTTTTAGGTATACCTGCTCCTAGGGAGAGATGTTATGTGCTTATTGATAGTATTGAAAAACCAAAGTAAGTATCCAGTTTAATATAATTTTTCCCTAATGTTTCATTTTTTTATCATTTTATTCTTTACTGAAAAATTCTACCCCTGTCCTTATGAGTAATTTTCTGTTCTTTTTTCCTGTCTCCTGTTTTAAGATAGTGATATTTTGTTTGAAAGATATGGACTCTATTTGAAATTAAAAATTAAAACAAAATTCTCACCTATGACCTGTGGGTGTATCTTTACCTTCTAGAAGTATGATGTTTTCATACTATACAAATTTTCCTAAACTATTTTCTTTTAAACTTCGATAATACAGATTATCAGTAGAAAAGCTGCCTGAAAGAAGAAATTGTTTAAGATAAATTTGAAAGTAGCGAAACAGAAGAAAATTGACAGCAGATACAGAGGACAGCATGGAAGTAAGTACAGCATGAAAAGATGAGAGGAGGATATCTAGACAAATCTGAGTTCAGAAAGTGAACTGAATTAAAATATGATTTGAAAGGATATTTGAATTTCTATGCTGCATAAATAAAAGTCTTGAGCATTAAAAAATGTGTATTAAGAAAGAATGTTCTTAAGTAGTTTTAATATCTGTCTCCTAGGCGATTTAAAGTAAAAAGAATATAAACGTAATAGACATATATTTTGAGTGCGTTACTGCCATGTTAATGGTACTAAATAGCTATTTGTGTATTAATTGTAAATCTAATTGTAAATAGAGAAGGATGTAATGTCCAATTTAAAAATATAGATGTTTGACGATGGACACTTGTCCCATTAGGGAGACCACCTCAGGGATAATATAGATGCCTGATCACTGCACTGTACACCTGAAGCTGAAGCTGAATAATAATGAATGTCAACCACGATTATTTATATATATATATATATATATATACACCCCCATATATATATAGTACTTTAGTAATTTATAAATTTACTAGTAATATAGTACTTTATAAATTTGTTACATATATATATATGTGGTTACAAGAAGTGGAGTACAGCATTAGGAATAGAGACAGTGGAAATGTAATGGCTGTGTGCGATGTCACAGGAGTAGTAGATAGGGGAGGGGAGTTATCACCGTGTGAGGGATATAAATGATAAATGTTTAACCATTAAAAAAAAGTAAAATAAAAATAAATAAATAAATAAATGGATGTTTGAGAATTAATTTTAGAACCCTTAAAAGTCATAATTAGCTTAACATACTCCCATACTGTCTATTAAACTTAAGATACTTTGTTTTGCATGTTCCATGTTTTTGATAACCTTTTGTAAGTATCAAAAAAAAATTCAATAGTATGAAATCAATGTCATTATATTGTATCATAACCTCTCAAATTTTTACTAGAAGGAAATAGTAAGTATGAGCCAAATCATACATGTAGATGATGCCTTATATTATTTTTTTTTGTTGCAGATTTTACTTCATTGATTTTTACAACAAATTCATTCAGCAAAATTATGTTGAACACTTACTCTTGGCCAGGTATTGTTCAAGGCAACAGAACACAGAGCTGAGTAAAACAGATAGAATATCCTGTGCATATACAACTATAGCTGATGATGTCTTCCAGTTTCAATATATTTAGAGTTGGCATCTCTTTTGTCATGGTGTGCATTTTTTATAAGTCATCGGTAGACACTCTACCAGAACTGAGTCCTCAGAAATATTTCAGTACCTTGCAATCAGGAAAAGCCTCCTTAGCTTATTTTTGTCAAGCTGGTAAGTAGTCTTTATATTATGATTTTTGTGATCTTTCTATTGCTGTTTAATCAATATACTCAGTGAGAACTTATTGTTAGTGCTTATTGTTATTATGGGCTACAAAGCTGCTACTTTTTTTTTAAATTTTATTTTATTAAATTTATTGGGGTGACAATTGTTAGTAAAATTACATAGATTTCAGGTGTACAATTCTGTATTACATCATCTATAAATCCCATTGTGTGTTCATCACCCAGAGTCAGTTCTCCTTCCATCACCATATATTCGATCCCCCTTACCCTCATCTCCCACCCCCCCATCCCCCTTACCCTCTGGCAACCACCAAACCATTGTCTGTGTCTATGAGTTTCTGTTTCTCATTTGTTTGTCTTGTTCTTTTGTTGCTTTTGGTTTATATACCACATATCAGTGAAATCACATGGTTCTCTGCTTTTTCTGTCTGACTTATTTCGCTCAGCATTACACTCTCAAGATCCATCCATGTTGTCACAAATGTTCCTATATCATCTTTTCTTACCGCCAAATAGTATTCCATTGTGTATATATACCACAACTTCTTTATCCATTCATCTATCGAAGGACATTTTGGTTGTTTCCATGTCTTGGCCACCATAAACAAAGCTGCAATGAACATTGGAGCACAGGTGTCTTTATCTCTAAATGTTTTCAGATTTTTTGGGTAGATACCCAGGAGAGGGATTGCTGGGTCATATGGCAATTCTATTTGTAATTTTTTGAGGAACCTCCACACTGCCTTCCATAACGGCTGCACCAGTCTGCATTCCCACCAACAGTGTATGAGGGTTCCTTTTTCTCCACAGCCTCTCCAACATTTGTTACTATTTGTCTTGTTGATGATCGCCATTCTGACTGGGGTGAGGTGACATCTCATTGTGGTTTTGATTTGCATTTCTCTGATGATTAGTGATGTTGAGCATTTTTTCATATGTCTATTTGCCATTTGTATGTCCTCTTTGGAGAAATGTCTCTTCAAGTCCTCTGCCCATTTTTCAATTGGGTTGTTTGTTTTTTTGTTGTTGAGTTGCATGAGTTCCTTGTATATTCTGGATACTAGCCCCTTATCGGAGGCACTGTTTGCAAAAATCTTCTCCCATTCAGTTGGTGGCCTCTTTATTTTGTCAATGGTTTCTTTTGCTGTGCAGAAGCTTTTAAGTTTCATATAGTCCCATTCGTTTATTTTAACAAAGCTGCTACTTTAATATACTTGCCTGGGTTTGAATCCTGACTCTGCCACTTGACTGCTGTTTGACCTTGGTCAAGTCACTTAACCTCTCTGTGTGTCTTTTGTCATCCATAATAAGGAAATAGTACTTTATAAATTTGTTGTGAGGATTAAGTGACTTTACTCATGTAACTAGTTTATAGTAGATGAATACTAGGTAAAAATGAGCTATTAATATAATAACATCTGAGTTTTATTTAGTCATTTCTGAAAGCATACTTTTTGGTATTTTTAGCATGTAAATATTTAAAAAGTATTTTTAAACTTTAAATGTGCTATTAGTAATGCTTTAGTTTAACTTTGCTTTAGCTGTACCGTTAATTAAACTGAATTAACTAGTGTAACTTGAACGTAACTAATAATCGTAATGGTTTCATTTAAGTCTTCATGCATTAAACATACTATTCTTGGAGTTAGTAAGTGAAGTAAATCCACATTTCTGTTGGCTCTTATAATTGTGATTTGAAAATGGTATTTTAAGATCATTTTGAAAGTTTTGTGCATATGTACATGTGTGTTTTATATATGGTATTACACTTGGAAAAATAATGCCAAATATTAGGTTTACATTAAACATTTATATACCCTATTGTTTTAGAAAGGTTTTAAGGTCACTTACAAAGTTAAAATGTGCCATTATAAAGACATTAGAAATAATAATGAGGCTTTGGAAATGGGAGTATAAAATATATAACTAGGTATGTTTAATTAGTAATTATTTGTTGTTGTATACTGGTTGGGCAAAGTGATATATACCTTCTTCAGTTTGCAGCTTTGGATTTAATTTAAAAAACTCATTTTTCCTAAGGGGCAAGTCATTAAACATTCATAAAACATTTCTTATTTTAGATTCTCCAAGTACCTCTATATTTCTTGAAGAACTGAATAAGGCTGTTAAACCTCTCCAGGACTATGGAATTTCAGTTGCAAAGGTAGAAATATATTTATGTTAATAAATTATTAGTGACAAATATTTTACATTTGTATGACTTAAGACTGAGTATCTGAAAATGCTTATGTTGTTTCACATCTTTTTCCAAACTGGAAACATATTTTTTCTAACTTTTTTTTTTGCATAAGAATAAACAGAAGCACAGAAAGATAATTCCAGATTAATGTATAAATTAGTACGTATAGAGAAAAAAAAACTTCAAAATTCTTTAGCTTAGAATTCAATGTTATTTTGTAAAATATTCTATTGGGACTTGGTGTCATTTTTCAATCCTATGGTTGGGCATATGTTTTGTTTTGCCTGACAAATATATCATAATAGATATCCACAATCAATTGTTTATTAAGTTTCTATTAGCACAAATGGAGATACCAAAATTGAGGTAATTGAAGCATTTTTTCTTTTCTAAGTCTTTATAATTGCTTATGTTGCAGTTTCTCTCATTTATTTTTAGTATATAGTTAAAACAACCTAACTTGAAATTATGTATTTAATTTTTTTCTCAGAAAATATTCATACTTGCCATGAAGTGTTATGGAACATTTTTACAAGCATCATGGATTAGATAGCTACATGAGTCTTTCATTTAGTTTCAATTTAGAATTTGTACTTCAGAAAAATGAATGAGTAGTAACCCAGGGATTATTAAATTCTTTCAGATTAGTGTCTACCTGACTTTCTTTTATCAACCAACTTGTGGAGAATTTTTATCAGTTTATTTTAGCCAAACTGATGACATATGTGGGCGAGCAAGATCTCAAATACTCCAGAGAATAACAGTTTTTCAGTTTCTTTTATGCACTGAAGTTAAGGAGGGAACCTAAGGAAGATTACATGAAGGTGGGAGAAAGGAAGGTGGGGATCAGATTACAGTATAGCTAAGATTACAGTGCTGTCTTGAGGGGTCTGAAAGGGTGGTCACGTATTAGAGGGAGGTCTGAAAAGAGGCATTTCAAAGATGTGTTAATCTAGACGTACAGAAACAGTAGACAGGGCTTGCTTAAGGCAAAGATAAGCCTTTTACTAAAGAAATTATATGTCTAGGGCCAGAATACCCATGGTGACCTGCCCAATTAGGAATTTATGATCAGATCACACTGTGAGGTTACTTTTCATAGATCCTCTTTTTCTTCCACACTGTGTACATTTATTCTTACGAGTTCCATTAGCCTTCCTCCATCAAGAGATGGCTACTGTTATCTTGGTCTTTGCAGCTAAAGTTCCCAGGACAGGAAGCATAGAAAGTTAACTACCTAATCTTGGCTATTAAAGGGATACTGTTCCTTCTACCCACAGAACACTTCTAACACCAAATGTGTGAGTTTCACACACCCAGCAATTCTGACACTAACTACCCAGAGTTAGCACAGACCAAGCAGATTAAGGGCTCAGTGTTATAAGATTGCCCACCGCTTCAGATGCCAATCACAAAGAGTGTGTCCCCAGGTTACCTACAACTTCTATGGTACTTAGCTACAAATTGAGGCTTCTCAACACCCCTTCCTGAGATTTGATATTTTACTATAATGGCAATTCGATAATTTGCTTTAATGACTCACAGAATCCAGGGAAACACTTTACTTACTATTACTGGTTTATTTCAAATGGAAGAGATGCATAGGGCAAGGTAGGGAAGGATCTTGAACACAGGAACTTCTGTCCTGGGGTTGTTTTGGGTTGTGTCATCCTGGGTGTGTCATCCTCCCGGTACTTGGATGTGCTCACCGACCCAGAAGCTCTCCAAACTGTTGTTCAGGGTTTTTGTGGAGGTCTTATTATGTAGCCATGACTGGTGAAAGCCTTGGTCCTTGGGATTAACAATTTCCAGCCTGGAGATAGGAGGTGGGGCTGCAAGTTGAAAGTTGTAACCCTCATAATCATGCCTTTGCTTTTCTGAGGACCAGCCCCTATCCTGAAACCATCTAGGAACCCCCAGCCACCAGTCATTCATTAGTATAGAAGAAGACACTCTAAGAGTTTTAGAAGCTCTTCATCAGGAACTGGAGTTAAAGACCAAATAATACAATAAAAGATACTCCTAGTATTCCTATCACTCAGGAAATTACAATGGTTTTCTGAACTCTGTAAGGAACCAGGGACAGAGACCAAATATATAACATGTCACGGCTGTATAACTTAAAAAAAATTTTTTTTTCAATTCTGTATGTATAGAGATCTCAGTTAACTTTGAACAACTGATTACACTCTGGAATGATAATGGCACTAATCTTTGAGGAGCTTTGAATAAAGTTTTAAAATGAAATTTAGAAATGAAATACTAGATTTGTATGACACTCAAAAGAGATAATCGTGCTGTTTGTCTAGTAACTAGTAAACTAGGAACTGGTAATGGTATCTAGTAATGAGTAGAATATTAAGGTTTACACCCAGGGATGCCCTTATGAACTAACTTAATTTAAGCTCAGTTTCACAGTTGAGAATGCTAAACTATGTGGAAAGGAGACTGTGGTGAATAAGACAGACCTGGATTGAGTGCCTAGCTCAGTTCCTGACATATAATTGGTACACAGTAAATGTTTATGAGATTAAAATCAGCTTACTGTATTTAGTCTTCTATTGGAAAGAAAGATGACTGAAACCCAGTCTATTTCTTTGAAGAGTTTATATCCTCCATAGGGAAGATAAAACAAATTCACAAACCATCATAATAACTAGGAAAACCTGATCATTATAATCAGAGAGATACAAATAAAATGTTGTAGAGGTTAAAAGAAAAGACAACTCATATCTAATTATTGGGGTGGAAGATCACATGTGATATTCAAAAAGATTTCACAAAAAATAGCATTTTGAGCTTGTCTTCAAAAGTTAAGATTTTAGGAGGCAGAGGTAGATGAAGAAAACTCTAAAATATAAATGGACTAAATGTTCCAGTTAAGACAAAGATTGTCAAGCTGGGTGTAATAACCAAACTCAGTGGTATGCCATTTAGAAATGCATCTTAAACTAAAGGTTTCAGAACTCTTCAAAGTAAATGAAGGAAAAAGACATACCATCTAAATGATAACCTAAAGAAAGCTGGTGTAGCTGTGTTACTATATCAACACAGATATTAAAACAAAAAGCCTTGGAGTCATCCTTGACTTTTTGTTCTATCATAACCAGTCCATCAATAAGTCCTTTAGGTTCCACTATGAAAACTTTCCAAATCTGGCCTCTTTCTGTACCTTCACTTTCATCCCCCACCTCTTGTCCAAACCATCATCGCTTCTCATCTGGAAAAGCACAATACCCTCCTAATAATTGGCATTTTTCCTTTCACTTTTGTCTCACAAAACTCTTTTCCACATGTAAGTCAGATGTGTCAGATTACATTACTACCCTCTCAGAAAGGCTTCCCATTACATTTACGATAAAATTGAAACTCCTCACTCTTGTGGACACTGATTCCTCTCTAATCTCATTTTCTGTCCCTCCACTGTGCTCAGTTTGTTCCTGACACACACTGGTCATCTTTCTATTACTTGAATCTGCAAGATGTGTTATTTCCATAAGGCCTTTGCGGCTATCTTCCCACTGCTTAGAACTCATCTCTTCCACATATTTATATATTTGTGTGCATAACTCCGTTACTTCAGTTCTTTGTGCACATGTCACCTCAGAGAAGCCTTCCTTGATTCCTATCTAAAATGACTTGTCAAACCACTATCCCCTAAATATTTTTTATCTTTATAGCAGTTAATATGATATATTAGTTAGTTTTTTAAATTGCCTGTCTCTACTTTTAGAATGTAAGTTCTAAAGATAAACATTTTTATTTGGACTTGACTGTACCCCCAGTGACTAGAACAGTGACTAACATGGTAGTTGCTCAAATATATATTGAATGGAAGAATGGACAAATCTATTGTCATAATGCCAACTACCCCCTGTGCTCTGACTTTTAAACATTCTTTTAAAAATGACATAAAATTACAAAAATTTACTCTTTTTGGTTATGGCTATACTCTGACTTTTAATTCTACTTCTCTATTCCTGATTTCTTTTCCGAATATCAGTTCTCCCCTTGTAGCTTTTTTTTTGAACAAATTTAGCTTCCCTAATTGTCATTCTGATTCCCTCAAACTCTATTAAAATTTAATTCAACAACAAAATCCATCTTTAAAATTTTTTTAAAAAAATCCAAAACAAATGAACTGTTCTTCTAGAATTAGATTTCATAAGTTATATTGGTGGCTATCCATTTGCTCATCTAGTAACCTCTTCATTCTCTTTAGCTTCTTCCTTCCCCCACTCTATCCCATGCTGCACATACATGCTCAGTTTTCTCCCGAGTTTTACTTACTGTATTTGTCTCTGAAATCTCTTCTGTCCTTTTCTGCTTTCCTTTGGTCCCAGTCATCTTTGACCTATACTGATAAGATACTCTTTTTTTCCTAGAATTTTCCATCTAATATTTTCTTTTTAAAAATATTTTTATTAAAAATACAGCTAACATACAATATTATATTAATTTCAGATGTACACAGTTTTTCAACATTTATATACCTGAAGAAGTGATCACCTTGATAAGTCCAGCAACCATCTGCCACCATACGATGCTATCACAATATTATTGGCTATATTCCCCATGTTGAACATTACATCCCCATGACTTATTTGTTTTATATCTGGAAATTTAGACCTCTTATTCCCCTTCTCCCCCGCTTTTAAATTTATCAATTATAGTTGACATTCAATATAGCATAGTGGTTAGACATTTATATAATTTCAGAAGTGATGTGATATTCTTTTAACCTGCCTTCTTATCTTTGTGCTCTCATGCCTTCTATTTTATCTTCATGTTGCTACCAGGGTTGTCCTTATATTTTTCACAGAGTCCTGATTGCAGGCTTTCATGGCTGTTATGGCTGCTTTAATGTCCTAAGGGACTCAGATTCATTCTTTCTGTTGTACCATCCTTAGCAAGTGTTTCTTCTTGAAAGATTCCTGATGGTCCATGATTACTGCTGGTTTCTAGCTATGTTGCCTGTGTTTTGTCAGGAAGAAGTGAGAAGAGCAAAAATATCAGTGAACCCCCTTTTTAAGAGTATTCTAGGAATCCCAAACAAGTGATTCTTCCTAACATCACTTAACAATGCTTAGCTGTTGGGAGTCTGAAAAAGTATTTTCATCAGTCACTCGCTTTTAGTGAGGTTCTGTTAGTAAAACAGAAGGAGACGATGGATTCTGGGTAAGAAACCAGCAGTTTCTGCCATACCTGTGTTCAGGCTCCTGAGATGCTTTCATGGTCCCAACTTACCACTTACTGCTTTGCTTCCAGGCTTTTACTCAGGCTTTTCGTTCAGCTTTGTTTCCTTCTTTTTCTACCTGGTTACCTCCTACTTGCTCCATAAGATCGGATTAAATATAAACTCTCAGGTATAATTAAATGCAACTCTTAGGTGTTGAAAAAATTCCTTTTTCTGGTTACCTCAAGCACTTGAATAAGTGAGCAATTATAGGATACAAGTCAGAAAGAAAAGTAAAATAAAAAATTTGACCTGGAAGCAAACTGTAATGTTTGATATTCCTTCGTGTTTCCCTAAACAAGAAGTGTTACCTTTTTATATGTACTCTAAACCTTTTTCTCCTTTCTTATTTTCCATATTATTTATTTTTTTAATTAAATTTATTGGGGTGACATTGGGTAGTAAAATTATGTAGGTTTCAAGTGTGCATTTCTATAATACATCATCTGTAATATTGCATCGTGTGTTCACTACTCAGTGTCAGTTCTCCTTCCATCACCATATATATGACCCCCTATCTTTTAAAGGTTAATTGTGTCAAAGAAGAAGCATCAAGATATTGTGGAAAAGAAAAGGATTTGATGAAAGCATATTTATTCAGGTAAACTATTATTTTAAGTATGATAGACAAATATAAAGCTGTACTTCTAGAATACTCAAGTATATAAAATATCACTAAGACAGAATAAAGATGTATTCAGTGGGGTGTCATATGAAGCTTAACAAAGATAGATTTATTATCTGCACTTTAGCTTCCTTATCTATAAAATGAGAAAAAATAATACCTCACAGGGTTGTTTTGAATATCACATGAGAATCTTAAGTAAACTCCCACTATAAATGCCCGGTAAATAAGCACATAGGAAAGTTAGTGTTCTGTGTAGATATGTCAGGCCCATATTCGGGTGTGAAACATACTTTATTTTTGAGGGATCTGCCAATGTTCAGATTACAGATTCCTCTGCACTTGTGTCTGCCAATCTGTCTGAGGTTTCTCAGATTCTTTCCTCAAACCCTTGGGATTTGGCCTGGGAAGTGAGAAGAGATCCTGTCTCCTCAGGGACCTACTGCTGAGGATGCTTCTTTCTCTCTCCTACTTGTCTTCTTCCCAGCCCAGTTTGGGGAATCTGTGTGTATGTGTGACAGGGAGGTTGATAGGAAGCCCTGTTTGGACTCACGTTTTTTTCCAATCTTTTTGCTAAGCCCAGGCCTAAGCTTTTCAAAATCCAACATAGTTATTGAGTGTACCTTTAATAAATATTTGCGTGAATATTGTGGCCAGTACTCTGGTGCATGAGATAATAGACACAGGCTCTAACATCAAAGAACTTATAGCCTAATATATTAGAGGAACAAGTAAATTGGATGCTAAGGAAATATTTCTGTAATACTTTTTTGAACTTTTTACAGGGGCAACATATTACTCAGAGAATTCCCTACTGATACCTTGTTTGATGTGAATGCCATCATTGCTCATGTTCTCTTGTGAGTACATCCACTTCTTTACTTATTATTTATCTAGACAACCACAATCCGTTAAAATAGTTCAGAGTTTTAACATTGCATTTGTAGGCATCAGTTTCATACAAATTGCTAGTCTGTCTGTCCACATAGGGGATCTAAAATTTCTTAAATGGCAAAGGATACATAAACCAGTAGATACTCTGTAAAAATAGGAGATAACACAACATGGGTCATAGTATTGCTTTTCTTTCTTTTTAAAGATTTTATTGGGGAAGGGGAACAGGACTTTATTGGGGAACAGTGTGTACTTCCAGGCCTTTTTTCCAAGTCAAGTTGTTGTCCTTTCAACCTTAGTTGTGGAGGGTGCTGTTCAGCTTCAAGTTGTTGTCCTTTCAGTCTTAGTTGTGGAGGGCACAGCTCAGCTCCAGGTCTAGTTGCCGTTGCTAGTTGCAGGGGGCGCTGCCCACCATCCCTTGCGGGACTCGAGGAATTGAACTGGCAACCTTGTGGTTGAGAGCCCACGCTCCAACCAACTGAGCCATCCGGGAGCTCAGCTGCAGCTCAGCTCAAGGTACCGTGTTCAATCTTAGTTGCACGGGGCGGAGCCCACCATCCCTTGTGGGACTCGAGGAATTGAACTGGCAACCTTGTGGTTGAGAGCCCACTGGCCCATGTGGGAATCGAACCGGCAGCCTTCAGAGTTAGGAGCATGGAGCTCTAACCGCCTGAGCCTTCAGGCTGGCCCCTGCTTTTTGCTTTTGATTATACCTGTGGAGTGAGATTTTTATTAGTTAAGAAGCTCATCTTTGCTCTTCTGACTAGGATTTTTAAAGTGCCTAGCGTCTTTCTCACCGAGCCTGATTTTTTCTAGAGGCTATAGCTCTGTGCCTGCTCAGTAAGTGCAGAAACAGTTCAAATAATACCAGCACATACCTGAATATTTACTGAGAGAGCGTGAGTGAATCTAATTTAACTTCCTGGTATGGAGTCTTTCGGCCTGGGATCAGGCCTCCTTGGGGTTCATTCCTGCAGTCTCCCTCTGAATGAAGTCTAGTATTCTCTTTGCTGGCAGCGTTAGGAACTAAGATTTGTTAAGGACATGAGTTTACATGGACTTTCCCAGTTTAAATTGTTGTAGGTCTATTGTCCACTAAGACGTTTGCTGACATTATCTTTTTTTTCTGCTGGTCTGCCCTCTTTCTTCTTTACTCCAACTGGATTCCCACAAAGATAGGGTAAAAGTTAAATTATAGGAAACTCAAAATTTATAGGTGAAAAGTCATATTTATCACTTTGCAAATAGACACATTTAAACGTTCCAGTACTAATGCTACAGTAATGAAAGGTCTTTAAGAAATCCCTGACAACTAAGGGTCCCAAATCCTGCAGACTAAGAAGCCAATTGTAAGGAATGAAAGAGGGTCTTTAAGAAGGAATTCCAAAGACCCTTAGAAGCCCTTTCCTGGGACAGAGAAGGGGTGGCTGTCTTGAGGTTGGGGATCATAAAAAGTTTAGCAAAAAGTCCAAGTAGTAGATATAATATTTGTTTTACAATAGATACCTGATGACTGTCTTTGACCTAGAAGTGAGGGCGAAAAAACAAATAAGATTCTTTGAGGGATGGGGGAGGGGCGACTGAGGTTGTCTTGAACAAGTTTTAACAGCAAACATCCGCCTTGGGCAACCTGATAACAAGGTGGTCTAGAAACAATTGGGCTTTAGATGTGGAGAGGCCATCAGTTCTGGGGACCCTGTTTTCTGAGTTGGCCAGCCTGTGGGGCTTGTGTTATGCCCTCCTGCTGTGGTGGTATCCTGTTCCTTGTGCTGTACTAATGTTGACTTATAGAACACTAATTCCACAAAGATTATTCCCCATGTTTCTGCTATATGCCAGATACCTATTCGGTGCTGGGGATACAAAACAGAATAGGATGTGGCTTCTTTTCTCTAGGAATTGAGCATTTTGTTGCAGAGACAGATATATAAACAAAATATTATGTAATAAGTAAAATATAAATATGTATGCATACGGGCTTACAGACCCACAGGGTAGGGAATAGTTATTTATGTTTAGAATGAAAGTGGATATTTACTAAGAGGGCTTCCTGGAGGAGGTGACACTTGGGATGAGTCTAAAAGGATAAATAGGAGTTTGCTTGTTGAAGAAATGGAAAGTGGGGAAAGCAGAAAGAACTGTGTGAGCAAAGGCATGGAGGTTAAAATAGTTTGGAGGGCATAGTTTTTACTGGAGTATGAACTATGAAGCAGGAGATGAGGGCGGGGATGTAGGCATGGGGTCAGATGAAGGGGTTTTTGTTTACTATGCGAAGAAGTTTAGGCTTTTGGGTGAGGAGTCCAGCTCCAGGTCAAAATCCTTGTGTCATTTTTCAGGCTTGACCATAGCTAATTACAAGGCTTTGCCTGGCGGGCTACATGGGGAAAGGTGCGTTGTCCACATCGTACTTGGATGCAGTTTTCTAGAGAAAATAGAGGTGAAAGACTCAGGACCCTCCCTCTTCCCAGTCCCTTAGGTCGAGCGTGCTGGTATGTACACCTGCATTTCTAGCCCAAGTCTTTATTCAGAGGCCTCATTACCAGGGGCCTCGGCTGAGGTACCTCCCAGGTACTTCTGTCAAGACCTCCTTATTTCTACTCTGACTCAGTCTCTTTCCACTCCTAGCCCTTCCCCCTTTCCTTAACCCCAGCTGACAAGTCCATATAGAGTCAGGAGCCTTTTGTTTGTGCTCCTTGGGGTGAGATGATTCCTTGCATCTGTGCTGTGCCCACCTGACCCTCGCCTGGGGACTGTTCCATGGCAGGGAAGGGAATGGAACATTCTGGAGCCGGTGCCTCCCTTTTTGCCTCTTGCTTGCACTGTTGCAGTAAATGAATAAAGGCTGGATTGTTGCTTTTAGTTTGGCTTGCTGTCCTTAATGACCACTACAATGCCTGATTGCTCAACAGAGGGTCATAGGCAGCACGTGACAGTGATCAAAATAGTGCCGGAGAGCTCTTTCTAGTGGATGTGACAGATTTGTGGGGTCCAAGCACACAGAAACTATTGTGTGGCCGTTGCACAATCTAGGTAAGTAGATATAGCAAAAAGGGGATTTTCTTTTTAATGCTTATGAAGTGAAATTAACTGGACTTGGTAATACTTAATTTGGTAACAATCAGCAATACTGCAAATTTGAGTTAATTCCTGATACCTTCTTTTCCACCTCACTGTACTCCAAATTCTATCTGATTACCATCTGAAGTAAGCCAGGAAGAAGAGCAAATTTACAGAAAATAAGTCTAATTTAACAAGTCAAATGCCCCTCATACCTATCTCAAACAGCTGTAAGAGTTTGAGCCCCTAAGGAGTACAGATCTGGGTGTGTTAACATATGGGTCATCTGGGGAGTGTTCTAGAACAACACCAACACTTAAGGGAAGAAGAAACTGAGGCGGGATAGGGCGGGGGTGGAATAAAGGTCAAGTAGAATTCCAAAGAGGCAATGTCTTCATTTTTGTTTAAAATATAAGAAAACTGACTTGTGAAATGCAGTATTTTAAAAAAAAAGTTCAATAATGGTACTTTGAATGTTGAAGAACTGGGCTAAATAGGGTATTATGTCATCGCTACGTATACCTTGCAAATTACCATGAGGAAAAAAAGTGCCATTCAATCTGGCATCCTACTTTATGTGCTAAATCCATTAGTTTGAAATACCCAGTGTCTGGCAAGCAGTTTCTGTCTGGTGCTCTTTGCAGTTGTATACTGTTCCTAGAAATGGGACTGAACTGTTGCTTGATATCTTTTGCCCATTTTTCTGTCGTTTTGTACTTTATTCTTATCAATTTCTAGGCACTCTCTTTATATAAAGGAGATACAAAGTGTACATCCCTCCCCAAGTTTGTCATTTATCTTTGAAATTTCCCTTTTTTGTTCTTTTAAAAATTATCTGGTCAAATTTATCTTTTCTCTTTTGATTTTTGAATTTTAAGTTGTACCAAGGTCTCCCTTATGCCATTGTTAGGAGTGAATTCACCTCTTTTTGTTTGTTTTTTAATCAATAGACATTGTTTTTAGAGCAGTTTTAGATTTATAGAAAATTGAGCAGATGGTACAGAAAATTCCCATATACTTCCTTTCTCCTCTGTACTCAGTTTCTCCTTATTGTTTTTATTTTATTTTTTTGTATTAGTTTCAGGTATACAAAACAACGTAATGAGTAGACATTTACACTCCTCACAAAGTGATAACCACCCCAAATCTGCTAACCCTCTGACATTGTATACACCTGTTACTATACCATTGACTATATTCCCTATGCTATACTTTACATCCTGGGACTATATACATGCACATACATATATATTTAATTATATTTGACATTCGTTTCCCCTTGTTGTTAGCATTCAGCTTTAGTGTGGTATGTTGTTACAATTGATGAACCAATATTGACACATTATTAACCAAAGTGCCTATTTATATTAGGATTCACTCTTTGTGTTATATAGTTTTGAGTTTTGACAAATGCGTATATATAAAGTGCTTATCTTTTTCTCTGCAATGTAAACAAATCCTTGCTTGGGGCAGGAGAGAAAGGTCTCTACCTCTAAATATTATAAGCCTTTGGCTCTGGGGAAGATAAAAAAGGTTTTATTATACTTTGGCTGGATCCAGAGCAAAGGAGAATGCATAGAATGTGAATAAGTGGAGAGAATCTCCATCCATGTGTCATGCCAGTTTTCATCTTCAGGAGGCTTAGATTGTATAGGAACACAGAAATCCAGGGAGGGTTGTCTTCTAACAGAGGCGTATATAAATATATATTTATGGCATATGTGTATATGGCATAAATATTTCAAGGTTTCACAAGAAATTAATAATATTGATTTACAGGAATGGCATGGGGAAGCTGGGATGGGGGAGGGAGTTGTTGGTAGACTTTGCACTCGTCAACTTTTTTGGTACTATATAAAAGTGTTACCAATTTGCAAAATAAATTAAATTTAAATTAAACATAAGAATTTGGGTTTATAGTCTAAAAATCCTTAGCTCTGTTTTCTAAAGTATGCATACCATGTTTCCCCGAAAATAAGACCAGGTCTTATATTAATTTTTGCTCTAAAAGATGCATTAGGGCTTATGTTCAGGTGATGTCATCCTGAAAAATCATGCTAGGGCTTATTTTCTGGTTAGGTCTTATTTTCAGGGAAACACGGTAGTCAAAACTGGTAGAATTGATTGGTTTGATAACTGAGGAAAATTTTACTCCCATCTTCTAGGTAGATTAAGAAGGGTAATATTTAGAAAAAGAAAGTTAAAATAACAACTAATCTTTATTTGTTGATTGAGAATACCATATATCTCACCACTCCGAGGCAAGTCAGTTAGAGATGTAAGTCATTATAACCTCAAATGTGATTGGATGGTTGTATGATAAATGAAGTCTGGATTTATTGAGCATTTGAGTCCCCCTATTCCTTATCTTTCATCGTGTGATCTGACCACTTTATCTTTTCTGATTGCTAGTTTTTCTCATTTATATATTATAATTGCAGCCTTATGAGATTATTATGAAGATCAAATAATATAAAAATACATTGTGGGTTTTACCTGGTGCTCTTTGTTAGTTGCCCCCCCCCCCTTTTTTTTTTTTTTTTTGGTATAAATGCAGGAAGTCTCATTTTACAATAAATAAAAAAAAATTCAAATTCTACCTATGGTTCCGTTCACACACAGCACTAACAGAAGTGAGTTCATGTGAATTCATGCTGTGACAGTTGCTTGTGGTATTTGCCAGCAGTTGCAAAGAAAGGCCATTCTTCTACCCATTGTTAACTCCTAAAAATCACCCAATGATGCAAAAAGGAAAGATTATCCAGTACTGTAAGAAAGTGAAATCTCATTAACTCTCCGTAAAAATGTGGTGCATGGTATTCTTGTGACAATATTTTGTCAGAAAATGGAAGGTTTCTTTCCTTTTAAATTAACACACTACTTATAATAATATGGCCTTCAAATATTGTAAGAATTATTCTCAGCAATCATAATCTCTGCTAATATTTTATTCTTTAACACATTATTGCCGAGCCTGGGTATTGAGTCTTCAGGTGACATTGCTTAGAACCTCTGAGGAAAACTGCTCTTAGATGTAGCTTTCTCTAAAACTCCTAAACTGTGCTCATGCTGGTCCTTTCTTAATAGGTTTTGAGCTACTGCTCATTCTTTTATCTGTATAAGGTTTGTTCCTACAATGTTGTCAGATGGGTTCCTGTTTGATAGTGACATACTTTTTTACTGGGAAATTGTAATAAAAAAATCACTCGTCTTGAATTTGAATTCCTCACAGCTCTAGTTAATTGGTAGTAATGATTATATCTCCATACTGCCCTTTTATACAAGGTCCTTCCACCAGTACATAGCACCGTGCATGGCATACATTAGGTTATCAAAAATTATTGGATTGGTGATGAATGAATTTGGAAGCTTCATTCTTTTGTGTTAAAAATAGGAGGAATAGAAATCTTGTGTTATAAGCCCATTAGATTGTTTTTGGTGATAAGAATTTTATAAGTAAGCCAGTGGGAGAATATACTCCTATAATGTATGACAAAAAGACAAAGGCTGATGTTTGTGAACTTTATTATTTCTTGTACTTTTTCCTCCCCCTTTCTTCCGCCTCCCCCCACTCTGGTTCAAGCAGTTGTTTCTCAGTCTAGTTGTGTAGGACACAGTTCCCTGGCCCAGGCTTGCGCTGCCCCCTGGCTGAGGACCCACCCCAGCCCCATATTTCTTGTACTCTTAATTCACATTTCAGAGGTGGCTTCTACCTGCTCGTTTTCTTTTCTTTCTTTCTTTTTTTTTTTAACTGTATTCATTTAGAAAATGCTTAATAAAATACTTTGGGATATTTCATTTTATACATGGATGTGACCAGTCACAATATAATTAATTTAGATAGAAGTAATTTTTCTGTCTCTGTGTTGTTCTCCCCACTCCCCATTTCTTTCTTTCCTTTTGTTTTGTCCTAGGGATTTTGCTATGGCACAATGAATGTAACATTTCCTTTTTATTGAGTGTTGTAGAATTTGAATAATGACAAATTTTTTTCTGAAAAAAAAAAAAAAAAAAGCTGAACAGCCTGCTATTCTAAAAGCAGGGTCACAAAGACTTTTTGGTTCCTTTTTTTTCTGACACCTACTCAGTTCTTGGCCATTTATCTTCTGTATCTAATGGCTGTGATAGGAAAGTCTCCGGAAAAGCATGCTAAGGATAAGGAAGGCCTTTCTGTGGCAGAAAGAGCTCCCAGGTCAGAGCAACCCCAGGCAGCTTTACATCATTAGAGCAAGAAAATCCCAAGGCAGACTTTTCTTTAACCCATTTCTGTCAGCATTTCTCCTCTTTGCGACTGGAGTAAAGGAGCACAGGCTTGTGCAGTGGATCCTAGAGATCCCTAGATGTGCCCATATTCTGGAAGTTAACATTAAAAAATATATTAAAGTTAGAAAGCCATTGGGAAAAATCATAGAGATCATCAGATTATGAATGTCATTAGTTTTGGTTATTATTACCTCATGGATAATGACGACTTAATGAGCTTTGAGACTTTAGGCAAGGCAATGTCTCTAAACCCCATGACCTTATCTGTAAAATGGAGTTAACGATAATACCGATCTCAGATGGTTGCCATGAAAATTAAAGAAAACATAGCGTATTGCTGAGAGTTCTTAGTTATAAATCCCAGAATCTGGGTCTGACCGGCTTAAAAAGGATTTGGAGCAGATATAGGAAATCTCAGGCTCACTAGAAAAGCTGGAGAACTAGACTCAGAGTTTATACGGCTCTGAATTATAGTCAAGATCATGACACGAACTAGCCTGGAGGGGACTGCTGCATTACTGTTGAGTGTTGGATGCCACAGCTTGCATCTCCCGTACTGGGGCTGTCATCAGCACTGGTGCATTTGAAGCCAACTATTGCTGCTACCATGTTTCCCCGAAAATAAGACCTAGCTGGACAGTCAGCTCTAATGCATCTTTTGGAGCAAAAATTAATATAAGACCCGGTCTTATTTTACTATAATATAAGACCAGGTCTTATATAATGTAATAATGTAATATAATATAATATAAGACAGGGTCTTATATTGATTTTTGCTCCAAAAGACGCATTAGAGCTGATTGTCTGGCTAGGTCTTATTTTCAGGGAAACAGGGTATAGCTTCTTGAAATAATTCTGCACTGTTCCCAGTTCCTTACATCACGAGATCCTGGTCCAAAATGTCAGGCAAGTGATTCTGGGTCATTAGCTATGCTTTGCAGCAAGGAACTTGGGAAAGCAAAGTTTACCATGATATTAGCTTTTGTGAGGGCACTCTGTCCTTTTATGAGGTGGGCTTGGCCACCACGAAGACTTAGAAAACCAGGCAAAAGAGAAGAGTTCAGAGCTGGGCAGTCTCCAAACTGATAAACTGCCACTAATAAAATGCTTAGTACTATGCCTGACATGTGGTAGGTACCCCCCTCCCCCGATGTGGGCTTTTTAAATTTATATTTGCCAGTCTTTATCTGAGAAGAAAGTGAGGGAAATTTCTTCTCCCAGATTTGATTTTTGAAGCACACAGATCCAAGCTGCTACAGCTTCATTAGGTAAATGGGTGGATAGAATTTCTAAGGTTAGAATTTACATGGAAGTCCAATTAAGTTGACTAGATGGCACCTCCCAACTGTTTTGAAGTAACTTAACGTAATTCTGGACTATTTAGCCAAAATGTATAAGCAACCAATAGCCCAGATTGCCACCGAGACTCCCTTACCTTTCATTAGCTGCCTCCCTTTCCACCTGGTTTCCCATTTACAAGAGTGTAATGTAGTTTAAAAGTCCTGGCCTTAGTCAGAAAGCCTGGATTGGAAGCTCAGCTTTACTAGTATGATCTGGTGCAGGTCATTTAATGCCTCAGACTGTTAAGTGTGTATGTGTTTTCAATAAAGATTATTCTAAGATTATCTTTGAAGGTTTAAATGAAAACGTGAAAATATATAGCACATACAGTAGTTAGTACTGCTCTGTAAATATTTCTTTAAAAAATAAAACAAGAGCCCTGGGAATTGTAAAAGATCAAGTTTTACATTTCCTTTAAGAAGTTGAAGAAATTCGTAATAAATAAGGCAATATTTAAGCCAATTTAATTTAGGTCAGCAGTTTCAGGGTGTCCATGAAATTGCAATACTTGTATAATAATACTAAGACATTATTTATTATTTGCCTTTTTCACTTTCATTCTCTCGTGAATGTAGTTTCCAAAGGCTATATGTGTTGTGTGATGTCATAACAAATTGCAGAAACAGATATAAAAATCCAGCTGTCTTTTATTTAGTCCAATATTAAGGAGATTTGCAAAAATGTAAAACAATGCCACTCTTCATTGAATTTTTCTGTTGGAAAATTTAGGTTTTTTTAAAATAAAAAGTTATTTATATTAATATACTATATAATGTTTGTTATTTTAAAAAGAATATTTTAAAATTCTGTTTTAATTTTTATTTTGGCAACTATTGGTAGATGTAACCTACATAAACAAAAGCTCTTTGAGGAGCTCAATAATTTTTAAGGCTATAAAGTTATCTTGAGACCAAAAAGTTTTAAGAACTGTAGCATTAGTGGAAAGTGCCATGTTTTCCATAAGAGGAAACCATGCTTGACTGACTTGCTGGAGATAATTGAGTCAACCTTTTTTTATTTAAGTATGTGGACTTGGAACAAGGTTCGAGAATCCTTAAAGTTTGACTAACACACACACACACACACACTCTCTAAATGAAATGAGTTGTTAGAAAATTTATATAAAAGTAGAAAATAAAGATTCTTTTGGATGAAGAAATATGATCAGTTAGTCTCATTTACATGTTGAAAAGATGGTTTGGAAGAATTAAGGTCAAGTTGAAAAATCACTGAACTAGGAGTAAGAAGACCTGTTTTGTGTTGTCCTGTTCCTGGCTCCTTGATTCGATAAATGTATTTTTGAGTTAAGTAAGCTTTTCAGTGTTTTGAACTTGCATTTCTTCATGTGAAGAATGGGAATAAATAATTCCCTACTTTTTCTTTTACTCATTCAAGAACTATGCACTGATTACTTCAAGTGCACTAGGCTCTGTTCTATGTTACTATGAATATAGTGATACAATATGCAAGGTCCCTGCCTCACACAAAGGTAACAGTTGAATGAGAGAGGTAGGGATAAACAAGTAAATATGTAAGCATTTATAAATTGTGGTAAGTACTATGAAGGAATCAAATAGTATAAAATAAAAGAGGAAAATGCTACAGATGTACTTATGTAGGCAGATGTACTCTCATACATCTACAGATGTACAGATATACAGATGTACTACAGCTACAAATGTACTCTCATACATCTCTGAGACCAGATGTATGAGAAGGAATAGCTTTCAGCAAAGAGAATGGTATGTGCAAAAGCCCTGATGTATACCTAAAGTGTGGTAGACATGAGGAATGGTAAAATAAAATGAGGTTGGAAAGTAGGCAAGGACTAGGTCATGCAGGGCCTTACAGGCCATGGTAAGAGGCCTGCAGTTTAGATGTTCAAAGGGCTAATGTGTTGAAGCTGAGAGATTTGTAAGGGATTATTTGGCCAGAGTAGGATGTTATCAAATACAGTTTAAATATATTGAGGTGGTCATGATGGAGAATGAGCACCATTTCTCACAACTATCCCTGGTGATGTTCTTAGGGACAGACTAATGATTTAGAGAGTGATTTTAATTTAGTTTTAAAATGCTTAGGTTCTCACTACATTTTTTTATTAGGTTCTTTAATTCACTCAATAAGTATATATTAAGTAACTAAATTTATATCAGCTTTTTCTTCTAATTACATTCTGTGTTTATTTTAGTGCTCTTCTTTTTAATGAAGTGAAATATGTTACCACCCTGGAACGCCTTCAGAATATAGAAGACACTCTGAAAGGAAAAGCAAACATTGCATTTGCATATGTCAGAGCCATTGGAACACCAGGTATTTATTAACTTTTACTTTGATCTTTGCTGTGCTTTTGTGCTTGTGTGAGTATGTTGAAAAACAAAGTAGTTTATTTTGACCACAATCTTCATATTTTAAAATATATTTAAAGCATCTTTATATTATATTTTCTGTTTTTTCAAATGGGCCACATAGTATAGTAGTCAAACAAGAACTCTGGTGCTCTAGACTCTGCCTATGTTAGACTGACTCCCTGTTCCATCAGTTACTTATAGTATGACCTTGGACAACTTCCTTAATCTGTTTCATAATCACTAAGATGGTGAAAATAATTGTGCCTACCTTTAGTGTTACTGTGAGGACCCAGTAAGTTGAATAGTTAAAATGGTGTCTGGTGTATAGTAGCACTCCGTAAGTGTTAGCTACAACAGTTTTTATTTCCTTACAATCTTCATGATACATGGTTTAGTAGTTTATAGTATTCAGTAAATATTGTTGACTCAGTGACTTTCTTTTTAAATATTTTTGTATTTGCTGTTCATGACATTTGTATTCATTTTTCAAAAATCTAATTTTGACAGCATTACCTTGAATGTTAATATCTAATTTTGTCATAAAGAAGTCTATAAACACGTCATGAACAAATTATAGTTATGCTTTCAGGATTTTTACTTGTTAATGGTTATAATTTGACCATGTTAATATAAAATGTTGTTAAAGAGATTTTAAAAATTGCGTATGCTCTATGAAAGAACATCATTTATTGGAAATATTAATTTTTGTAAGCATAAAGCTTAGTGGCTACACTGCATGCCAGTGAACTTAATACACTTGTAAAATAATACTCCACAATCATCCTGTTGTTATTTACTTTTCAGGAACCTCAGCTTATTGTATTTTGTCCAGAGTTTGTAATTGTAATCAATGAGAGGGATGAGCTATCATCGAGGGCTTACACTGCCATGGTAGAACCGGAACACCCTGACTTATATTAACAAGATCAATCTGACTTCTATGTTTGGAATAGACTAGAAGGAGCAATGGTAGAGTAAGGGAGAAAATTAGGAAGTTATTGCAGTAATGCAGGCACGAGTAATGTTTGGCTGTTTAGGCCAGAGTTTTAGCAGTAGAGATGGCAATACATTTTAATTTTAGTATTTTGGATGTAGAACTAACTGAATTTGCTAACATATTGGATGTGGAGTGAGAGAGAAATAGCAGAGACAAGGATGAGTCTGGGGTTTCGGCCTGAGCCACTTGAAAGGTGAAATTGCTGATAATTAATGAGAAAGACTGGAAATAATACAGTTCGCAGAGGAAGCTCTGGAATTCACTATTGGACATCCTACTTGTGAAATATCCATTAGACATCTAAGTAGAGATATCAACAAGGTAGTTGGATATTACTAGTCTGTGTTTTATGGTAGGCATACAGACTAGGGATATACATTTGTGAGCTAAACCTATGAGACCAGAAGAGATCATGAAGGGAGTGAAGCTAAATGAATGGGAAGGAGAAGACTCAACTCGATAGATACTTCAGCATTTACTGGTCAGTGAGGTAAGAAGGAACCAATAAAGGTGACAGGAGGAATAGCCTGTGTGGTAGGAGTGTCTGGCAAGCAAAGTGAAGACAGGGTTTTAAGGAAGAGATAAGAACAATTGTGTCAAATGATGCTGAAAGGCTAATTAAGATAAGAACTGCCAAGTGGCCATTATGCTTGTGATGTGGATTTATTGGTGAAGTTAACAAGTGCAGTTTCTATAGAGTGGTAGGGGTAAATGCCTGATAAGAGGAAACAGGTAGAAAGCAATTGGAGACTGTGAATATAGAGACTCATTTGAGAAGTTGTGCTATTAAGGGAAAGAGAAAAATGGGTCAGTGAAAAATTTTTTAAGAAGCATTTTTGTATGTTGATGAGAAAGATCCAATAGAAAAGGGAAAATGTGTCATGTATGGAAAAGAGAATTACTGGAGCAACATCTTTGAGTAGACAAGAGGGGTGGTTCTTTTCTGGGAACACAGAAAGTTCATCTATGGTAATAGGAGGGAAGAGAGAGAGTATAGGCATTAATTAGGTTAGTGGGTAGATATGGTGCTGGGAACTTGTGGGAAATTTTTTTTAATTGGTTATATTTTCTCAATGAAATAGAAATAAAGTCATCAGATAGTTTGAGTAGAGAAGAGATTAGTAGTTGTTTAGGAGGCCTAGACATAAAGAATGGTTGCTGGACAACAATAATACTTGATGTCAGTAATTGTAAAGTGAGACCATTGGTATGGTGATACTAGCAGGTTTTTGTTTTCTTTTTCTTTACTCTAGCCGTGTTTACTTTTGTGGGTATAAGTACAGAATATTTGATTTAACCTGGATTGTGTTTTTAGCCAGATGGGCAAGGGAGTAATTATAAAGATGGACCATGGAATTTAAGCTGGGTTAAGAGGGAAGGGAGAACCTGATGGGGGTGACTGACAGTGACAAATGGTAGGATTATAGGTCCTGGAGGGTTAGAATTATGTCCTAGGCAGAGTGACCTAGTTGGATGGGTGTGTGTGTGGTGGGGGGTGATGCTGGAAATTGAGATTATGGAGGAGTTTGCAGTAATTAGTAATTACAAGGCCTGCAGTGGGACCATAGCAGTGAGTGGTTAAGGTAGGGTTGAAGAAAGCTCATTCGCATCTATAAAGAAGGCCCAGGACTGAAAAGCTAGGATTTTGAAAGGATCATCTATGGGGATAATAAAATCACCAAGGATTATGACAGGAGTGGTATTGGAGAAATTGACAGTGTGACAGAAGCTAAAATATTTGTGTAGTGAGGGGAAGTGACCCCAGCTGGGGTGGTAGATGACCCCAATAAGGCAGAGTGGTGAGTGGAATAATCTGATGATACGTAACATAAGTGGTAGGAGGTTAGGTAGGGCAGAGGAAGGTAACTGCCAGGAAATGACAGTGAGGAGAAAAGGGAAAATAAATTATGAAAAGGAGGGAATCTTCAAAGAAGCACTTTAAGAAAATTTCCCAGAACTAAAGAATTTGCGCTTCTAAATTGGACAGGGCCCATTGAGTCCCAGCATAATGGATGCATGTAGAACCACAATGAAGCATCTCATTTTGAAATTACAGAATATTGGGAACAAACATTCTAAAATCTTCCAAAAGGAAAAAAATGAGCTTGCAGTTAAAGGGTCAAGAATCAGACTGGCATTGGACTTCTCAATTGTAGCCCTAGAAACTGAAGAAAATGGAGCAATCCTTTCAAAATTCTCAAGAGAAATGACTTGAACCTTGAATTCTGTACTCCATTATAGTTAGTTATGAAAGTAGAATAAAGACACTTCCAGAGAAGTGGTAGGTCGCAAAAAATGTGTATTCCTTATGTACTGTCATAGGAAGATGCTAGAGAATGTGAGCAAGAGGGCAAGTCAATCAAGAAAATATGGGTAACAGGACAAAGGACCTATCCCAGGAGAGAGAATGAGAGATTCCAAAGATGATGATGAAATGAGTTCTCAGGATAAAAGTGGTGGAGCAGGTCAAGTAGTAATAGTCCATGTTGGACATTTCTGCAGAACTGTCTCCAAGAAAGGAATTGATAGGATACCTGATGTATTTGAAGTATTAAGAGGGTTAGACAACTGTGGAAGAGTTTAGGAATAAATTAGGAAGAAATCTACACAAAAATAAAAAAGAGGTATAACTATAGTGGAAAAAAGTTCAAAAAAGGAAAAGTGTTCGTTTTATACTGTATGGCTCATTTGTAAATAGTATTTACTGAGTCATAACAATGTAAATACTGACTAAGGATCTAATAAAAATTGGGCCTATGTTGGGAAAGAACAGAGGGGATAGAAATATGTACATTTGTGGAATGGGGTTTTGGAAAAGAGCTAGTTTATCATCATAGTGAGAAGTCAGTAGATAATATTAACACTTACAAAATTAGGAAATAAGAGTATAAGAATGTCATTTAGAGACTTGGAGGTAAATACCCTCCAAAAAAAACAGTCAAAGAGTTGAAAGTATTTGTCCCTTGGAAATTAGAAATGGGGTGGAAGGTAGAGAAACTGTTGTTTTTCTTAATATGCCTTGTAGAATGATTTTTCTCTTTAAACTGTATTGAAAAATAAGTTGATTAAAAAAATAACTAAGCCAGAAACAATACAAGACATATATAATATAAAATATACAAAAGTTGTATGGTAGATTCGTATTCTCTTCCCCACTTCTAAGGAAGAATGTATTTCGTCGTAGATTTTTCGTATGTTACACTCGTATTCTCAAGCATAACTAATTTTCTACTTCCTCTTACTTCTTCTCTTACCTTGAGTAGAATAGACTTTTCATAATTTCTTTAACTACCTGTATTTTCACCACTGGAATCCCTACAAAGGATTTTTTTCTTTAAATATGATGAGCATAAAATGGTGTAGGCAGTATTCAGAAAAGAAGTTTATGTAGAATCACACAAGCTAACTCCTGTCTCCCAACTCTCTTATCTCTTCTTCAGAGCACAGGGCAGTCATGGAAGCTGCTTTTGTGTATGGGACCACATACCAGTTTGTCTTAACCACAGAAATTGCCCTTTTGGGAAGTATTGGGTATGTATCAGAGGCATAAGTCAACAATTGTAAGTTCACTTATTTCACATTGCTTGTTCAACATTTCCATTATACTTTCAACAGCGTGGATTTGTCTAAGAGGAATCATAAGCAGATGTGAACACATAAATGAAACCTGAAATCCCCTTCATTACTGTCATCTGTACTGAGGTCTGGAAATGAATTTATGCAGAAATGATTTTAGACTAAGGTGAATGAAGATAATGTGGATAAGCCACAGGATGTGATCCTGTGAGTGGCCAAGTGTATTTTAGGAATAGATCTTCCACAGTGATGAGATAGGTGATAAAATAACAGCTTTCATAATTAACCTCCAGAAATTCTTTCTGAGAGTACTGTAAGTTACTCTGTCATAATAATCTTACATATATGTAAGTACAGTTTTTGAACGGAATATTTTAGGTATTTATTTATCATTTTTAGCCTACTTTCCAGCTTACAATTTTAGGTAGAGGCCTTCTTTTGACTGTTGTCTGGGAAACCTAGGGTTAAAGTTTTTCTTTTTTTTTAAAATTAAAGTTTATTGGGGTGACAATGGTTAGTAAAGTTACATAGGTTTCAAGTGTACAATTCTGTAATACATCATCTGTATATCACATCGTGTGTTCACCACCCAGAGTCAGTTCTCCTTCCATCACCATATACTTGATCCCATTTACCCTCATCTACCACTCCCCTCCCCCTTTATTCTCTGGTATCCACTAAACTATTGTCTGTGTCTATGAGTTTTGTTTCTTTCTTTGTTTGTCTTTTTCCTTTGTTCCTTTCAGTTTTATATTCCACATTAGTGAAATCATATGGTTCTCGACTTTTTCTGTCTGATTTATTTCGCTTAGCATAATAATCTCAAGATCCATCCATGTTGTCGCAAATGGCACTATTTCAACTTTTCTTATGGCAGAATAGCATTCCATTGTGTATATATACCACATCGTCTTTATCCAATCATCTATCGAAGGACACTTTGGTTTCCATGTCTTGCCCACCGTAAATAAAGCTGCCATGAACATTGAAGCACATGTATCTTTACGGATAAATGTTTTCAGATTTTTTGGATCACTTTAGTACTTAAGGACACAAGGAATAAACAGTGTATTTTAAAGTCTTTAAGACTGGCTTTAAAATGCTCTTCAGGAAAATGAATTCAAAGCAAGGCAAAATAGTGATTGTGTGACCTTTTTATGCCATGCAAGAGTTTTTAATGAGTCCTCTTGCCGACCTCTCAGAAAATAATGATTATTTGATGTACCACACACAATTATTTAATCCCAGACATTTTACAACTTTGTAAATTTAGAGGTTAGTGCATAAAAAACTAGTAAAATGAAATGATTTTTTGGGGGGAGTGTGGAATTGGTAGGCAGAAAATAAAGTTCCTGTAGAGAAGTCATGTGTTTATTGCTCTGTATAACAACCACCATTCCTTTTCCATTAGTCTCTTCTTATTGAACTGTCACTCTGCTGGTTCCCTCATTAATGAGTTAAATAAAACTTTGATGCATGTTTACTCTGTATAAGAATTAATGTTTTTTAACAATTTGAGAGTTATGCTGATAGTACCATAAAGCTTTACTGTAAGTAGTCTCAAGATAAAATAAGCAGTCCTTTGGCCAGCTACTTTGTTACTCCCAACTGCCAATTTCCCATTTTGGAATGGGGGGAGTCTTGTTATTCTCCATGCCATGGTGATTCTGTTTGTGGCCTCACAGTTTCTCTGAAGGTTAGTTGTTTGTACTTTCTCTGCGTTACCAGCTTCTTTATTTTTCAGGTAATGAATAATTGCAAATAACAGTGACATGCTTAAAACACAACAGGTGGTTATTTATTGACAGGCTATATCTAGGTCCTATCATTTACCTTAAACATCCTGTTGAGCAAAATATAAATACAAGTATATATATATATATGCTAACCTATGACTAAACACAGTAGTGTTCTGAAAGGTTTTTTGCTTTCCTCCATTTTTAAAATGGGAATTAAAAAACGTACAGTTACCTGTTTTTCATATACTTTTGAGTATATGATATATTGAACATATTTGAAGTCTCATTCATTCATGGATAACAAGATGGTGAGTGGTGAGGACTGATGTGACAGGAAGGCCTGTGAATTCGAATACAGGAGTCCTATGACATCATTTCCACATGAGGTAGTTGGCTGTAACTTTGGGTTGTCTCCTAATGGGGGAGAGTTGAATGCGCTTTTTTTCTTTCATGTGTTCATTCTTTAACAAACATTTATTGAATGCTTTCTATGTGCTAGGCACTATTCCAGTTGCTGGGGCTATAACACTGGACGAGACTTGTATGTTATATAACTTTGGGCCTAACTGTGTTTGAAATTACATGTCAGTTAAAAAGGTGTACGAGGTCTGACAATTAAGTTCACGAACTTGCCACTGTGTGCTTATATTGGCAGCACTGTACAAACAGCTCAGTAAGGTTTCATAACCTTGGTATGTCAGTGTCTCAGCTCTGTTCGTGTTGATGTGTGGCGGTGTCTTGCTGAGTGTGTTCATCATTGTTGTGTGTTTTTGTGTGATGTCACAAGAATGTCTGAGCTTGAATTAGAGCAACAAACAAACATTCAATATCTTGTTAAACTTGGCAAGAGTAGAAGTGAAATGAGAGACATGTTAGTCCAAGTTTATGGGGATAATGCCATAAAGAAAATGTCAGTGTACAAATGGATTAAATGTTTTTCGGAGGGGAGAGAACGTGTCACTGATGAAGAGCAATCACGGTGGCCAGTAATGAGCAGAACTGACGAAAACATTGCAAAAATTCATCGAATTGTGCGTCAAAATCGTTAGCTGACTGAGAAGCATAGCAGACCAAGTAAACATTGATAGAGAAACAGTTATGAAAATCTTAACTGAAAATCTTGTACACCTGAAATCTATGTAATTTTACTAACAATTGTCACCCCAATAAATTTAATAAAATTAAATTAAAAAAAAAAAAAGAAAATCTTGGCATGAAAAATGTATGTGCAAAAATTGTCGCGAAGGAGGTCACCAATGAACAAAAGTAAAGGAGAGTCAAATTTTGCCAAGACCTTTTGGAAAGGCAAGATGATATTTTAGGTTGTGTTATCACTATGATGAAACATGGGTGTACCAATACAACCCTGAAACAAAGCGTCAAAGTGCACAATGGAAGTCAGCCAGTTCTCTACAACCAAAAAAGTTCCGTCAGTCCAAATCAAGAGCCAAAATGATGTTGCTAAACTTTTTTGATAACAGAGGGATTATTTATTATGAATTTGTACCAACTGGACAAACAGTTAACCAAGTTTTGGAAGTGCTGAGAAGCCTGCGTGAAAAAGTTAGATGAAAATGACCTGAACTTTTTGCCAAAATTTCATGGCTCTGGGATCATGACAATGCATCAGCTCATACGGCACTGTCTGTGAGGGAGTTTTTAGCCAGTAAACAAATAACTGTATGGAACACCCTCCCTACTCACCTGATCTGGCCCCCAAAGACTTTTTTCTTTACCCAAAGAGAAAGGAAATATTGAAAGGAAGACATTTTGATGACATTCAGGACATCAAGGGTAATACGACAGCTTTGATGGCCATTCCAGAGAAAGAGTTCCAAAATTGCTTTGAAGGGTGGACTAGGCACTGGCATCAGTGCATAGCTTCCTAAGAGTAGTACTTCAAAGGTGACCATAGTGATATTCGGCAATGAGGTATGTAGCACTTTTTCTAGGATGAGTTCACGAACTTACTTGTCAGGTCTCGTATATTGACAGATAGTAGAAGAGGTAGCATGCCATAGCGACACCAGAACTTTCTGCTACCTCCCCATATTCCCTTCTTAAAGAATCTGTGTATAGTCCAAGGAGGGTGTTCCCCTCATTCCATACATATCAGTCAATTAAATCAGAGGTGACTACCCTGACCTAGGGCCATTGGCTTACCTGAGCAATGAGATCCCCTCTCCCAGGAATTTAGAATTGGGCATAGGAAAACTGGATTAGACATTGTTGTGGCTCACTTGCTCACAGGAATGTTTTGTCCATGTAGAAGAATTGTCTTTACAGAGAGTTGGAAGTTGAAAAGTCTTAATGGCAAAAGGAAGGTCTCTGAACTCTTACTCTTTAGATCCCTACATTTATTCTCTGATCCAATTACTTGAATTTCCTTGTATTATGTGAGATACTCTTCTAAACTTCCAGTTAAGTGTTTTTTTCTCCATGCCCCTTTTTGGTTTCTGTTATATATAACCAGATGATCTCTGATGAACTTTCCAACATTATTATTTCAGAGCTTATGGTACAAGTTTCTGCCTCAGCTGGGCCTCCTGCTCTCAATACTTTCCTTCCAGTTATATGTGACTATTTCTGGTTCCCCTCAAAATGTTATGTTCTTTGTGCCTTAGCTATATTGTTTCTTTTGTCTGAAACACCTATTTGTCCTATCTTCTTGGAGAAGTCTTTCTCTCCATTACTGTTCTTAATCTCTGCGATGATCTCCCTAAACCCTTTCTTTCCTTCTGCTCCCAGTTTGAGGCGGAATGAAATATATCTTTGTTTCTCATAGCATTTTGTGTATTATAGCATGTGTAAACTACATTTTAATTGTTTTACTAAATATATCTCCTTTAAGCCCCTCATGGACCTGACTTATTTCATTCATCTTAGTCTTTTGTGTTTTAGCACAGGGCCTACCACAGAGTAGGTATTAAGTAAATCTTTGAGTGATCATTTCTTTAATCATTGAATCTATTAGAAATTACTTTATAATTAAATTGAAATCAGTGAATATTGGACCTGAGTTTAAGATGTATCAAAAAGTAAAATAACATTTAAAAAATAAAAATTTGCAGTATTTTGCCAAACCCTACTAATGCTATATGGAGATTTTTTTAAATACCATTTTAATTTTGGCAAATCTTACCCACTGTAAGTTTATTTTTGAATTTTCATATCGAAGGGAATGCCAAAACTCAAATTATAGCCTTATTTGCTTAGTTTTGTAATATTTCAGATACAAATTTACCAACTCCCACAAAGTGTCACATGGTTTCTATCTTAAGGCATGTTTTGGCTGAAGTTTATTCAAAACAGACTTGGATTTAAATTAAACCTAGAAAATTTGTTACAAAGCTTTATTTAGCATAGCTCTAGAAAAACTATATATGAAGATAATCTTACTGTATGTACTCAAGGTGACAGCCTTTTATTCTTTTAAAAATTATGTAGACCTGCCTGTAACCTAATTTAGAAGCTACCATATGAAAGAATTCAGAAAAATAATTGCTTATATAACTCACATGGTTTGTTAAAAGTATTAAGGTTAATTTTTTTAATATTCTATATCCTCTTTTTTTTGCCTCAGCCCATTTTATTTTAATGTTATACTTTTTTAGGCTTTCACTAAAACAGTAATTCAAAAGAATGAGACCTAAGACAAAGAGATTTGTTGTTATGTCTTTCTGGCTGGTAGAAGGATCACACATTGAACTTCAAGTGGGTCTTGCCCTAATTTGTAATTTGCAGCACAGAGGATATAGAATATGCACATCTCTACTTTTTTCACTGTAAACCAGTCCTGGACTTGACGCAGCAATGTAGAAGAACACTAATGGAACAGCCACTGACTACACTGAACATTTATCGATTTATTAAGTCAATGGAAGCACCACTGCTGGTATGTGTCTTATTTTAATATATTAGATAACTCATACATTAAATTTATTAAGTTTTGATTCATAGATATGCATTCTACTTAGATGAGCTATATATCTTTTCCCCTTTCCTTGGACATATGTCTTTAATTTAGGGGGGTTCAGGAGTAGTTCTTTATTAAAGGTAGAATAGAAAATCGACTATTCATAAAGTGATATTTTAATGTCTTGAAGTATTGTTATATTGAAACCCAAATAAAGCCTTGTCTAGTGGAAATATTCTGTGGTAGTTATAATGAACTGTGACCACTCTAAAATCACCAAGACCACATCATGGTCAAGAAAAGACCCCTCTTATAAATATTTTCATCACTATTTTAAAAGGTAGTAAATATTGGAATTACTATAATATTTCTGGTGCTCCACTTTCCTTATAAGCCTAGAAGAGTTTTATAGAGACCCAGTAAGTGATGGTGATCAGCAGAATTTTCTCTCCGAAAGTTTGAAGCGTTATCCTGAGCATGTGTAAGATCTTCAGTAGGCCTTTCACTCAGTACATCCTTCTTAAATAAAAATGGTGCATGTGAATTACATAAATAATCCAAACAGTACAGCAAAGTATAAAGAAAATAATTTTTTAAAGCCACCTAATCGCATCACTCAGAAATGAACTATTAGATGACATCACATCAGTCATCTGTACCATAAAGATACAAATAGAGAGATGAATGGATTAATGGACATATATTGCATTAGCTACTGTATAGTAAGAAGTATTATATTTAATCTTACTTGAATTTAATAGAAGAAAAAGAAACTGATATCAAACTAGAGGGATTATGGAACTTTTGATAAATCATTTCTTCAGCATTACAAGGCTCTTAGGGAAATATTGTCTTAAGTGTTGAAAATGATTATGAAAAACATTAAGAAATTAAAATCATTTTTTTTTTAAATGACATGTTTTCATTTTAGATAGTATTGATTTAAACCTTGATGTCAGCCTAGAAAGGCTTGGCAGACCAAGGAGCAGAGAATAGTAGACTCAGTGTTCCTCAGGGTTACTTAAGATCCCCAGAAAGAATCTTCCAGTCTTCTGCTGGAGGACAGAAGTCTGGCTGTTAGCATTCTGGAAACTCAGCTGTTCCTGAAGTCTCCCCAGATTTCTCCTGGTATGAGTTTGCTGCTCTCATGGAGTTGGGAATCTAGGGATCTTACTGCTTCTGCAAAGCTTTTATGTATTCCTCCTTTTTTTAGAGCCTTTCTGTGATTCCCCCATCTCACCCTACCCCATAATCATTTCTCTCCCAGTTCCAGAGATACCAGGCTCTGATAGTTCCTGAGCAATTTTAGGATCTGCAGTTATAGTTAAATTGTTTAACGTTCCCTCTCATGGCTTAGAGTTTTGCTTTGTAGAGGTAGTTATTACTCTATTCTCCACCTTCCAAAATTTAATGGCCTTTTCTCTTTTCATTTCTTCACATATGTATGTTTATCTCTTTTTAAAAATCCTATTGCTATAGTTTTCCTGGTATTTCTGGAGGGAGTGAAATTAAATGTGTATATTCAAGCTGCTGTCTTCACTCAGATGTTCCTCATTGTTCTGTAATTCTTATGTGAAAGAATGTATTCCTTAGTTATCTGTTCTATTTCATTTCAAATATCTATTTCTGTATTTATCAGTACTACACTGTTTTATTTGTTGTTTTTTTCTTTATAATATGCTTATTCCTTATGGTTGTAATTTTATGTTTAACTCCTTATAAAATTTGCTAGTTTTGTAATGCTTAAGCTATACAAGTACATTGGGAGCATTAAACTTACAAAATTATGAGACCCATTTCTGTTAATGTTGGATTTATTTCACAGACTTATTTTTCATTAATAGAATTAGCAGGGTTTAAATCCAAATGTTGGAATATTATTATCACAAGGTAAAGTCATTTTGTTCTTTTTTTTAAATGAAGACTGAAGTTGCTGAAGATCCTCAGCAAGTTTCAACTGTTCATCTCCAACTAGGGTTGCCACTGGTTTTTATTGTTAGTCAACAAGCTACATATGAAGCTGATAGAAGAACTGCAGAATGGATTGGTTGGCGTCTTCTGGGAAAAGCAGGCGTTCTACTCTTGTTAAGGTATCATCAACATGAAATATTCACTAGCAAAACACTAACATTTTTCTCAGTTTTAAATGTGGTAATCCATTGACTTGTACATAAACTCCAATCTCTAATAGATTTTAATATTGTTGGGACCAGTTCCTGAGCTGAAGTCTATACATTAATTATTAGCGTGATTAAAATTTAAACCTTTAAATTTTGCTAAATGAAAATGTAAGTTAATAAGGTAGAGACAGGAAGATTATTTGAGATCTCGTTCCCCGGCACATGTCGTCAGTCAGTTTGGCTCAAATAAACTCTTACAAAAATTGAAAAAAAAAAGAGAGACTGGATAATCTGGTCTGTATTTATGTGTAAAATTTCTTTCTCACTAAATTGTAATTTTTTTTTTTTTTTTTAAGATTTTATTAGGGAAGGGGAATAGGACTTTATTGGGGAACAGTGTGTACTTCCAAGACTTTTTTCCAAGTCAAGTTGTCTTTTCAATCTTAGTTGTGGAGGGTGCCGTTCAGCTTCAAGTTGTTGTCCTTTCAGTCTTAGTTGTGGAGGGCGCAGCTCAGCTCCAGGTCCAGTTGCTATTGCTAGTTGTAGGGGGCACAGCCCACCATCCCTTGGGGGAGTCGAACCGGCAACCTTGTGGTTGAGAGTCCGTGTTCCAACCAACTGAGCCATCTGGCAGCTCAGCTGCAGCTCAGCTCAAGGTGCCGTGTTCAATCTTAGTTGCACGGGGCGGAGCCCACCATCCCTTGCGGGACTCGAGGAATTGAACTGGCAACCTTGTGGTTGGGAGCCCACTGGCCCATGTGGGAATTGAACCGGCAGCCTTTGGAGTTAGGAGCACGGAGCTCTAACCTCCTGAGCCACCGGCTGGCCCCTGTCATTTATTTTTAAATAAACCTTTTTTAGTATAAGAACTTACAGTTCTATTTTACATTGGCATCCTGGATGACTATTATTATTCAGATTAGCAATATAAAACATTTATTTCTATTTTGAAAAAGGGACTCTTTGGAAGTGGACATTCCTCAGCAGGCCAATGTGGTCTTCAAAAGAGAAGAGGTTAGTCGTTTTGTGTATTGGTCTACAATGTGTGCTTATTTAAAGAAAGTTAATACGTGTGATCCTAAAGTAATATATGCTTATTATAGAAAAATTCTGTAAATTGCCACTATTCAAAGATAATTGTTGTTAATGTTTTGGTGTGTTTTTTCATTTGTTAGTCTGTCTCTTTTCCCATATTCATGTAGATATGTAGATTTATATATGTAGATATATCTATATATCTACATATGTATATATACACACACATATCTATAATGAAAATTGGGATTGTACTACACTATACATCCTACGTTTCATCTAAAATTATATTTATTTACTTATTGTACTATGATACCTGCTTTTGTATATTGTTTTGAACATCACTGGTTCTTTCTTTTGACTAAATTTTTGGAAGTGAAATTTGTCAAAGGAAATGGGAATTTTTAAGGCTTCTGAAATACATTGTCAAATTGTCCTTCAGAAAGGTTGTACTTTTACTGGATAGGTTTGGAATTTCTTGTTTCTCATACATCTTTGCCAATACTGAGCATTAATCTTTGAAAAAAACCTTTTCTATAGACAAAAAAGTTCTTGTTTTTAATTTGCATGCCTTTGATTACTAGTGAGGTTGAACTTTTGAAGGTTTATTGGCCATTTATATTTCCTTTGTAAATTTTTGTTAATGTCGTTTATTTTCCTTAAGTCTTCAATTTTTTAAAATTATTAGGAACACTTTAATTCTCAACATCTAAATATTACAAACATATGCTAAAAAATTGATCGACATGTTTACAAACTGTCACACAGTTTACATTTAAATTGTCTTGCCCAAGTCTATGGCAGGAATACTGGGTTCAGCGTCAGAGATTTGAATTCTGTTTCTTCTAGTTCTGGGACCAGATAAATGAATCAACTTCTTCAAGCTCAGTTTTCTCACTTGTGGAACAGTCATAACACCTCCCCTTTAACTTACAAGAAATTTTGTAAGACCAAATAGAAAAATACTTTAAAAACTGTAGTATTTTCAAATATGTATAGTATGTATAGTGTGGGGCTAGTATGCTTTGTTTTTTGGCCAGGTAATTGAAAGAATACTTTCTGAAGCCATTTTTTTTGCTAGTAGACAAAGATCTGTAAATATGAAGTTATAATCTTTCTAAGTTAATGCTGCTTTCCCAGTTTTGGTGTCTTAAATTATTAAAATATAACTAATTTTGTATAGTGTAAGGTAAGATAAGTTACATGTTAGATAGTTGTCTGGAAAGATGTTTTCTGTTAAGGATATAATTGGCTTTTTTATGAGTCTTTTTATTGGATTCAATGCAAATCTTTACTTTTTTTTTTTTTTACTCATCAGAACGATAATGTTGATTCTGGATTGTATAATCATCATTTCCCTCTTCTTTTCCTGTACCCCTGAAGGAAGAGGGTTTAAGGGTCCCTTAAAATTCTAGTAATGGTTGCACAGATAGTATTGTATACTCATATTACCACATCACAAAGCCTTATAATGTACGAGGTGTGATAAAATAATACAGTGAATGTTTAAATAAAAAAAATTTACTACAATAAAAGATTCACTGCCATTAATCCCCCTCAAAATACTCCCTCTCGCTTCAAACACATTTATCCCATCGTTCTTTCCACTTTCTGAAGCAGTCCTGGAAGTCCTCTTTCGTGAGTGTCTTTAGTTGTATTGTCATGGCTGCCTCAATGTCCTGAGTCATTTCGACTTTGGGGAAGAGTCAGAAGTCCCGTGGTGCCAGATGTGGTGAATAAGGTGGATGAGGACACACTGTAATGTTTTTATCCGACAAATTGCTGTATACTAGAAGCGATGTGTAACGCGAAACATTGTCATGATAGAGGATGATTTATGGCACACTTTAAAACACACCTCTCAGCTGTAGCTCACACCTGACTGTACCACACAAGTGGAAACTTGTTACACACACTGTTACTAAAGTTTGACATGCCACTTCCCATATTGAAGATGCTTGCCTTTCCATTGGATGGAACTCAGCAGTAGCTTTCACCATAATTTGTGATCACAACGGAAAGGCTCCATGTCACACATCGCTTCTGGTATGGCAATTTCTGTCAAATAAAAACATTACGTGTGTCCTCATCTACCTCATTCACGGGATCTGGCATCATGTGACTTCTGGCTCTTCCCCAAAATCAAAATGACCATGAAAAGTAAACATTTTGAGTCAATTCAGGACGTCGAGGCAGCCATGACAGTGCAACTAAAGACACAAAAGAGGACTTCAGAAAGTGGCCAGAACTATGGGATAAGTGTGTTCAAAGTGAGGGAGAGTATTTTTAGGAGTAGTAATGGCAGTGTGTCTTTTACTGTAATAATTTTTTTCATTTAAATATTCACCATATTTTTTTAATCACACTGTATAGTAGGAGTTTTAAAACATTTCTGTTAGTATTGTGTTAGTTTCTCAGATTTTCTTTTTCTAGGGCAGTGATTAGCAATATAGTGTTCAAAGTTTATGCTATAGAATTATACTTCCTAGTTCAAATTCTGCTTCTTAACTCTGGGCAAATTACTTGACTTATATATGTCTCCATTTTTTTTCTATTATAAAGTGGGGATAATAATATTTACTTTAAAGCGTTGATCAGTATATTAAAAGAAATAATGTAAAGTGCTTACATTGCCCAGGGCCCACCACACTGTAAGTGCGCCATAAATATTAACTAATATTCATTTATTCATTCATTAAGTATTTATTATGTACCTGCTTTGTTCCAGGCATGGTCTTAGGCTCTGAGGATATAGCAGTGAACAAAACCAAATTTTTGCCCTTATGGAGCTAATATGCTAGTTGCAGGAAACAGATACAAAACAAGTATAGGTAAAATGTCAGATGGTGTTAAGGACAATGGAAGAAAACACATTAAGGTTAGAGAGTGACAGAAGACCTCACTGATAAGTGACAATAAAGGAAAGGAATGAGCATGTGGCCATATGGGGAAGAGTGTTCTAGGCAGAGAACCCAAGTGCAGAGGCCCTGGGCAGAGCTTTTGTGTATTAGGATAGTATCATGAGGAATAGTGTTAATATCTAGGATCTTTCTTCGTATCTAGGTTTTTAAAAGCCCTTTTCATTTCTTTCCTAAATGTTTTATTATTTAAAAAATGTACTGAGAAGTAGAAAGATAAACAGCCATGTACCTACTACCTAGATTCAACAATTAACATTTTGTCGTATTTGCTTCACTTACCATTTTTTTCTGAAATATTTCAAAGAATGTTACAGATACAGCATTTTACCTATAAATATTTAGCATGAATCTCTAAAAATGACTGTAATTTTCCTATATATAATCACAATCTCCTCGCATTTAATGAAATCAATAATTTCTTAATATCATAGCCTAACCTCATAGCCAATCCATATTCAAATTTTCTCTTCCTAAAATTATTATCTATAGATGGTTTTTGGAAACCAAAATCCTATCAAGGATTCTGAATTGCATTTGGTATGTTTCTTACATTTCTTAACATTTTAGCTCTTCCTTTCCCTTTTCCCCCATGACAATGACTTTGGATAAACGAGGCCAAGTTTTTCCACATTCTGGATTTGTCTGTTTCTTTTTGCTGTTGTCTGCCTTGTTCCTCCGTTCTCTTACATTTTCTGAAAACTGGAAGTGAGATTTAATATCGCTTAGCTCCATCAAACATTTTGGTTAAGAATAATTCATAGTGCTGGCTTCTCTGTTCCATCTAACCCTAACGTGCTCGTCTGTTTCTCTCACATTTGATCACTGAGTTAAGGTGGAAACAGCTCTATCATAAGATGCATTTCCCTCTTTCCAATTAGCAAATAAGCTAGAGGTAGAAATGCAGTTAAAATCACAAGAGATACCAATACTCACCCACCAGAATGGCTGAAATTTTAAAAACTAACAGTACTAAATGTTAACAAGGATTTGGAGTTACAAGAACGTTCATATTTATAATAGTCCCCAGCTGAAAATAACATATGTCCGTGAGCAATAGAATGGATAAATAAATACTAATATATTTATATAATAAATACAGCATTGAAAAAGACTGAACTGCTTTTATACATAACAACACAGGTCAATCTAAAAAGTAATGTTGAACAAAAGAAGCAGTCACAAAAAAGAGTACAAACTGTGTAGTTCTGTCATATAAATTCAAAACCTGGCAAAATTTATGTGTGCTGATGAAAGTCAGAATAGTGATTACCTTTGGTGGGGAGGGTAATGACAGGCAAGAGGATAGCCTCTGGGTGTGCTGGTAATGTTCTGTCTCTTAATCTGTGTGCTGGTTATGTAAGTGTATTCACTTTGTAAAAATTCATCAAACTATACACTTACGATTTATGTTCTTTTCTGTGTGAATGTTACACTTTAATAACAAAGTTTGCCACAACAGTTTCTATGTATATTTGAAACAAATTCAGTTTGATTTTGATTCCTCTTCCTTTTAGCTCTGTTATGTTTCTGCAGGAATAAAAAATTGCTTGCTTTGAATATAATATTAAAAAGATGAATATATAAGATACCAAAGAATAAACACACTTACAGCTCTTTTATAGCTTTATTCTAATGTGTAATTGCAGTCAGGGATAATTTACCAAAGTAATCTAGTGGTTTAAAATTTCATGTTTTTAAAAAATGTGGTAGTTGGGCATTAGTGAAAGAAATTTTAATAATCTCAAGTGGAATAGAATTTGGTGTTCTTAAAATACTTGGGGGGCAGATAGTATTTTTATGTTTATACCTAAATGGGCAATTGAGCTTGAGTGGGATTATTTTAAATGAAGTATTATTTTGAATATTTCTGTGGAATATTCAAAATAATTTTGATTGGCTCTGTTGCAATAAAATTGTATATATTTCCATTTAATATTGAGGTAGGACTTACCGTTATACATGTGATGTTTCAGACTTCAGTATAATGTAATTGTGACAAGAAGCAAGTGAGACTTTCAGTTCCTCCTCTTTTGCCATCTTTTTCAGTTTTGTACACTCTCTTTATATAAAGTATGCTTTGGATACTTTTCATAGTGACCGTGGAGTTAATTTCCTTTTATTTTTGTTTAATTTGAAAATTGAAGTTCAAAGTATTAGTTTTATTTTCATCTGAAACAAGTAAAACACTTTTATATAAAAATGCTTTGTGGTATTTTTTTAAAATTAATGTTCTTCTAGGGAATGCCCGTGGAATATTTGGTGTTACATGATATTGACTTAGTAATATCCCATGTGGAAAAGAATATGTACACTGAGGAAGTACGAGAAGATGAAGACGATGACATAGAAGGGCCAGATACGGGTAATGTGTTTTGTGATGCTCTCCTCCCCCCATTCCTGCCCAGCATCCATAAGGTCAGTGAAGTTTCAACAAATGTATTCACATTCAAGATTATGAAGAAGTGTGAAGAAATTTATTTTAAATCACATTTTATCAAGTTGATTAGGTGAAAAGATGTAAGAATGCTCTATTTTGTTTAGTATAACACCTTTCATAGTTACACGTCAGCCTTCTAGCTTTCCACATCTGTGCTTTTATCTTCCAAATCAGTTTTCTCAGTTCTACTGGCCTCTCCATGTTTAAAAATGACCCAGGAGCCATAACATTTTATTCTTACTGTTCGTATTAGGAAGTGAAATTCTAACAAATATTGTTGTATCTGTAGTTGTAAATAAACCTGATTGTTAACAATTATAGAGAGTAAATTTCAATAACATTTTACTACTTTTTAACATGTTCTTTTTTTTTCTTTTTATTGCTTTTATTGCTTACATTTTTGAAGCATTCTGTAGTTTTCAAGGCTATTCCCCCACACATTATTTATTTTGTTACCCTCTGAGTTAGCCGATGTCACCTTCATTTTGTAGATAAAGATTCTTTGTTTTAGCAGAGTTAAATGATCTGCCCAATCACACAAGTGGTATGTGGTGGATCCTGGATTAGAAATTAAGCATTCTGACTTGAAACCTTATTTGCGATCATTATCATTCCTGATACTTCTTTCATAACATCAGACCTAGTCTGTAATTGCTCCTTTACTTTTCTCGCTTCTTCACTAATCTATCTAATATCTCTGAGCGATTATGTCTTGTTCATTCTTATATCACATTTAGTAACTACTTGAATGTTTTATGTAGTACTGCTCGTATTATTAACCCCAAGAAGGAAGTAATTTGCATATTTTTTAGGAGGTCCATCATTATTATGATCAGAATCTATATTATACATTTAATAGGGGCTCTGAGCTTTATAACTGTTAACCAGTAACCAGTTTCATAGTTTGAGGTAAGTTCTAGTTCTTTTCTGATACGCAGAAGTTAGAATTGCTTGTTGTTTAAGCCAGCGTTCTTCTGCATAGCATAATTACCTAAACAGATCGGTGTTCTGGTCTCTTGCTCCCTGCTTTATTCCTATCACGGCTCATACATTCCAACCTTCCAAGTCAGGGGAACCGCCCAGTGTCATTTTAATAAGATATCTGTCCTCAGTGAGAGTTGCTTGTTTCAAGATTTTCTTGTTTTCACCTCCCCAATTGCTTCCTGACTCTCTGCCCTTAGTTTGCACTATGGTGCTGTCTTCTCTTTCTTCTGACTGTCTATCTGCCTTCTTTCCCCAGTCTAGTTCTAACTTTTGTTTTATAACTCTGCCTTTTGTTTTTTGTTTTTGTTTTGTCATTTGTTTTTGTTTTGGTCTTCCTGTCTGTAATGAACACATTGTGTTGATGTCGTCATACACATATACATAATATGAGAAAATAATTAAACATGTATGGCTTAAAAGAGTGTGTATATACTGATGGATAGGTCAAAGGTATACCCGAGGAGTAAGTATATTTACAAGTGAGGGTACCTTATTAAGAAAGAGAATAGAAAAGGGGGAAAGGCAGTGTTGAAACAAGATAAGAAAAGAAAGGATAGATTGGGAAATAAGAAAGGACTAGCAGGAAAATGGAAAAAATACAGTAAATAAGAAAATAGGCCGTTACTAATTTGGGTATTGAGGGCATAACGTTTTAGTGTTGTAGTGCAACATAAAAAGTTGCACCTTAAGTACCTTAAAGTTAACATAGTGCAACTTTTTTGTTTCACAGATTTGAATACTGAAAGCAAAAGAGTTATGTGATTGACTAGCATCACATAGGTGAAAATTGCTGAGATGTACTGAAATTCATATCTAGTATTTTATTTTATAGTATTAGAAATCAAAAGGAAAACACTTTAGTTCTCCGAATGCATTGTCTTCCTTCTTTCCTCCCTTCCTTTCTTTTTACTGTTACTACAGAGAATTGTGAATGTACCAGAGATACAAGAATTCTCCTTTTAAAATTAACATAATTATTGCCATTATTACATCTAAAAAAAATTAATTGTAATCTCTAATACCATCACCTATCCAGTAAGTATTTGCATTTGTAGTTGTCATGCTCTTTCATGCCACTGTGCCTTTGCACATTCTGTTCCCTTTGTTCTCGTTGTCTCCACTGCCTTCCTTCACTTCCTACCTAAGTTTTATTTTCTTTTAATATTCAGCTAGTGTCAACTCTTCTAGGAAGCTTTGGCTCTCATCAAGTTAGATGCCCCTTTATTGTTACCATACAATCTGTACAAACTTCCAACAAAATATTTATGAATTCAAATGTGTTTTTTACCACACGCATGGATGGATGGATGGATGGATGGATCAATTGGTTGGTCAGTCTATCTCTGTAAATTAACAATAGGTTTTTACATATTCAGAATCCACCATAACTTGATGCACTTAGAATAAAATCCAAAATTCTTGGCTCATATGGTCTCTTATGATTCAGCCACTGATACCCTAGAGTTTTCTCATGCCATTTATTCCTTCAACCTATCTTATTTTAGTCAAATTTGCCTTCCTTCTCTACCTAGTATATGGTAAGCTCTTTTATGTCTCAGAGTCTTTGCATATGTTACTCTTTTTGCCTAGGACATACTTTCCTTGATTCCCTCCCTGGAAGACTTTGGATCTCCCAATCTAACTCACCCTGTTATAATTTCTCACTGTATCCTTTTCCTTTATTAAACGGATCACAATTTATAATTATATATTTATTCAGTGATCAGGTTATTGTCTGACCTTTCTGTAAGTGGGAGCTCCATGTGTTAGGGACGATGTCTATCTTGTTTACTACTGTCCTTAGTGTCTGTCACAATGCTTGTCACATAGTGCAGTTAAGTAAACACTGTCAAATATGCACGGTAGAACCTTTTTGGATTATAAATTAACATTTTATTAGAAACAAAATAGAAATATTCATATTATTTCTAGATGTTTAAATGCTCCTGGACTTGACTAAAACTTCATAATTTCTGAGTCAGGAAGCATGTCAGAGTCATTTAGGATAGGAAGCCAGGCAACTAGAAAGTTATCTAAATATCGTGTATTTTAACTAATAAAATAGTGTGAATTCAAAAGTTTTTATAAAGTACCAAATTTTCATATGCTCACCTGGAAAGAGAACTTAAATATTTTTAATTATACATTTATATAGACATTGATTTCTTTTCAGACACTTTAGGAATTCAAGACGATGAAGTGGCAGAAACTGTTTACAGAGATAGGAAGAGACAGTTACCGTTGGAACTCACAGTGGAACTAACAGAAGAGACATTTAATGCGACGGTAACGGCTTCTGACAGCATAGTGCTTTTCTATGCTGGTTGTGAGTATGAGCCTTTAGAAGAGACTATATTACATATTGGGACTTTTAAAGTAGGCACATTTTATTTTTGCATTCTATATATTGTATATTGTATGTTGTAGAGTGACACAGCTTTCATATGTCCCAGGTAGATTGCACATAATGAAACATTTACTTCTAGCTAATTTCTGGGGTTGTAAAACTGATAATATATATCTGACTTACAAATTGAAGGTTAATGATTAAACTAGATGTTCAACTTATTAGTTTAGAAAAATTGTGATTCAAACTAATGATTTCAATATATTAGCAGTTCTTACCATTTTATAGGAAGTATATTGCTTTTATTTTCAAATAATAGCCCTTCAGCTATATTCCTTGCAATATGAATGCAGAAAATTAGTTGCCTTTGGAACCCTCTTAAATATTTGGATCAATATTGAGTACTGTGTACTAAACTACTTATTAAGAAATAACAGTTTTGGGAAACTCCATAATCTACAAGTTTGTTATGTATAAATATGGATGCTTTGGAGATATGCATGTTGTAATATCTGTTGAATTTTTTATTTTAATGTAGGGCAAGCAGTATCCATGGCATTTCTGCAATCCTATATCGATTTGGCAATTAAATTGAAAGGTATTGTACTGTGGTGTGCATGCTTATTTTCCTGACTCTGAGCTGTAGCTGTTTGTAAAACTGGGTCATGCTAAAGATGAAGAAAACTGCATAAAATTTCAGGTTATTATGTTTTTGTCTCCAAGGATAAGTTAATGAACCGTGAGTTTCAAAAATGCTCAGAAGCGTTCATTTTGATTGTCTTCATGGAACTGTCTTTAATAGAATGTAGAGAGCCCATGTATTGAGTACTTGTGGCTGCACAGTTTATCCATAACCTTTTTTGGCTAAATTCATTCATTCAGCAAATGTTTGAGTACCTACTCTTTGCTAGTTACTATTAAATATTAGGAAATAAATACTAAATACTAATAAATAAACATGTTACAGACAAGACCCAGTCTTACAGTCTAATCAAGCAGCCATGATCTGTGATCTTGAAAGCTATATGGTTAGCTCCACATGGACTAGGATATTTTTTAATAGCTATGATCTTTTTATTTTGACTATTCTATGAAATGTGATCTAGTGATAGGCAAGTAGGAATCCAAGGAATGGATTTGAACTCAAAATGTCTGTGCCATCATTCCGGCAAAGACATGGGGAGAAGTAGAGAGGCCTGTTAGTACGAGAGAGATGATGGACTAGGATAATGTTCTGTAATCGTTTGAATAAGACAGAATGTATCATGCCTCTTATCTGTAGTATGATTTTCTCCTGTTTTTCATGTAAATAGAAGCTATTATAATTAAATAGGCTTAGTCTTGGCTACTCTAGAAATGTACCCACCATTTAGTTTTGGGGGCACTAGTTTACAGGCTCTTTTATTATTTAGTAAGTTCTTTATGGGCAGGTTGTGTGCCTTATAACTAGCTCACTGGACTTGGTGTATTGCCATACAATGCAGAATATCTGGATTTTAATAATTGTTGAATAAATGAATAACGTAATGTAGGAGAATTTCATAAATTTTGTTTTAGTAGAAAATGTATACTGGTGTACAATTTATTTATATACCGGGGACTTTTGTGAACTCAAGAAATTGATTCCTGAAAATCAACCCTAAGTACGAGTATAAAATGCTCTATAGTAATGAAAACATCAAGAGATTTTAAAAAGCATTTTGAACCATTTCTCTAACATTCATTTCCTAACCACATTCGATTCAATTTTTGGTTATTTCATTACCCAAATGAAGAGGTAGTAAAATTTTTAGGTACTGGGATTATTAATCTTTTTTTTTTTTTTTTAAATCAAATCCTGTTCTCTTTCAGGTTATCCTTTGTAGTTGTAATTTATGGACAGATTTAAGTTTCTTCTTTTAGGGTCTCCAGCCTTATTGGAAACTTATTAGAAGAAAGGAAAAGGAGGGGGGTAAAATATAAACCATAAAGAAATAGTAATTGGATAATGTCCCTGAATAATAGAATTATCCCCTCAGCCCATTTGGTTAGTTAGCAAATGAAAATGGAAAAAGATTCCCTTACTTTCTTCTCTGTTAATGACCAAATAGAGACTACTTGACCTCTGAGTGCAAGGACTCTGAGTTTTATGTGTTTGTAGAATAAAACAGCAGATTACCAACGTAGGACTTGATTTCCTTTTTCATGTAATATGTTCTTTTTTCTTTTTTTAAAAAAATTTTATTGGGGAAGGGGAACAGGATTTTATTAGGGAACAGTGTGTACTTCCAGGACCTTTTTCCAAGTCAAGTTGTTGTCTTTTCAATCTTAGTTGTGGAGGGCACAGCTCAGCTCCAGGTCCAGTTGCCGTTGCTAGTTGCAGGGGGCAGAGCCCACCATCCCTTGTGGGAGTCGAACCGGCAACCTTGTGGTTGAGAGTCCGCGTTCCAACCAACTGAGCCATCCGGGAGCTCAGCGGCAGCTCAGCTCAAGGTGCCGTGGTCAATTTTAGTTGCAGGGGGCGCTGCCCTCCATCCCTTGCAGGACTCCAGGAATTGAACTGGCAACCTTGTGGTTGAGAGCCCGCGCTCCAACCAACAACTGAGCCATGCGGGAGGCAGCTCAGCTCAAGGTCCAACAACTGAGCCATGCGGGAGGCAGCTCAGCTCAAGGTGTCGTGTTCAATGTTAGTTGCAGGGGGCAGAGCCCACCATCCCTTGTGGGACTCGAGGAATTGAACTGGCAACCTTGTGGTTGAGAGCCCACTGGCCCATGTGGGAATCGAACCGGCAGCCTTCGGAGTTAGGAGCATGGAGCTCTAACTGCCTGAGTCACCGGGCCGGCCCTCATGTAATACGTTCTTTATCAGTAACAACTCTTAGTAATTCGATGTCAGATAAATGGACTTTTGGAGGTTCAGGGGGCTTAATGTAGAAGTGAGTAGTATAGGTAACTATAGTGTTTCGTGTCTGTGTTGAAGCCCAAACTATAAATTTGTAAACTAGGAAAATATTGTAATACTTTGTTCATTTAGTCCTCTAACCTTTCACATGGACATCTCTTAGTCCAAAACCATGAAGAATATTTTATATTCAGTCACAAGGGGGCAGCAAATGTCAAGTTTTTATACTTAAGTAATATCTGTAGCTAACAGAATCTGGTTTTGTTTTTTTTTCCTTTGAATTAGGAACCCCATTTGAAATTACTGCGTTGATAAAGTATGTGGGATATATACTACAAGCATCTTAGAATATTAGACTATTCCAGTTGAAAACATGCTTAAATACTGAAACCATTTTATAGGAAATAAAATAAAAATGTTAAATTGGTAACTTTAATATAGGTGGCCTTACAATGTTTAATGACATGTATCAATATACTTTTTTCAGTTATAAAGATAACATCTGAGTTTTCAACTTGGAATTCTGGGACAAAGAAATAATAACACTCTTAGCAGAGGATGCTTATTGAAGGGAAAGAACTACATTTGTAATAGTACACTATTTCATACTTGGGTAGCAGTATATAATATGATACTCTGAACTATGTGTTAGTTCATAGTTTCTAGTGATACTATGAGCAAGTATCACTGGATATTTATTGACTAAATAAAATAAAAGATTAAGAGAACTTTGTAGAGAAGTCACATAGATCTAATTTTAGAAGGAATAAGAATTTCTTGTTTATATGCTCATACAGTATTTGGGTATTAATATACTTTAGTATAAAAATTTTTAATTTGTTCATGAAGAAATATCAGGGTACATTCCACAATTTTTTATTGGATACATACTATGTAATCAACATTGTGATAGGCAGCAGGAATATAGTGGCGAATTAGACAGACTATACATTCTGCCTGTGTTATCAAACAGATCACTAATACTAAATCTAGTGATAAGTTACTGCATCTAGGCATAATCTAGAATTATTTATAATGTAAAAATGAATTTTCAACGTTAAAAACTTGGTGACAAAATATTAAAATGTTGCATTTCATAATTTAAATCATATAATTAGATTACATCCTAAATTAACATATATCCTAAATTGATATACAAAGATTCCTTCTTTGATCTAATGTATTAAAGTTTCCTCTTATTAGAATTTATCCCATCATTTCTCAGCTTAATTGTGTGGTGCTTATTTTATTTGGTTTTTGATCTCTTTCCACCTATTGATATACATAGTTTGGAGAACTTTACTTATATTATTATAGAACAAGTAGGAATTTCTCTTTGGGATCCACTATGTGTTTTCTTAGGCTGAAAAGAAATTATAATATTTACTCAGGATGGATACCCCTAGTCCTGAATGAGTTTCATGTGTGTCATTTATTCACACACATATTTAAGGTGTTTCATGTACAAGGACTGCTCTAGACACTGAAAAATCAGTGATGAATAAAACAGACACAGTCCCTACTCTCAAGAAGCTTTCGTGGTAGAAACAGACATTAATCAGATAACCACATGAATGAGTATATAATTACATAATGAGTTCTGTAAGAGCAAAGGAACCTATTGTAGATCAGGTTGGCTAAGGAGGCTTTTTTGAAGTAGTCACTCGTGCGGAGAGCTGAAGGGATGAGAAAGACCAAGCTCTGCAAAGGTTGGTTGGTGGGAGTGGGCTGGTAACAAAACAGATTTCAGTTTTGAAATGATATCTCTACCTTCAGTGTGGAGTCATATTGAATTCAGGGAGATGAATTAGAAGCCTGTCATAGTTATCCAGGGGAACTAATGACTGGCGTAGTGGCAGTAAAGAGAAACGGACAGATAAAACAGATATTTAAAATGTGGGTGGTAAAATTGAAAGGATATGCTGATTGATTTGATTAGACATGGGGGAACTTAGGAATGGGGAGGCATGAAAGATAATACTTTGTTTTCTGAGTTGTACAGTGTATTTAGGAAGGAAACCATAATTCGGTTTTAGACATACTGAGTTTGAGGATGTTTGCATTCAAAGGGAAATAGAGAGGGCAATAAGGATACATGGGTCTGGAACTTTCGGGAGGAGCCTGGGCCAAAGATAGAAATTTAGGATTCATTAGATTGTTGAAGGTTTTGGAGATTGCCTAGCAACTGGGAGTGTAGAGCAAGTAGAGGAGGGAGCATAAACTGAGCCTTGAGGAGCAGCAAGAGAGGTGGGGAAAAAGCCACTGGTGAAGGTGTTGCAAAAATCAAGGGACGAGAGTTTTCAGCAGCGATGTTTCATGCTGCTGGGATGTTAAAATAAGAATGGGATATAACAATATTGACAATTCTCCGCAACTGAGTTTTCTACATTAATATTTATAAAATGTTCACTTTCCTTCTATTTAGGCACATCCACTATGCTGCTGGCTAGAATAAACTGTGCAGATTGGTCTGATGTATGTACTAAGCAAAATGTTACTGAATTTCCTGTTGTAAAGATGTACAAAGAAGGAGAGAACCCAGTATCTTATGCTGGCATGTTAGGAACAGAAGATCTCCTAAGATTTATCCAGCTGTAAGTATTCAGCTTCCCCCTAACGTTTTTAAACTTTTGGGTCTCTAAAACTTTTAATTATAGATGTTGTTGACACACTTTGAGAATAATAGAATTGAGATCACAAGATAAGCATTGATGAGGAGAGCTTACTCACATTCCATCACTTTTGGGGAGATAGAATAGGTGTGATTTTTTGTTTTGTTTTGTTTAGAATAGTCTGCCTTTATTTTGTCAGATGTTTATCCTGAGAAATATTTGCTAAGTTCAGTATGTTTTATTTTTTTACAAGTTGAAAAATACCTTTAAAAATTAATTTTGAATATAGTTGTATATTCATCTAGCAGCAGGATTTCCTGTCCAGTGAATATAACATCTGTTCAAGAAGCAGAAGAATATTTAAGTGGGGAATTATATAAAGACCTCATCTCCTATTCTAGTGTGTCGGTACTGGGACTTTTTAGTCCAACCATGACAACAGGTAAGCAGAATTGAACTTTTAAATTATGCAATACATAGGTAAAAACTTGCTAGTTGTTTTGGTTTTTTTCGAAAGAATTACTGTCTTTTTAAATTACACAGAATTCAAATGATAGAGGATTTTGAAAATACAGAGAAATTTGAAGAAAAAATAAAAATCTATAATTATTTAGAGTTGTTAAATTTTGATGTAATTCCTTCCCTCTTTTTCTGTGTACCCATGTATTACATATTTACTCGTATATGTATTTTAACGTACTTGGGTTAGTACTGTGTATCTAGGTTAGTTTCTTGCTGTTTTTGTTTAGCTTTGCCTGGGTGCATTTTGTTCCATGTGAGTAGTAATATTCTTCAGAAATACTATGGCTGTATAATATTTGATAGGATGAGTATACTGTAATTTATTTAACTATTTACCAACAATATTTATTGTTTTCTTTTTGTCTTTTTGCTCTCTGTAATGAAGATTTTAGACTAATGGATATAGATTCCCAGTACGGGAATAACTTTGTCTTCTATAAAATATTTGCTATATGTGTTATTCTTTTTTATTCAAATGGGGTTTTAGTACTTCTCTAATGAATTACTATGAGATTTTTATATATTATGGATATTAAGCTTTTGTCATTTCATTGTAATTCTTTTCCCCAAGTTTGTTGTTTGCGTTTTAGCTGTGTTTAACAATAATTTTATATGTAGCAGTTTAAAATTTGTTTTCAAATTTATTGATTTTGAGATTTCTTTCCTTGCTTTTAGCTGTAGAAAATTTCTTGATCATTATAAATTAATATTCACCTGTATTCTTGATTTATTTGTATTTTATTATTCTAATTTATATTGTCTTTTTTGCTTTGAATATTTTTCCTTTTTAAAAAATTGTGATAAAATACACATAACAGAGTTTACCATCTTAACCATTTTTATGTGTATAGGTAATTAGTGCTAAGTATTTACATTGTTGTGCAGCTAACTTCCAGAACTTTTTTATCTTGCAAAACAGAAACTAGGGAAACTGCATTTTTCCCTAGCCCCTGGCAACTACTATTCTACTTTCTGTCTATAAATTTGACTACTCAAGATACCTCATATAAATAGAATCATACAGTATTTATCTTTTTCTGACTGGCTTACATCATGTAGCGTAATGTCCTCAAGGTTCATCAGTGTTGTAGCATGTGTCAGTATTTCCTTCCTTTTAAAGGCCAAATAATATTCCATTGTATACATACAACCCATTTTATTTATCCGTTCATCTGTTGATGGACACTTGGGTTGTTTCTACCTCTTCGCTATTACGAATAATGCTACTGTGAACATTGGTGTACAAATATTTCTTCAGGACCCTGCTTTCAATTCTTCTGGATATATACCCAGAAGTGGAATTGCTGGGTCATCTGGTAATTCTATTTTTAATTTTTTCAGGAACCACCATACTGTTTTCCATAGTAGCCGCAACCATTTTACATTCCAACCAACAGTATCCATGTTCTCACCAACACTTATTATTTTTCGGTTTTTTGATAGTAGCCATCCTAATGGGTGTGAGGTGATGAGTCATTGTGGTTTTGATATGCATTTTCCTAACTGTGTGATGATTAGTGATGTTGAGCATCTTTTTATGTGCTTGTTGGTCATTTGTATATCTGTTTTGGAGAAATATCTATTCAGGTCCTATGCCCAGTTTTTAATCAGGTTGTTGTTTTTGAGTTGCAGGAGTTCTTTATATATCCTGGATATTAACCCCTTATAATATATATGATTTGCAAATATTTTCTCCCATTCACAATCACTCTGTTGATTGTGTCCTTTGATTTTTCTTTTTCAAAAGTCTTCAACTATTTAGTTATCATCATGCATGGTGTGATGTTAGGGGCCAGCTTTATTTTTGTCTAAATAGTTAACAATTGTCCTTTTTTTTTTTGGTTCCACCATCCCTTTTTGGGATCCACCATTATCATATTAAATGCACATCTATGTGTGTATGAGGTCGGACAATTAAGTTTGCAAACTCATCCTAGAAAAAGTGCTACATACCATGTTTCCCTGAAAATAAGGACTATCAGCTCTAATGCGTCTTTTGGAGCAAAAATTAATGTAAGACCTGGTATTATATTATATTATATTATATTATATTATATTATATTATATTATATTTATTATATTATATTTATTATATTATATTATATTATATTATATTATATTATATTATATTATATTATATTATATTATATTATATTATATTATATTATACCTGGTCTTATAGTAAAATAAGACCGGGTCTTATATTAATTTTTGCTCCAAAAGACGCATTAGAGCTGATGGTCTGGCTAGGTCTTATTTTCGGGGAAACACGGTAAGAGACCAATAGAAGGAACAGTGTACTTGATTATATTTCTACACAAATGATAAAATTTACATGTAGTTATATCTCAAAAAAAGTCAAAAGTGTAATGTTAAATTATATGTGAGTAGTTCTGGTGTGCGAGAATGATGTAATCTTGACATGATACTTTTTAATGTTCCTAGCCATTTCAATCAGGTATTAATTCCTCTTATTTTTCGTTGTTGATATTTTTTGTCGACATTCATATGATAGTTGCTGGACTTTCAGATCTATTGAATGAGAAAATGTAGAACAATAAAAATAGAAATGAATTATGAATTCGTTAACATTTTTATGTACATTTGTATTTTACTCATAAAAGCTAACTACTAACATTAACTGAGCTCTAATTTGTATCAGATATTGATTTGTTGTTTATAGAGATGCTAATGGTTTGAAGAGTAATATAATGTGAATTCTATGAGGGCTGCAATTTTTCTTTTGTCCACTGGTGTATCTGCCAGGTCCCTCTACTGGAAAGTAACTATTTTTTCTTTTGTAATTAATAAATATCTTATGGGGTTATCATTTTAAAACTCTGTACATGTCCCGTTTCTCATTATCCTTTTACACTTCAGTTTTAAAATTAATTGCCTGAAAAAGTTATTACTATGTTGGTTGCCAAGTAGAAAATTTCTAATTCCATTACACTTCCTATATTTATTAGCTGTAAGAGCTTTCCCTTCTTATTTGTTTATCAGTGTGGAAGCCTGAGTTCTTATTTTATTCAGTAGGTTATTGCCAGTTACTATCATTAGTTTGCTCAAATTTGGTCAGTGGGAGTCCCTTCAATATGGCTTCTATGTCTTTTGACATGTCTCCACAATTCTTTGAATATGTCCTCTTGGCACAAGATGTTCCCAGCCCCATTCCTGGAATCAGCTGTTTCTCCAAGGAGTCCAGATTCCTTTTAGTGGGACATTGAATTTAGAAACCAAGATCTATAGGTTTAGAAGTGCTTTTGGTTACTGGAGTATTATTATTTCTCAACCCTTGCTGACAGAGTTAAAAAATAGGTGTATGTGTGTGTGTGCGCGCGTGCATATGTGTGTAAATATAACTTTAGTAAAATGTGATAGTGGAAAAAAGCAATATTGCTAAATTAATGTATTCATTTTATGCAATTAAAATGTTTTTTGTTAAATAAGTAAATATTGTAGGTCACCATGAATATTACATCCCAAATATATTTATAGTGGTTACAATTTTTTATTTAGATAACTGATTATGTCTTTATATTTGCGGTTGCCCTATATTCTGACATATACGCAGTTTTCACCAAGGAAGAGAATATGCTTGATTTTGAACAGTCAGAGGAAAATTTATACTTTGATTTAGTGGAAATGGTTATGCATCTGAGATCTACAATCTTAAATGCTCCTATCCCACAAGTAACAGGATTTATGAACAAGTGGATTCATGAAGAGACTCTCAAGAAACATTCATGAGTAGAGAGGCTCTGTATGCTGAAATTATATGGAAATAATAGTGTAACTTTCCAGTGTTACTTTTCAAAAAAGAAAAGAAGTTGAAACAGATTCCATTATGTGATTGTTTTAGATAATGATCATCAGTTATCGACCAGAATTTAGTCCTCTTTTCTGTTGGAAATGAAAGTATAGGCACTCAGTCCTTTCTAGTTGCTTAGTTTTCTTTTGAATCTTTTCTACTTTGGTGCATCACAGGCTAAAGACAATAGTTTCATGGGTTACTAGTCTTGATGCTCACATCCTGAATATGGTGCTGTATGCTAAGGTGCAGATCTTTTGGGTTCAGCATGCTCAAACTGCTAGGTGCTTTATGACTCAAACCTTCCATCATTGTTTTTGTATTTGAACTACTATGAACCTTTTGTGCAGCAAGCTGAGCCATTATTTGGCCTTCACTTGGCGAGAATACATCATTTATACAAGTCCACCCCTGCTCTTTTCTCATTAACTTACAACTGTTTAATTCAGACTTGCTTTTTGGTTATATGATCATCATTAACATGATCCAGAATGTGCTATTATTTATGAAAATGTATTCAGAAATTTGTAGAAGTAATAGTTTTAATTTCAAATATCTGTATCCTACCAAATGAGAAAAGACGGATACACAAGTTAAGCAAAGTTCAAAAGTAACAAAAACACATTACAGAAAATACAGGAAGTAAAAAAAGACACAAATCTCTTGCAGTTGCAGAACCTTAACACAGACACTGTTAGAGGACTAGAATTCCTAGTCTTCTATTTCTGTCTATGCATATAGGTACTTTTAGATGTGATTATAATGTGGATATCATTCCACATACCTGCTTCTTTTTCTAGGCTACATATAGGACAGTTGTCTCCATTTACCTTGCCTTAAGGTAAGGAAGCAAATATTTATTCAGTAACTGTATGACTAACGTGCTATAAATCTTATAAATTACATTTAGAATACGTTTGTTTAGGGAACCATAGTTGCAGTGTATCAGTTTATATTTCTGTAGTAATCAAATGTCACTAAAAGAACACAGATTTATTGTAGACCCAGTAAGTTATATAAGGTCTGCACTTAAATATTTATCTTTATAATTAATTAATAACAAAGCACTATCATTAATAAATCTGTTCATTGAATAGCACACATAATTTTAAAGATTTCATATTTTTGTCTTGTCTATGTATTGATAGCCAAAGAAGATTTCACTGAAGCAGGAAAGTACCTAAAAGGATGTGTTATCACTGGAATTTATTCTGAAGAAGATGTTTCGATATTGTAAGTTTATTGGTCTTCTAATTTTAGGAAGGAAGAAGTTTGCAAAATAATATATTGGTTATCTTTACACAGTTGATGAAGATGATAGGGTAGCAATATAACTAAATTTTAAATTTCCTTCTAGGAAAATCTGCGAAGTACCACTTGGTTATTTAGAATTTTTAGATATTGTTTTACTTTAATCTAGAGCCCCCATATTACTTCATCTTCCTATAGAAATTTACCTCTTTGTATTCTGTTACCTGCAATTCTTATTCTTTGGAGTTGTCATATTTTGGGGGGGAATTTTACTTCTTGAGTGTCAGGGTTTTGATTTGCCACCAAGATATATATAAAAATCAAAGTTTTCCCATTTTTCCAGATTTCTCCCAGAGTTTTCGTTGATGCAACTACACCTGATAGTTCTACCTAATTTTAAGTTACTGCTAACATACACTTAATCAGTGCATTTTTAGCCATTTAAGTTGCTTTATTTGTAGAATTTGGGGTTCCTGTGAACTACCAAATATTTTATGAAGGACTGAACTGAATGAAGGACTGAACTGAAAATTTGGGACATTATGATTAATACTCACTGCATTCTACATTAATGGCTCATTTTTAGGTGCAAGTGGAGTCAAGTTCATTAGTTTGTCTTTCTTACCTTTTGACTATAATATTCCTAATTGTAATTTCTGAGCTCAAATCTTTCAGCCTGAACACTGGTGACATATGCTTTTGATGATCAAATTCCTGTTCTATCCATGAAATCAATAATTTTTTAAAAAGTAGAATACCGAACTCCAGATTTTTAGGAAATATGAGACCCATTTACCTGACACATGGAGAGTCACCCACTCTTCTCTGCTGTCACTGTTCATGTAACTATGGCCCAAACAGCTAGACCAGGGTGTGTTTTGTTTATAACCAATTGGTCAACTAAGCAGGTCCTGCAGCTAATCGGAAGATTGGTCTCTCTATTAATGCTTATAATACTATATAATATCTACACTTTGTTCTAGCATGAATTAAATTTTTATATGCTATAAATGTGACTACTTCGCTGGCAGTTTCACACAGAGTTAGTGATCTTCTTTTAGGTTTAGTTAGCACAAATAGTGGTGGGAGGGAGCAGAGTTGGGCTCTGTTTTAGTGGAAAGAGCAGACTTTGTATCTGGAGTACCTCAGTTTGAATTCTTTCTCTTCCATTTATCATTCTGAGTCCTGGTTTCCTCATCTGTGAAAAAGGGGTGATAGTGGCTACTTTATAAAGCTATTCTGAGGGCTAAATGAAAACTTAACTGAAAGCAACCTATGTAGTCTCTGCAAATAGTAGACTTCTTATAAGTGCCGATCTTGCTCAGCAGTATGGTGAGCAGTTCAGAAAGACAGAGAACCATTCAGTATGTTTCTAATCTTATTTAGACAAGTTCTTGATAAGTAAAATGTCTAGAAAAATAAATATGGCTAGATTATTATCTGTTGCTTTCTTTTAACCTAGGTTGTCAAGGCTCCAGAAGATAAATTTGTCTGTAAATTGAGTTCATTTTTTTCTTGGTTATAGGGCTTCCCATTTGCTGCCTCCCACTGTGACTTCTTGGCCTCATTGTTCATGTTTTTGATGACTTGCTATATATTGGTTGAAAATTTAATACTATATTTCTCCATAGGTCAAATAAATACACTGCAACTCTTCCAGCCCTGCTGTTAGCCAGACACAAAGAAGACAAAGTAGAGAGCCTTCCATTAGCAAACACCCATGCGCAAGACATAGTTCAAATAATAACAAATTCATTACTGGAAACATTTGTGAGTATATTTTACAATAAGGATATTATTTGAAATAAGAATATCTATATCAGTTAAAGGTCGTTTATTTTAATAGGTGATCGATCTTCCAGCTTTTGTTGGCATAGGGCATGATGTTTGAGAGCTGAGGAATCATTGGGTTGCTCTGTTTTATTGTTCACGCATTGTGCAGACAGCTTCTCTAATCCACTGCCAAAAGTTTACATGTCTTTGGATTATTTTTATTACTGAGACTAGTGTGGCTGATGGCCAGTTGAAGGTCTTAATCTAGGTTGAAAGTCAGCGTAAAACACATGGCTTCCAGAGAGTCAGACTGCTCGGCTTTAAAACCTTGTGTGATTCCTCACTGGACTTAGGGTAACTTCTCTGTGGTCCGTTTCCACTTGTGTAAAATGTAGGTGATAGTGGCACCTGCTGCAGAGAGTTATTGTAAGGACTGAGTGAATTATGTGTACAGTGCTTGTGTTCAGAGTTTGGCTCTGGAAACATTCAACAAACGTTAGCTGCTATTTTATTATTTATACAGTTTTAGAACAAAATACTGACTTATCAAATGTCTTTTTCAGTGCTTACTTTGTATAACAGTGGATTCAGGGCACACAGGATGTAATCTGCCTTTCTTGATTTCAGTTGCTTTGCATTTATATTAAACATAACTAGATTATTATAAATGTATGCTTTTTTACATTTATAAAGTGACGTAAGGAGCACTGTTATCAGCTATAAATACTAAACAAATATCCTCGTTTTTATGTTGTCATGATGATCTAAATCACATTACATTTTAGTCTCAAATAAATGACTGTATCTTAATTAAGTCTTTTGTACCTTGGTTCTGTTCCCTCACCACCACCCCCACCAATTAAAGTCACAGGTTATAATTAATGAAATCATTAGTATTTTCAGGATGTAGTTTTCTAAATTATTTACGAAAGTAACAGTTTTGTCTTTAACAACATTTTATTAAATGACTGTTTGGCATATACATAATGTAATATTTTTGGAATTATTATAAGCCTTTAGCTATTTTTTTTCCAGATAACACAGAAAATTATGAAGAAGAAAATTAGAATCAACCATAACCTCTTTAATCAAGTTTAAATTTGGGGGTATATTTTCCCAAACTTTAAAAAAGTCTGTGTGTGTATATATGTATTTGTCTTTCTATATGAAGAGATATTTTCATCAAGAAATGATAGGCATATTGATTTTTTCATATCTGCATAATATTCTGTTGTACTAAAAAACACTATTTAATCAGATTTCTGTTGATAAATATTTAAGTTGTCTTTAGTTCGTTTTGTTTTACTCAGGAACCACCCTTGTTGATAATCTTCAGGTGTTTCCATGATTATATACCTGTGATAAATTCATAGAATTTGAATTGCTATTCCAAAGGGTAGGCATATTTTTAAGGCTTCTGATACTTATTCCTGTTTTGCCTGACAGAAGATTTGTATTATTTTACTCTTTTTTGCCTAAAAATTGGTATGTCATTTTTTTTCTTTAAGATTATATTCTTTAAGGCTGAGAAACTTTGGGCAAACTTAACTTTCAAAATCTGTTTATAGTTTAGGCAAACATGGTGAGCATTGTGTCAGTGTTCCAGTTAACAATGTTTTGGTTTCAGTATTCAACTAAATACTGAACAGTTATAATAAACATTATTTTGCTTTTAGTTCATGACCTTTCTGTAAATTCTAAAACCCTCAAGTGGTTATTAAATTTCTTAAAGCTGCTCTGTGTCAAAGGTTTAAGTGTAGAGCACGTAGTGACAGCAGTAGCCATCTAGTAGCAAACTCATCTCCTGGCCTGCACTTAGGTTCCTTCATCCCGGCAGGAAAGAGGAGTGGATGACCAGATGGTAAACGTTTTTTATATGGCTTCAGATTTTTGTTTTAATGAACCTGATGACAAATTAATTCAGGTAAATAATACCCAAATCTGAAATAATGATAATTCACTACATAAGCAATGGTATATCCAAGGCTGTCATACTTTGAACTATTTATTAGGAAATATGCTTAGTAATTGTCTCAGATACATTGAGTTCGTTTTTTTATGCTTTTATTATGAATAAGAGTACCAGATCCTACACTAGTATAGCCTCTTATACACTCAAGTAGCCAAAGGTCACCTTCCAGTTACCACATTTGGTAACATTTTCTGTATCTCCTTAGCTTCTCAGTAGCAATCAAAACTGTTAACTATGCCATTCCTTCTTAAAAATCTCTTTTCCTCTGGTTTTTGCAGCTTGGTCCCTTCCAGATACTCCTTCAACCCTCAGACACTCTAGAGTTACACCCTCAAACCTTTTTTTTTTTTGCATGTTCTTTCTTTGGGAAATTTTATCCATACCTATGAATTCTACCATCATTATATACCAGCTGATGATTCCTAAATCTGAGTTTCTGATCTTAACTTTCCTTCTGAACTCACAGAACTCTGTCTTTCCTTCCTGATAGACAGAAACTATAGGAAGGAAGAGCAGAGCCCATCTCTGGTCTGTCATTCCACAAATTCATATTCCAGTTGGTTATCCTTCTAACATAGGCCTTACCATGTTAGTCATTGGATACAAAAATCTCAGTATTCCCAGGAACAAGAAAATCTGTGAAGTCATTTTTCCATCTGGTTTGACAGTTACATTTGCCTCTTCATGCCTAAGTCTGACATATTTCACTTTCACCGTTCCCCAGATATTATACATGCCTTTCCACCTCTCTGCCTATCCTCATGGTGTTCCGTATATCTGGAATCCCTGCTCTAGCACACATCTCAGTCTGTCAAGATCTTATTCCTTATCCAAGGTCCAGATCAAATATCACTTCTTAAAATCATTCATGAGCTCCCCAACCTTGTTTTTAGCTTAATTTTGAGCCACTAGGTTTCCTTATTGTCATACATTAACATTTTTATTGGTTCATAGCAGTTTGTATACCTGTCTCCTCCACTAAAGTATGAACTCTTTGAAAGCAGGGTAAATATCTTGATTCTTTTTGATTCAATACCCAGCATAACATCTTGAACTTTGTAGTTCTCAATAAATGTTTGAATTGAGCCGTGGTAAGGAGATGTACTGGCTTGATAAGATCTGTCAGTTTTAGGAAGGGCATATAACTCACGTAGAAGATTAAAGATGATACTTAACAAAAGAAGACAACATAGGGGAATTTGCAGAAGGAGTCTAAGATTTAACTCATGAAAGAGGGAGGTGTGAGATTTGGAAAGAATGTGAAGAAAATAAGAATTGGCAGAGTAAAGTGGCTTTGAAAACTAAATAGGGAAAAGTAGGTGGCAGATTTTTTTTTTTTAAAGATTTTTTTTTTTTTTTAATTGGGGAAGGGGTACAGGACTTTATTGGGAACAGCGTGTCTTCCAGGACTTTTTTCCAAGTCAAGTTGTTGTCCTTTCAATCTTAGTTATGGAGGGTGCCGTTCAGCTTCAAGTTGTTGTCCTTTCAGTCTTAGTTGTGGAGGGCGCAGCTCAGCTCAAGGTGCCGTGTTCAATCTTAGTTGCAGGGGGCGCTGCCCACCATCCCTTGCAGAACTCGAGGAATTGAACTGGCAACCTTGTGGTTGAGAGCCCATGCTCCAACCAACTGAGCCATCGGGGAAGCAGCTCAGCTCAAGATGCCGTGTTCAATTTTAGTTGCAGGGGGCAGAGTCCACCATCCCTTGCGGGACTCGAGGAATTGAACTGGCAACCTTGTGGTTGAGAGCCCATGCTCCAACCAACTGAGCCATCGGGGAAGCAGCTCAGCTCAAGATGCCGTGTTCAATTTTAGTTGCAGGGGGCAGAGTCCACCATCCCTTGCGGGACTCGAGGAATTGAACTGGCAACCTTGTGGTTGAGAGCCCACTGGCCCATGTGGGAATCGAACCGGCAGCCTTCGGAGTTAGAGCATGGAGCTCTAACTGCCTGAAACACCGGACCGGCCCAGATGGCAGATTTTGATATTTGAGGATATTGAACCAGTACTGTATTCAGAGGTGGTTGGTACCATGAAAAAAATAAAATTGTTAATTGGGATTTCTAGTGTGACCCATTGAAATGTGAAGCAATGAATGGGTGCCTAGGTGCTAGTTTCAACTCTTCCTCCTATTATCTTTGTGACTCTAGCAAGTCAGCTTCTCTTCATTGGTTTCCTCATCTGTCAGCTGGAGATTATTTATCTAATAGAGGATGATTTACTCTAGCTCATGGTTATATCCAAAGATGAAATAATAGATAGGGAACTAAAAATGAAAAATGGTAGAAGGCTTTAATATTTTAAGTCATAGCTTTTTTAATCCTAAATATATTAACATTGATGCTCTTTCCAATTCTTGTTAATAACACATTGTCTTTTACAAATATGTAAAAGTGGTTACTCTCTTTTAATAAAGAATAGAAGTGTAATTAGATTTCTTATTTTTAAATTTTAAACCCCAAGGAAGCCAGAGACTTTATTAGTTTTTGCACATTTTTTGATTATTTTAATTAGGCTAAAAATCCATAATACTGAAACAAAGATTTTATTTTTATTTTAAGTAGTCATAGATGTTAAAAGATTATATCTTTAAAGCTCAGCTTATATATATTTTTTCAAAAATTTTATGTTAGACAAAAAATGTATCAAGAATTTTGTTTGTCATGTGTATGATGGCTAATCTGGTCCAGATTTTAGCATAAGAGATTATTAGAAGTGTTACAGCCTTGTAAAATAGGGAGCACCTTTAAGTTAATTTATTTTCAAATTCTATTAGCAGTTTTATTTTGAAAATAACTAATTCATTATTAAGATAAATTGGGCTTAAAAAAACTCTTGAGATTTATAGTTATTAGTATAGCAATCTCACTTAAATAAAAATTTACATTTACAAACTAAAATTGCATGAGGGACTTGAAGATTATTTTCTATTTTATGGATCATCATTCCCCATATTGTTGGGTTTTTTGTTTTTGTTTTTCCACAGCCAGAAATCACTGTAGAAAATCTTCCCACTTATTTAAGGCTTCAGAAACCATTACTTGTTTTGTTCAGTGATGGCAGCATAAACCCTCAGTATAAAAAAGCAATGTTGACACTGATAAAAGAGAAACACTTGGATTCACTTACCCCTTGCTGGTTAAATCTGTAAGTATATGTTTATCTTTATAATGTAAAAGGTAAAGAAAGTATAATTATTACATTTTGATTAGGAAATGAAACTAACTCTACCTTTGGAGTTAATATTTTGGGACTAATGTATATAACATTAGGATATTTTTAGTAACTAAATTCCCTCAGGTGGTCTAAAATGATCTTGTTTTGATTGAATTCTGTTCTACAATATTTTTTCTGTATGGTATATTTTTCAGCTTCATTGACTTATAATTGACAAATAATTGTAAGATATTTAAAGTATACATTGTGAAAGGATTCCATCTAGTTAATTAACACTTCTATCACCTCACCTGTTTACACAATCATATATATATATAATACAATGGGATAAACACACACACACACACACACACACACACACCTATACACCTACACACCTTTATCCATTCATAATGCTGCAATGAATATGGGAGTGCAGATCTCTCTTTAATATCCTGTTATAATGTTTCTTGGATGTATACCCAGAAGTGGGATTGCTGGATCACATTGTAGCTCTTTTTTTAATTTTTTGAGGAACCTTTATACTGTTTTCCATAGTGGCTGCACCAATTAACATTCCTACCAGCAGTGCACAAGGGTTCTCTTTTTTAATTCGTGCTTGCCAATACTTCTTATCTTTTATCGTTTTGATGATAGCCATCTAACAGGTTTGAGGTGATAGCTCATCATCGTTTTGATTTGCACTTCCCTGATTATTAGTGGTGTATTGAGCATCTTTTCATGTACCTTTTGGCCATTTGTATGTCTGCCAAAATGTTTATTTAGTTCTTCTGCCCATTATTAAATTGGGTTGTTTGTTTTTTTTTGAGTTGTATGAGTTCTTCAGTTATTTTGGATTTTAACCCTTTATCAGATATGCTTTGCAAATTTTTTTTCCGTTCTGAAGGTTGACTTTTCATTTTGTTGCAGTTCCACTTGTTTATTTTTGCTTTTGTTGCCTTTGCTTTTGGTGTCATATGTAAATATTTTAAAGTAATTATTTTTCTGATTTTAAAAAACATTCCTGATTGAGGTCCATTGAGAAAATTTTTGCAAACAGGAAAATAAATATTGTGATATTTTGACATTTTTCTTCAGTTTCTTTTATTACACGTCTGTATTTTTGAAATGTAGCCTTAAAATGTTACACAAAGTTTTCAGTGCATTCACCAACAGTACTTCCTGGTATGTTTTCTAGATGTATGGATTGTGTTAAGTAACATAGTTCACATATATACACACTACCCATTCTTTAAATTCATCAGATGAAAGACATTTTAATTCATTTGAAACATTACCAGAAAGGGGCAGTGTACATTTTTGCTGTGAAGAGTTCATTAACAGTATAATCTGCTTGACATAGAAATTTTTCAGGTAATTATCTTTTTAGGGTTCTCAGAGTAAAATAGTATTTTCTGTAAGGGGGAATGTGCTGTATTAGGAAAACTAGATACGTTAAACTTATAATTTCCTTGTATGAACATAAGTTTTAAAATATTTTCACCGATAAATTAATCTCTTTTTCCTGAGCAAAGACAATTTTATTTGGGAAAGAAGTATTTATTATAAGTATCTTAATTTATACTTTGTAACCATTTTATTTTTGAATTGATATGTGATCAGATACTTGGCTAAACTTTGGAAGGAGCCTATCATGTTAAACTAAAATGGTCAAGCCTATTTTTCATTAAAGCTCTCATTGGCTGCCATTTTTCTCCCAGGAGAAGCACAGTGCCCCATGTTAAAAGAAACCTTTCAAGACTGATTACTAATAACATACTTGTAGACCTCATGGTTTTTAGGACATCTTTTCATAAAATACACTAAACTGGCATGGTACTGTATTTGAAGATTAATGTTCTACAAACTATTATTTTCATTATTTTGTTATAGAAAGAAATATTAATTAACATGTTCAATTGCTCCCTTTCATAGAAAGACTACTCCTGTGGGGAGAGGAGTCTTGCAGATGTATTTTGATGTTCTACCTCCCCTTCCTCTCCTTGTTGTGGTGAATCTGCATTCAGGTGGCCAAGTGTTTGCATTTCCTTCAGACCAGACTGTAACTGAACAAAACCTTTTATTGTGGCTCAAAAAAGTAGAAGCAGGTCTAGAAAGTCCTATCAGTAAGTTTTCTGTTTTGTTTACTGCACACAGTTCTGTATTTTGTTTCATAGGTTTTCAAACTTGAATTATAGCTAATGAATGCTAGAATGAGTTGAATTGTAATAGTTATAAGTATCTGAAATGTTAACATGCTGATAGCATTGACCGTGGGACAGCCTCCTCCTATGTGGTAGGTATTACTACTCATAGAAAATACGTATCATTGTATTAAATTTAATAATAGCTAGCATTTATTAAATGCTTACTGGATATCTAGTACAATGCTAAATGATTCACATGCATTTTCTTATTTAATTGTCACAAGAATCATATGAAAACTAGATACATTAAGCTTATTTTATACTTTTTGAAGAGTTACCTATAGGAGAGTTAAGTAACTAGTTACAAGTCATATAAATAACCAGTAAATGAGGAAACTTGGATTCCCACCTGGATCTTTTTTACTCCAGAGCCAAAATTTTGAACCACAAGAAAATAGATCTTGGCTTAGAATTTATGATGTTGGCTGATGGCATGCCATAGTTTCTACTTTGCTAAAACATATGTGAATTTATACTTGTGGTATAGATGCATATGTTAAATTATTACAAATATAGCAACAATAGGCCTGTGGCTGTAATTTAATTAACATTTAATAACCTAGATCATTAGTATATTGAGGAAATAGTGTGAAATTTCATGTAATGAAAAGTCTCCTAAGGTGCTATCCAAAGATTTCGTTATTCAATATCAGATAAACTATATTATAATAACATTTTGACACTGTTCCATGATAGAATCCTGAAATAAGGGATGTATGTGTGTATGTGAATATATATGTTTATATTTGCACATACAGTTCTGGTGTACAAACTCCAATTCAGTGTTAAATTGTCTTTCAGCCAGCGTGCATAGTGTGAATTTAATCATTGTGTATATTTGTTTATGTTTAATCAGATACTTGAATTTATTTTAAGTGTCATTGTAGCACACCTGTTCTTCCCAGGTGGTCTGCTTCATTTCTGTTAAGTTAGGCAGTTTAACTAAATGATGTTTAAGTAGCCTGTAGATGGTATTTTTATATTGAAATATAATTCACATACCATAAAATTCACCCTTTTAAAGCATACAATTTAGTGGTTTTTAGTATATTCACAAGACCGTGCAACCAATACTACTATTGAATTCTATAATAATTTCATCACCCCAAAAAAGAAACCCCATCCCCATTAGCAGTCATGCCCCATTCTCCTCTCCTTCCACCCCCTGGAAACTACTAATTTACTTTGTCTTTACGAATTTGCCTAATCTGGACATTTCTTATAAATGCAATCATTTACCATAGGTTTCAAAGGATCATCCATGTTATAGCATGAAAGCAGTAATACATTCCTTTTTATGAATGAATCATATTCCATTGCATGGATAGACCACATTTTGTTTCTCTGTTCACTAATTAATGGGCATTTGGGTTGTCTCCACTTTTTGGCTGTTAGGAATAACGCTGCTCTGAACATTGATGCCCCTGTTTTATAGCTGTCAAATACACAGGTGTGTTACGCCAGTACCACACTGTCCTCAATGCTGCAGCTTTGTAGTAGGTTTTAAATTTGGAAATTTGATTCCTCCAACTTTGTTCTTCATTTCCACGATTATTTTGGCTATTCTGGGTAGTTTTAGATGATACTTTTAAGTCTTAATTTTCTGAGATAATTTTAGTTGAATTAAATTGACTATTTTAAGTCATAATCTGGAAAGAGTCCTTTCTGTCGTTATCACTTATCACTGACTTCTTCACTCTAGCCACATGGCATAGGGTTTTTTCAGTTGTAGCTCTTTAACTCTAAAGATAGCCTGTGTTCACTACTCCATTTGTGTTGCTATTTTATAGAATCAAATGCATGTTGTCATTTTGCAGCTGCTGTGACACAGGGGCCCCTTGGACTGAGTAAGTCAAATAAGATTATATGCAGGTAGGGCCAGAGTACCTCTCAAATGGAACTGCTTTTAAAAGTGGTAATGTTCAAAGACACACAAATCTGAGCTTATGACCCAGCCTTCTTGATTACTAACTGTGTGGCTCTAGCATGTCTTTGTTTCCTCCTCTGCAACCGTAAAATGAGATTAGTTAAGGTCCCACTCTGACTACGTCCATATTTATTTTAAAAATAGAATAAAATAATGTATGCAAAAGTACTTTGTAAAGTGTAAAATCTGAAGTATTATCGTGATTCATGTAAAGATTCTTTCCTGCAAGGAGCATCCTTGGGGGCTTTGATTCCTGAACTCAAACCATTGCCAGGAGGAAAGAATCAGAATTACTCTTCTGAGTTTCCTGAGAGACTGGTATATCTTCCATGAAATTTTGCATGAAATCCTTTGCCATCTCATTCTTTGAGGGGTTTTCATTATTTCTTTGTGTCACTGCTCCTGTTCTTAAGTTATTCCTGCAGCCTCTGCAGCAGGGAAGAAGCAAACTGAGCAGTATTTGTCTGTATTGGATCCTGTTTTATGTGTTGGCAGGACCTGCTCTCACCCTTCTTTGGGAGATGGATCTGAGATGGGGGTCTGGCAGCTACTCTTGGAATAGCCTGAATCTGTAACATGGTGCCACAGGTGTCTGCCTCACCTTGCTTGCTGCACATCTTCATTTCTGTGAAATTGTGACCACTGGCTATTTTTATTTGAGATTTACACTTAACTTTGGTCAAGTTCCCTGACCTATTCAGACCTTATTTTTCTCATCTATAAAATTGGGATAATAATTTTACTTACAACGTGGAGTTGTAAGGATTAAATGGATAGTAAAGGCTCAATAAATGTTAACTATTATTATCACTACTAATTCGATAATAATGTATTTATTACCCATGTATGATTTGGGTACAGTTTTATTTGTAATTGAAAACAGTAAGGTTTTTGTAGTGTTCCCTTAGCAAATAATTAGCAGAATTGTGATGTCCAGTTTTAAGCATTTTGTGATCATCTCAGACCACTAGGCTGCAGTGTCTACTTTTAAAAATACTGCTAAATATGTGCTATGGTTTAAATTAAACTTTTCTTTAAAATATTTTAATAAAGATACATCTGCATATTGCAAACTACAAATAGTTTTTCTTATCTCCTACCTATTCATTATGTTCAAGAAAATATTTTATCTACTTGTCACTTTTGAATCTACTAACCTGGAAATAGTCATTTGAAACATCAATTACAGTGGTAGCCTAAATTTAATACCCTGCTGATGTTCCAGGTACTAGGATTTTGTGTAATTGACTCTGATTGAAGAAATTATGTATCAATGAGTGTAGATATACTGTATATGTATTTATGCAGATTTTTGTGCTTTAATCTGCTTAGGAAATTAGAATTTATATGAATTTCATAAGCTTTTAAATATATTTATTTGATTTATGAGAGATGCTTAAGTTTGTATTTTATGAGCATTTATGTTTTCATGTAACAGTTCATTTTTTCATATAACATTCTTTCACTAGAATTTATTTTTAAAATGTTTACTTTGTAAATTTCCATATGTAGTTTTATTTCTCAAAATAGTATTTTAAATGGACAACTAAATTCTAAAATTATTTTGTAAGATCTGTCTACTAAATGGAGAAAAGTTAATTTATCTCATATGTTACCATATATATTACCATGATTTCAAGCCTAAATCAGTTTTCCTTTTCTAATGACCAATGTTTTAAAATAATGTTGATTTACTACCAGGAAACCCATCTAAGAAATTGTTCAATGCCTGTCTGTTTATAGTACAGTTGATTCCATAGCAATTTTTAATTATTCCTGTCATGGTTATTTTTATAAAATGGACTTATTTTCATAAAAGTGTGTGCAAAGGATGTTAATCAAAAGCCTCAAAACCAAAAGTGCTTTAAAATGTAAGGAAATACTTGTCTAAATAATAAAATATGAAATAAATACGTATGTGCCAAAAATTTTTTTGGAATGATTCAGTGCCACATCTTTGGGATCAAGACAGGGCTAGGGAAGGAAAGAAGCAGGACACTTTGTCATTTTAACCTGTACCTGTGTGGTCATCTCATAAACATATTGCTATTTTCTAAAACCTCAACAAGGGTTAACTGGCAGGGAGATTATGGATGTTTTGCTTTCTTCCTATTAATACTAGCCTTTATTTAGAATATAATAGCTTGCAAATATAATACAAAAAAATGAAAATGGCTAGTAATGAGAAATGTATCAAGTTTCTTAGACAATGTAGTAAAAAAAAATCTAGTTTTGCTTAGATAAGTAAAACTGATAGTCTTCTACAAATATATTTTTCAAAATAAAACATTTTCTAGTATATGTATATGATGATTTTATAGTCTGTTCATCTTTAACCCTTGATTACACCTTTTTTCTAGCAATTTTACCTGCTCAGGAATGGAAACCTCCTCTTCCCGCTTATAATTTTCTACATATGATGGATGCTGCAGCATCTCAACATTCCAGTAGGAAAAGTCCTGAGTGTGTGAAAGAAACTGATGTTCAGGAGAATGATAAAGAACAGCATGAAGATAAATCAGCAATCAAAAAAGAACCAACTGAAACATTGAGAATAAAGCACTGGAATAGAAGTAATGTATTTAAAGCAGAAAAATCATTTAGGCATGATAATAAAGAATTATGATGCTCAAAAGTAAGCTGATTTCACGGGACTGTGGAAAGCTTTCCAAAGTCTTTTTGGCTCATTTGATAGACTTAAGAATTTATTTTATTAAAAATAATACTAAATCATTTC